>NW_006797468.1:115641-139037 GCF_000442215.2 Lipotes vexillifer | reverse complement strand
AAAAAAAAAAAAAAAAAAAAAAAAAAAAAAAAAACCGTCAAGTTAGAAGAGGGAAGAAAATGCAAATAAACCCTAAAAACAAAATTTTTAAAAAGACTAAGAACATTGGTTCAGTCAAACTTGGACAGAAAACCAGGAACGCCTGCTCCTCACGTAGGCGGCACATCTTCCCCACAGTTCCCGCCTTGCTAAGCTGTGCTGTGCTTATTCAAAACCACGTGCGTCTTTCGCAGGTGGAACGGGTGTCACGTTAGTTTTCTGGGCAGCATCACAGGTGGGGGCTTGAGCACACGTGTTCCTTCTCTCCTGGTTCTGGAGGCTGGATGTCCGAGATGGAGGTGTCACAGGGCTGGTTTCTGAGGCCTGTCTCCTTGGCATGTGGATGGCCGTCTTCTCCCCGTGTCCTCATGCAGTCGTCCTGCTGTGTGTGTCCGGGTCCTGATCTCTTCCTGATCTCACCAGTCACATTGGACTAGGACCCACCCTAATGGCCTCGTTTCACTTAATCACCTCTTTAAAGGCCCTGTCTCCAAACACAGTCAACATCTTGAGGTCAGGGCTTCAGCGTATGAATTACGGAGGATACAATTCAGCCCACGACAGTATGCTCTTTGAAAGGTAAAACAGCATTAAATAGTAGCCACTATTCCTTAGTGTGACTCCAGGGGTGGGAGTCCATCCTACACCTGGCAGGCTCTCTGTCAGAACAGCAGCAGGTGCGCCAGAGAGTGGTGGTCCTGGGGGGATGCTACACGGGGGTCAGAGCATCCCAACCACACCGAGGCACATGAGGACACAGAAAGGGAACTCGGCAGCCCTGGGTTCATCCTGAAGGACAAGCTTGTGCAGCCCCCCATTCTGGGGGGGAAATGCGTTCCTCTTGTCTGCAGGCATCGGCCATCTCATGGGTGAAACAGGCGTGGGCACGATTATTTCTGGAGATCCAGCCTGTGGTCAGCAGGCATGCCCTGGGCTTGTCGGGCCTGCCGCTGAGATCTGGTCCAGGGAGGGTCAGGATTTGTGGACATAAGGTTACCGGGCCAGGCCAGCAGGAGAGACCAGCGCTCAGGAACAGAATCACTCCAGGACAGAGCCCCGTGAGGGGTCACTGCCAAAGAGAAACAGAACTGACCCGAGAAAGGGTGCTGGGAACTCTGCCCTCTCACGTCCACCTGGGCACTAGGGGCTGCAGCCAGGGCTGCCCCCACCTCGCCTGGCCTCCTTCCGTGTGTCTCACTTAGTGGCCCCTCGCCGGGCAACACCGCTGCATTGACGGGGACCAGAGTGAGAGAAGCCTCCACGGCCGACCACCTCACTGTGTGAGGACCTTGGACAGACATCTGTGAAGAGCAATGGACAGGAGACTAAAACAGGAGAGACGTCAGGAGCGCGTCCTGGGTGGACAGGGACTGGGGCAGGGTGACAGGGCAGATGAGAGACCAAGCAGCAGGGTCCGGTCTCTGCGACCGGGAACAGCATGTAGATGAACTCAACACCAACGGCGAACTTGACCTCGGCCCCAGCTGGGGGCACCGATGCTGGCTTCTTCCCTCCCCAAGTGAAGTAACTGTCCTCCCAGAGCTTGAGCAAAACGACACCTGCCCGTCCCCTGAGGTGAAACCCCAGTGGCCTGAGGCCAGGCACGGGCTTCCTGGGGAATGTCCAGGAACCCGCCCTCACCTGTCATGGGGGGGACGCCCCTGCCCTTCGCTCTCTCAGGAGCCACTTTCTCAGGTGGGTTTCTGCAGGCTGGACTCACTGGGGCCCTCTTCTCTTGGCCACGTGGAACCTCAGGATACAGTTTCTTCAGCACTTTTCCAACAAACACTACAGAGGCATCAATTTGCAAAAGAAAGGAAAAGAATTACTGATGGTGGTTTTATTTAAATTGCAAATGGATTTTATATAAAATGAAGACATATCACGACATCACTACCTCAGGACTGCCCCCCATAGGACACCACTGGGGTTGTCCCCCCATGACCCTCCAGCACCGTCCCCCTCAGAGGACCCCCAGCACCATCCCCATCAGGGGACCCCCAGCACCATCCCCATCGTCACTGTACCCTGAAAGGATGCTGCCCCCCAGCACTGGATGCCCCCACAGGTGTGAGCACAGGTAGGAGCCACTCACACCTGTGCTCACACCTGGGAGCCGCACTTGGGCTCACAGTTCTGTTCTTCCCTCACCTTGTCTCTGGTTGAATGTATGTATAAAGCACAGACTGCGAGGTGTTTTGAGAATCTGGGTTTGAGGTCCTGGGCCCCAGCGCAGCCCCAGACAGGCTGGGTCCATGTCAGTTCACAGCAGATACGCTGGGCAGGCCCCAGGCAGCCCCAGCTCCTCCCTCCAGGGCACCCGCTGGGGACCAGCACAGCCGGCAAGGTTCTCACAAGGGTGTGCAGAGTCTTCATTTGGCTTATTTTAGTTTACATTCTGATCTAGCTGGAGGGGAAGAGCTGCCACAATGAATAAATATTTCTGTCCTGACTTAAGTGTGAACAACGAACAGGTACAATCTCAAAACAGCATCCTAGAAAAGGTGAGGGGAAAAGGTTCACCCAATGAACCTGTTTTAACCTCATTAAATTCAGAAACAAATCAGCAAAGAGAGAGCTGCTCTGGAGTAACCAAGCACCGTGGGGCAGAAATCGGGACCCTGGAGAAGGGTTTGAGTTCTTCAGATGATGAGGGGGCCACTGAGATGTTTGGGCCACTGAGGACGTGGTGACGTGAGAGGGGAAGTCTGAAGGGGCCACTGAGTGGCTTGTGGGTCACAGAGGGCAGTGTCCTGTCCCCACGTGGGAAGCACAACCCTAAAGACGCAGACCACTCCTCATTTCATCATGTGCTCAGACAGCCCTCGCAGCAGAAACAACCCCCTCCAACTGGTACTAGTTGGAAAAAACACAACTTGGGTCTAAAAACACGAAAGCCCTTCTCAGAAAACTATTCAAGCCCAAGCAGTGCTTGGCCGGGCGCCTGGGAGGAGCCCGGGGTCCTGATGCCACCCGCCCGCTGGCCTGGTGGCCTGATGGCTGGCTGCCCGCTTGGCCAGGAGGCCCTGGATGGAAGAAACTGTCTCTGGAGACGATGCCCTCATTTACGGTCTCGGGTCCCGGCAACGCTGGACTCCAACCCCCACCTCTGCCTGGTTGAACGGCGCAGGGCCCGGCTCAGAATATTCCCAAGGCCTCTGCAGACGGCCCCGGGCAGTGCATGCGTCACGGGGAGACAGGCTGTTCCGTTAGACCGGCGCTCAAAGACACGTCCAGAAGGTAGGTTCCAAGTTTCTGTTAGAAATTGAACTGTCCTGTGCATTTCCTTAAATGGCAGAGGGGAAAACACTCTATTCCAGAAGACTGGGTGGCAATTTCCAGGGGAAACCAAAGGCAGATAAAATAAACTTTACCTACAAACTATCAACAAGTCAGCATTTTTATGAACTAGAACAAATATTAAGGTAAAATCCTAACTGGGCACCCTGCTCTAAAACAAACTCAGGGAAGCTCGGAGCCTGAGACTCGCCTGGGCTGGCGGCGGCTGACACGGGCATCCAGCTGAGGTCACCTCTGAGCCGAAGCTTCTGCACACACGTGTTTATCCGAACACACAACAACACTACAGGAAAACCCGACACAGGTCATCACCAAGCAGTGCCTGCACCACAGCTGAGCAGCCACACAGCCTGAAGAACCCGACATAAAAACACAGCAATCCCGGGGAGAAACCAGTGCAAGCCAGGCCCCCAGAAGGCCCCCTTCTCCAGGGAACACTGAAGTGGATTGGGCACCTGACCATTTTGCTTGAACAGGTGCCCTGACAACAGGCAGCAAGGGCGCGGCACACAGCAGGCTGGCCAGGAACTCACCGCCTAGGCTTTCTGCCGTGGATCCCGAGCTGAGACATCGGTAGTGCGTAGGGACAAGGAAAAGAACAAAAGCCCGTGGCACTTTCACTGAATTCAACGGACTGCGTAAATAACTTGTATTTACAGCCTAATTAATAGGGGTTTTCACCAAGGAGCTAGCTACCTGGCGGCGTGTCTGCAAAGCCTCTGGCTCTCGAGGCCCTTTGGTTCTCCACTCGCTGGCTTTGCGGTGTCCCCGCACGACCGCTGCAGGGGCCTCAGCCCGTTGGGAGGTTCAGAACACGTGGTCCTTCCTCAGGGACAAGATTCAGCCCTAGCCCCAGGCTGAGCGCTCCAGTGCTGAGGTCCCGGGGGCCAGAACCCAACTTGGGTGGGGTCTGGGGGCGACAAGCTTGCCTCACACCTGGTTCTGGAAGATGAGAGCTCCTTATAAGGGGCCTGGGTCTGAGGGCCGTGGTCTGAGGGCGGCCTCATCTGCCACCCAGGCTCCCCCGCCGCCCCACGGGGGCTGGCCAGGTGTTGCTTCGGGTTCTGGGCCTCCCCAGTAGGGAAGGATGGCAAGAGCTGGGGTTCAAACATCATCCCAGCCAACGCCCCACCAGAGGCAGCCCTGCCAGGGACAGGGCCCCTCTCCATGTCTCCTGACTGTGGGACCCTGCTCAGGGCTGCCAGGCCCTGTAGTGTCCCCACTGACAGTTTAAAAACTAAATATAGCATAAGACTCAAGGGCTCAATACTTGCCGCCTCAGCCTCGTTACTAGGAAGCAAAGTTTCGTAACCCTGAGAGGAGAGGAGGTTCTCGGTCAGCAGGAGGCTCAGAGCACAGGGTGAACCTGCAGGTCTCCCCACGCAGAGCTCCTCCCCTCTCCCACAATACCCAACAGGGATCCCTCCAGGAGTTGGGTTCAACTGGGTTAAGCCACAGTTCTGCCATTCCTAGGTAGGAAACCTTGTCTGAGTTACGTGGTCTTTCTGAGCCTCACTGTTTCCCTCCGTAAAATGGGCAGAAACACCTCTGTGGGCGAGGCTGCAAGACAGACAACACAGGTGTGCTGCAGAGACGACACAGAAGTGGACGACGGGGCTCTCACTTCCTCACGCCCGGCCTCTCTCCCTTCCCACTCCCATCTCAGGCCGGGATGAAAGCTGAAAGGTCCTCCAGCTCGACTGAGATCCAGACCCCACTGCCAACAGCAGGCAAGCCCGCCCAATGGCCCGCAGTGCCCAGTGTTTTAACAAAGCAAAACTGAACAGTTTTTCCCCACTGTGCCCATGGCCTGGCCCGGGGCGCTGTCGGCCCGCCAGTCCCTGCGCTGCCCGCCTGATGAGCCCCACCCCCCCCACCCGCCTTCTGAGAGCATGTGGCTACTTGCTGGCACCAGGAGCTGCTCCAGGCTCATCTGCTCTCCCTCTGCCTGCGCCCTGGGGTCGGCATGTCTCCAAGGAGCCTGTGTCCAGGAAGAGGGTGCGTCCCTGTTCTGAACACAAATCCAGTCACATCCGTCCTTGGCTGAAAAACCACGGCTGCTCAAGGGAGGACCGTCTTGGCCACTGAAGACACAAGGCCCCACATCAGACAGAGAAGCAGAGAGGGAACCAGCCCCACGAGCACCGGACGTGCCCACGGGGAAGGAGAACGCACCACATGTCCATGTGCTTCTGAGGAGCCCGCGGCTGCACCACGGGGAGAGGGCTCAGCACGCACAGCACGCAAACCATCTAAGATCGAGGGAACACAGGCTGTGCACTCAAAATTCAAAACAAATGTTCATAAAAGTACAACTTAAATATAAAAGTGTCATACTCTACGCTTAAATCCCAAGATTAATATTTGGAGGGTGACTGTGGGCAGAACAGTACACGGATTCAGATGTGCTAATTCATAAAGGCCAGAGGGTCTGCACAGTTCACACTTCATCAAATGGGAAAGACAATTTTCCTAAGTTTTAAATTTAAAATTGAGCATAGTAGTTCAAAAACTAAAACAAAGAGGAGAACTTTCATCCTTCTAAGCTAAATGGGGTTAAGCATCTTGTAAACCCAAGAGGCAGCATGATTTCCATCTCACACTCATGTGTGTTAAAAACCTCACGAGCAAAAACACACCTTCTCCAGGTGTCTCTGCAGGCTCCCACCCCCGGCAGCACATGTGCTCCATCAATCCCACCCCTACGACTTGTATACCACGGGAACAAAACTGCTCTGAGAGGAGATGCAGGTTTTACGTCCTATTGTCCATGATCTGTGAGATACTTATCAAGTGTCTTGTCAACAGGCACAAGAACAGATGATCTCAAAGAGCTATCAGGACGGGCAACCCAACAGCAAAAGCGGGAGCTGTGTCTTCAATGAGAAGTTTAACTAGTAAGTCTTAACGGATACCAAATATCCAGGTACCTCAGATTAAAATAATTTTGCTGATAAATATACATGTCTAATACTTTCAGTTGCCACAATTTAAAGCATAAAGTCTTTTAAAAAATAATGTGATTTTAATTTTTCAAAATCAGCTTTAAAAGAGCAATGTGTAACAAACAATGAAAACAATACTTTCTACCAACCAATACTGCTGGAGGGTTCCTTGGTGAATTTCACTTTATCCCAGCATTTGAGACAACACAGGGAGTAAGACCACTGAACGTCTGAACATCATCCTCTGAAGCAAACAAGCTGTCAGCGTGGACCTGCCTGCCCAGACCCCCACCAGCCCCAGTGATCAGTGCCTCTGCTTTTCAAAGGGATGATGGACCTGCTCCTGTGCAGTCACATGGGGCTCCTATCACAAACGGAGCTCGTAGTTTACTTAAATACAAATTACCAGCTATTTTAGACCAAAAGAAATGTGTAGCCACTGGACTCTCAGTACTCTGAGCCTCCAGGGCTAATGAAGGAGCTGGGTACCCCATGAACTGCCTGCCGGTTTCCTACAAATAGGGACTTAATTCTAACTGGCCAAACCTACTTAGGGATTCACGTTAAAAGCAGAACATAAATGAAAGGTTATTTTTTTCAGGGTTGGAACACAGTAAAACATCATTTTTAAAAAGCATCTGTCAGCTTTGGTTTGTTGAAAGGCGCCTTGTGCCTGTGTGTGTGTGTGTGTGTGTGCGCGTGCGCGCGCCCCCATGCCTACTGCAAACGTAGTCCTAAAAATCAATTTAGAGATTAAAAGTCTCTTTTTTGCTTAATTTCCACTGTGCTCAAAAACAAACAAAAAAGAGCAAGGTGGTTGGGTCCAGGAAGGCAGCTCTGTGTCACCACAGGAGCTCAGTGAACCGCCGGCCTCCTGCCTGTGCCGTCCCCCTCTCCCAGCAAGAGCAGGTTGTAACTTGAAACTCTGCTGTCTGTCAAAAAGCAATCATCGGAACACAAAAAAGCAGAGGAATGGACATTGATGCCTGCAGGAGACAAGTACAATCACCACGCGACGGGCGACTGGAGCTGGGACATGAGAGACACAGAAAAAGGTCACTGTGGAGAAAAACATCCTGTCTGAAATTAATACGACGAAATACCGAACAGAGAGATCAAGTCTCTGTGTCACAGGGGAATTAAGTCATTTTGATATAATTTTCAGAGAGGGCTGCCATCTAAACTTGCTATTTCAGGTTAAAGACACAAGCCAAATAAAAATAAAATTTCAGTAAAGTGTTCTTTGGAAAGTAGACACCTGGGAAGAACTCAAAAGGAAATAGTTTGATTGCTGGTGGTAAACTATTCAATTCTAAACTATTCTTCCACACAGTCACGTGTTTTAAAATCTAACAGTTGCGTATAAAAAAGGAAGGGGTTTGCTCCATTTTTAACAGAGGTGTTAATGGCAGCATTTCAAGGAATTAGGTCTCCTTCGCTGTGGTCTTAGGGCAGAATGCCTAACAGGCTCCTGCCTGAGTCAGACGGTGCGTCCGGCACACCTCCCAGCTGGGAAAGCTTCCTCATCAGGGGAAACTGGGTGCATGTACTTTTTCTATTAGAAAAGGCTCTCATAAAAAAAAAAAAAAAGAAAAGAAACAGAAATAGGAACTTTTTCTTCCATAATATTCCATTCTGAAAAAAGCAAAGGAAAATGAAAACTATGTGGTAGAAAAAAAAGCACCTCTGATCTTTTTTTGTGTGTGCAGTACACGGGCCTCTCACTGTTGTGGTCTCACCCGTTGCGGAGCACAGGCTCCGGATGTGCAGGCTCAGCGGCCATGGCTCATGGGCCCAGCCACTCAGTGGCACGTGGGACCCTCCCGGACCGGGGCTCGAACCCGTGTCCTCCGTGTCGGCAGGCGGACCCCCAACCACTGCGCCACCAGCGAAGCCCACCTCTGATATTTGAGACCACTAAGTCACCCCATCAATGTCAGAAATATTTTTCTTTTCCTTAAAAAAGTTCACTTTGATGGTAAATTGATACACATTTCCCTCAACATCTATGCACACAATATACTTTATTTACCATTGGTGTAAAACTATACATTTATTTTTACTAAATATATACTGTAGACTTTCTGGTAACGGATGAGATTAGAAATGATATTGAGTCATTTGTAATTCTCTAGCCAAATCATCCCTATGAACCACTGTCTCTCAGAAAAGCATAACTCTCAGAGGACAAAAAAACACGTGGAGCTAATCTGGGGTCATGAGGAATAAAATTAGCTAAAAACCTATATTTCCAAGGGTGGATGTTGATAGGACAGTAAAACTGATGTGGCCACATGCTTATAGGAATTACACAAAAATAAAAAAAGAGACCATAAATATTAACAAATAACTTCTAAAAAGTGACTTCGAGATATTTCATTATGAGAGAAAAGCATCAGAACAAATGGTTTTATGATGTACATTTTTAGAGTGATTATCTAAATGGAAAAGTGATTATCTAGAACTTGAAACCAGAGTTGGCAGGCTTTTTGAAATCATATACAAGTGAAAAACTGCTACTGAAAATAAGATCAGAAATGGCAATTCATTGAAACTTTCCCTGTGGCCCTTCTCCCTGTTTGATGACAGCCTCCCGACCTTAGTCTGGCATAGGAGAGAAAATGCTGCAAAACGAACACACACTGACAAATAATAACAAAAAGGAAGTAGTTCCCCAACCTCAGTAAACACTGACTCAGCTGACTCCCTTTTCCACCTGATATCTGTAGAGCTTAAGAGACACTAAATTTAAATTGTCTTAGGGTATTTCTTGGAACCTGATATAGCATTTTCAATTTTCTCTTTTCAGTAAAGACTATGTTTATCTGCCAACCTCTCCGTAGCTTTTTCTCCCACAATATTCAATATGGGGTTTTTTTTCCCATTTTATCCCTATAATGAGAGAAGGTATTTAATGGATGCTTATGAATAAAGGAATAAATTGATAATAGCACTGCATCAGTTCACAAGAGATGCTCAATATAGTATGCAAATTCAATGAATGATAGTTTGTTAACGACTTTCATCATAGAATTGTAAATGGAAAAACAATTAGCTAAGATTTAAGCAACAGTTGGTAAGCTTTCTGAAATATTAATTAAAAGGAAGATAGTTCTCAAAATAAGACCAGAAATAGTACTCAAATAGGACACAATTGGAATCCTACGCCATGACCAGTCTGACGTGATCTCCCCATTTAAGAGGTAGATATCCACTAAACTTTCATTTTCTCCCGAAACTTTAACACTTAAAAAAAAAAATTCTAAACTTTGTCCAAAATTTTTCCTCGCAGTTTTTTAAGCAATTACTATGCCATCAGCTATTCAGAAACATTTTAAGTGCACATAAGGCTGTGATCGTTTTTGTTGGGTTTGGTGACTGCGTCCTAACCCAGGAGATGCAGGGAGAGCAGACACAGCTCCCAGCCTGTCTTGTTTTCTCACCAAGACGAGATGCGAGATGCGACAGACCCGGCGGGGCGGGCTGAGGGGACGTTCGAAGGCAACTCGGAAACCTGCCTCATTACAATGGGGAGACAGAGGATAACCTACTACTTTTACTCCAATACTTTTATTTTTTTTCCAGTTTAATCGACACTGGCTTTTTCAGCAGACAGATCTGGAATTCAACCCAAAGGGCACAAGGCTTGCCTGACCAAAGCCGGGTCACCTGTTTTCTGGGTGAGGATGTTGGGGAGGAAGTGCCCATCCTCCCACTGGCTTCTGCCGCCCCAGAGGAGCAGGGAGGATCCCTGGCTCCCCATTGTGCCCCCACTGTGCCTGGCACCCTCTGCTTGAGGAACCGTCCTGCTCCCACAGTCCTGAAGCCTTGTCCGGGCGCTGTCGTCTCTCCAGCCGCTGGGTCGTGCACCCCGTCTTCCCAACAAGGTACCCCTCGGCCGCTTCCACGTCCCACACCCAGGGTGACAGTGAGGCAGGCTGCTCACATGGGCCTCACGCCTCACGAACGTGACCCGCGTTAATCCTCATGACTCTGCTGTTCACCGAGTAGTCATACATCTTAAATTTTCTGTCTACTGTGATGCTCTGACATCGTAAGTCCCGCCTGGCTGGGCAGAGACAGCCCCCCGCCAGCCAAGGGCCCAGCCAGGAGCCCGCCTGTGACCTATGTCGACAGCCCGGCCAGGCCCGGCCTCCTCTGCCTGCCCCGCCCCCGGGGAGGTGACCCTCCTCTGCCCAAAACACCCGGGCTGGGTGCCCGGCGGCTCGGGGCAGCCCTGTCACCCAAAGCCCAGCAAAATCACTAAAAGCAGCCAATCGTACGTGTTCCCCCTGCCCCGCCTGCCTTTCCTCTGGAAACCCCAGTAAAGGCCGTGGCCTCAGTCTTCCCTCCGTCCTGTCCTCCGCCCCCTGACCCCCTGGCCATCCCCCCACGTGCCTGGCATGGCCCTGCCTCTAGGACCCGAGAGCCCAACAAACCGTCCTTCCTGGGCCTGTCCTGAGCCTTCTCCGGTGGCCACTCCTGACTGACCAGCTCCTGAAAGGACACAGAACAGCCCCCACCTTATAGATGAGGCCCAAGGGTGCCAGGGAGCACCTTCACCGGTGCGCCCCTCCCCCGCCGCAACCTGCACACACCTGCACACACCTGTCACCCCGCCGCGCGACCCACCTGTCAAGCCCGGGAGAGAGACCTACTGCTGCTCCCAGCACACCTCCCGCCTCCCCCACCCCGATGGCCCCCGCCTAGCCTCAACCCTCATGTCTTCCATCCTCCCTTCGGCCGCTGGCCTCCTAGACAGATTCAGACGGACACCTGGAGGTGACGGTCCAGGGGTGCAGCTCCCGGCCACGGGCACTGACCGGCGGGGAGGGCACTAGCCCGACCTCGCTGGCTCTGCCCCGGGCGGCACCACCCCCGTGGGGCTCGTCACACACAGGGGATGGTGACAGAGGAATCAGACCTGAAGCTGGTGCGCCAAAGCCCACCTTGTCCTGCTGCTGGCCACAGGCTGAGGCTTGCCACACTCCCCAGAGGTGACAGTGACCCCACCCGGGTCCCAGGGCAGTGTGAGGCTCACCACTAGCAGTGGTCAGGAGGTAGCTGAGCCCCGGTCCCCAGTCACATCCAAGGTACGGGACCCTGCAGGCCACGTCCCCGCCTGGCTGAGCCCCCTCCCTGGTCCCTGAGTTATTCCCCATCTCCCATGCCGTGGCCTGGGCCCCTCCCCTCCAGCTCGGAGTTCCTCCCAGCACTGTGTCCACCACCCCCTCCGGCCCGGCCCATCTCTGCATTAACCCTCTCCAGGCCCTGCGGCACGCACATTCAGTCCTGGAAGATCGCTGTAAGGAAAAAGGGCTCTTGATCCGGAAGAGAAGGGATCTGCCGCATCACACTGAACACAGAAGAAAACACCGAAGTGACACTTTTGTGGATAAAGAGAGTTGGGCTCTTCCTGCAGGTCAGCGAGCGACTGCTCGTCTACCTGCTGGGGCGCCTGAGGCACGTGGCTCAACACAAAGGAAAGAGGGGTCTTCCCAACTGAGTCGGACCCCAACCAGTACCCATGGGTCTGAGACTCCAAAGGAAGCTGTGGGCAGTGTAAGTCTGAGAGTGCAATGAGGGAGAGACACACACACACGTGAACATACATGCAGACAGACACACATGCACATGCACACAGACACACACATACAGCTACACACAGATGTACGCGAGTAGCAGGGAGGGGATGACAGCAGTGTCCTCCTCCTAGCCCGGACCCCGGCCATGGATGGCCCTCAGGCTCGCCCATCTGAGAGTCCACGGCCAGTGTGGAGCGGGCCTGGAAGGGCGAGTGCCCCAGGCTCTGCTGGGGTCTGTGCATCGGGGGACAAGGCTCCACATGCTCCAAGCGGAGAAGCTGCAACAGACAGAAGCAGAGCTGGCGGACTTTCTGAAAAGGGGCGGAGGTGCCTGTTGGGAGGTGGGGGGACGCTGGACTGAGGACACCCCTCAGCAGTCAACCTCCAGCGAGATGGCCAGAGAACCTCAGTGCAGCTCCCTCCCCGCAGCGCCCTGCCGGTTTGTCCCGAGATCCCTCCTGATTCCACAGTCCCCACCGGGCGAAGCCCGTAACTCTGTGCTGGGTGCTCACCCGCTCTCCCCACCACACTCTGTGCCGGACCCACCACTGCCTGTTAACCCAGAAGCTCCCAAAGGATGCCCAAGGGACGGCCTCCAGTATAGGCCACAGGCTTCCCGGGCATCAAGGGGGAAGAGTAAAGATTTACTTCTCCCTCCAGCAGCCTTGCTGCAAAGGCAACAGCCTCCTTTCATCCCGAGGAGCTGTGCCACAAACCGCATAGGAGGCCACATCACCCAGCAGACGCCGACCTGCAGGGAAGCCTCAGAACCGCCCCCCAGGCAGCACGCCAGCCCACCGGCCTTGTGCTTTCTCACCCTGAGCTCGAGCTGAGGGGCTTTCTTCCAAGGCACGCGGTAGGGCTCCCGAGAGGAGAAGCGCTTCGCCCAGCCGCCCTCACCCTGGCCCCCAAGGCACCCCGGGCTGGACAGCTCTGGGCTTAGCAGCCCCACAGTCCCCCTCCTGCCGGGCCTCCTCCTCTGAAGCCCAGATACCCTGCAGCCCTGCAGCCGCCTCCGCCGCCCCGGCCCACGGTGCCCCGAGCGCGTCCAGCGGGGCATCTGCTCCACCGTCACTCGGCCTGCATCGGGTCCACGTCACGAGCCCCGCAGACCACGAAGACAAGAGGCGGCCCTGGTTCACACTGCAACCCGGTACAGGCGCTCAGAAGCTTTTCCGGCTAAAACCCCACCGAGTGCTCCTCGGTGTTTGTCACCCCAGCACGACTGCTCCTGCGACCTAGTTAAGAAGACGCGGAGAATGGATATTGCGTTTCTCACTTACAATGGCTGCTTGGACGCTTTCAAGACTTACTAATCCAGCCTTTCACCACGATGTTCTGAAACAGCCCAACTTTACTCGGTAACTTTGCCAGAGACCCAACAGGAAGGAGGCCTGTTTCAGGATGGATGGTGAAAAGTCGAGTCCTCTGGGTGCAGCGAGCTGAGGGCCGGGAGCAGGGTGCTGCTGCCAGGCTTGGCCAGGCCGCACCACAGGAAGGCTGGAGAGCAGGTGCTGGCGAATGAGGGCAGAGCCCCAGGCAGGAGAGGAGGCCCAGTCAGGGTGCAGGGGGTCAACCAGCCACAGGGGCCCGTGAAGGCCACAGTCAGGGCTGCCCCCGAGAACCTCACAGTTAGTCTGCAAAGCCTGCTGGCTCCACCGCCGGTGGGGGTTATAAAAAGTAGCTTGGCGACCCATCAAAATACTGTAATGCCCGCTTTGGAGCTAACATCTGACTGTTGAGGAATTGTGTCACTATGAGATGATCTGTTCTTTAAGGCTGACCAGGTGAGTCCTAACGCCTGGGGCTCAGAGCAATGGGGGAAGCCGGGCAAAGCGTTTTTCTACAAAGGAAGCCACAGACTGGGAATGTTATTTACTCTTCTCTGTATCCTGCCTTACGGAGAAATTCATTTCTTCTTCCTATTTTAAGCAAATGCTTATTAACTAGAGTTGCCACTGGGCTTTTCCTTTCAAAGGGCAAAAACACAACCATCTGTTTTAAACATACAGGAGGAAAAAAATAACCATGGCCCGAACTAATCCAAATAAAAAGAGAAACATATCTAAAACCTTCAAAACCATAAAACTCCTAGAAGAAAACATAGGGGAAAAGCTCCTTGACAACATGGGTCTCAGCAATGATTTTTTTGGATTTGACACCAAAAGCAAAGACAACAACAGCAAAAACAAACAAAAGAAACTAAAATCTTCTGCAAAGCAAATGAAACTGTCAACAAAATGAAAAGGCAACCTACTGAAGGGGAAGAAATATCTGTACACTATATATCTGGTAAGGGGCTAATACCCAAAATACAGAAAGAATCCATACAATTCAAGAGCCAAAAAACCCAAACTATCTGCATAAAAAATGGGCAGAGGAACTGAGCAGACATTTCTCCAAAGAAGACATACAGGTGGCCAACAGGTATACAAAAAGACGCTCAAGATCACTAACCATCAGGGAATTGCAAATCAAAACACAATGAGATATCACCTCACACCTGTCAGAATGGCAATCATCAAAAAGACAAGAAATAGCAAGTGTTGGTGAGGATATGGAGAAAAGGGAACTCTTTTTTTTTTTTTCGGTACGCGGGCCTCTCACTGTTGTAGCCTCTCCCGTTGCATAGCACAGGCTCCGGACGCGCAGGCTCAGCGGCCACGGCTCATGGGCCCAGCTGCTCCGTGGCATGTGGGAATCTTCCCGGACCGGGGCACGAACCCATGTCCCCTGCATCGGCAGGCAGACTCTCAACCACTGCACCACCAGGGAAGCCCAGAGAAAAGGGAACTCTTATGTACTGCTGGTGGGATGTAAATTGGTGCAGCCACTATGGAAAACAGTATGAAGTTTCCTCAAAAAATTAAAAACAGAACTACCATACAATCCAGCAATTCCACTTCTGGGTATTTATCCAAAGAGAAGAAAAACACTAACTCAAAAAGATACATGCACCCCAATGTTCACTGCAGCATTATCCACAATAGCCAAGACAAGGAAACAACCTAAGTGTCCACTGATGGATGGATGAATAAAGCAGATGTGAATACTACTCAGCCATAAAGAAGGAAATGTTTTCATTTCCAATAACACGGATGATCTTGAGGGCTTTATGCTAAGTGAAATAAGTCAAAGAAAGACAAATACTGTAAGATCTCACTTATTTGTGTAATCTAAAAAAAAAAACAATCGAAAAAAGGAGCTCACAGATACAGAGAACAGACTGATGGTTGCCAGAGGTGACTGGGGGATGGGAGAAATGGGTAAAGATGGTCAAAAGGTACAGACTTCCAGTTATAAGATAAGTAAGTCTTGGGATGTAGTTGTACAGCATGGCGACTATAGTTAACACTGCTGTATGGCGAATTTGAAAGTTGCTGAGAGACAGTAGGTCCTAAAAGTTCTCATCACAAGGAAAAGAAATTGTGTAGCTGTATGAGGTGACGGATGTTAACTTATTGGGTGGTGGTTTTGTAGTACAAAGCCCATCAAGTCACTGCGCTGTATACACACCTTAAACCCACAGTGCTATATATCAATCACATCTGGATAAAACTGGAAAAAATAGAATCTTCCCTTTTTTCATTTTAATATTAATAATTATAGGGTAATGAGAAGTTTGCCGGGCTTTCCATGAGGTGTCTGGAGTTCCCTGTATCTCTGACATTCATTCTAAGGCATGTGCCAGGTTAACCAATTAAATGTATCCATCCTGCCTTTGGTGTTGGCTAAAAATACTACCATAGCTTAATAACACTAGTTACGTGCCCAGAAACTCAGAATCCCTGCAGGTAAATGGTTTGAGAGTCAGAATCTGGGCTCTGGGAGGAGCCCCTTACAAACCCGGGTCCTCACAGCCCCCTTCCTCGCAGCCCCGGGTCCTCACAGTTCCCGTCCTCGCGGCCCCGGGTCCTCACAGTCCCCTTCCTCGCAGCCCCGGGTCCTCACAATCCCCGTCCTCGCGGCCCCGAGTCCTCAAAGTCCTCGTCCTCGCGGCCCCGGGTCCTCACAGTTCCCGTCCTCACAGCCTCCGTCCCCACAGTCCTCACAGCCCCAGGTCCCCACAGTCCTCACAGCCCCGGGTCCTCACAGTCCCCGTCCTCGCGGCCCCGGGTCCTCACAGTTCCCTTCCTCGCGGCCCCGGGTCCTCACAGTCCCCGTTCTCGCGGCCCCGGGTCCTCACAGTCCCCGTTCTCGCGGCCCCGGGTCCTCACAGTCCCCGTTCTCGCGGCCCCGGGTCCTCACAGTTCCCGTCCTCACAGCCTCCGTCCCCACAGCCCCACGTTCCCACAGTCCTCACAGTCCCGAGTCCCCACAGTCCCGAGGGCCCAGAGTCCCCGTCCCCCAAAGCTCCCGGTCCCCACCGACCCCCGATCCCTACCTACCGTGCCTCCGCAGCGCCGCCATGCCGGCCTCGCCGCCCCAGCGACCCGTGCGACCCCAGCCCAGGCCCGAGCAGCGCGACTGCACTTCCGGACTCCGTCCTTGTAGGCCCGTCCACAACAGCAGGCCTGCCCAATCAGGACCCGCGGTCTCTGCCGCTGAACGCCAATCAGCCGCACACCGGCTGCAGATTGGCTCTAACGCGCGCTGTGGGCACGGCCCGTGGGCGTTACTACTCGGAGCATGCTCAAAGGGAAGGGTGTGACCCGGCTGAGCCGACCCGGGCTGCGGAGGGGTCATGGGGCGGGGTCAGCGGGAGGGGGTCAGGGGTTAGGGGGTCATCACAAGACCGTCACCGGAAGGGGGTGGGTGGGTCAGCGAGAGGTGGTTAGTGGGTCAGCAGGAGGGGAGTTGGGGGTTAGGCGGTCACTGGGAGGAGGTCAGCGCGGGGCGGGATTGTGTTCCTGGGTGACCGCCCACAGTGTCACCCTGGGTCCCAGCGCTGCACAGGGATGCGAGCAGTGGGAGGGGTCCGCTGAGCGCCCATCGGGCCAGGGTCCTATCGTACCGCAGAAGCTGGGACTCAGAGCAGAGAGGAAACTGGGAAGAGGGGAGCCCGGGGACTGACCAGGAAGACCGCCGCCCCCTGATCCCTGTGGCACTGACCCCTTCTGCCCTCTGTGTGACAGCGGCAGGTGGATTTCTTCCCTGTGCTCCCCTCCAACCATTTCACCTTCTCTGGGACCTTGGTTTATTGTTTACCCTACTTCCTTGAATCCGTTTCTTGGAGAACATATTTCCTGAGAGCCTGTCTGTGCTGGGCCCTGCTATGGAAGCCGGGGCACCTCCTGACGGGCAGACGAACAGACAAGTCCTCGTGAGACAGAGAGCACGTCACTGTCCTCCTGCTGGGAAGGGGTTTCAGAGTGAGGAGGTGGGGGGTCAGGAAGGCCTCCTGGAAGGTAATTTGAACCAGGCTTGAGGCAGAGGGAGCAAGGCTCGGTGATGTCCAGGCAAAGAGCACTCAAAGCAGTCCAGGCCTGGAGCAGCACAGGGCCCGTGCGACAGGAGCAGCGAGCAGGGACAGTGACAGCCGCCGACAGACAGGAAAGCAGGTGGTGCTGGGCAAGTTTGCGAAGACGCGAGGCTCAGCCTTATGTTTCCCAGGCACTCAGGTGGAGGATACGGCTGGTTTTGAGCAGAGGAGTGAAATTATCTGAAGCCCATCTTGAAGGAGTGGCTTGAGCCGCTGAGCTGAGATCAGATTTGGTGGGGGAAGCAGGAGGCCAGCTCGAGCCCATCCCTGTGAGAAGGACCCTGGTGGCTAACACCAGGGTAGTGGTGGATGAGGCTGTGGGAAGAGGTGGTTGGATTTGGATATATGTGAAGACAGAGCAAAAGAGGTTTTCTGATTGACCAAGAGTGGCTTTGGCAGGAGAGAGGTGTGGCACAGCTCCAGGTTTTGGTTTGGAAGCTGGGAGGCTGGAGTGGTCCCAAGGAGATGAGAAACCTCCCTGGGGGGTGGAGGGGGGGGCGGTCATTGTTGGGTGGTGTGCAGTGCCAGGCATGTTAGGTTTGAGGTGCTCCTTAGACGTGTAAAAGTGGGCATCAATTAGGCAGCTGAATAGGATTTTAGGATTCAGGAGAAAGGACGAGGATGGAGATGTACAGCTGGGTTTGTCGGCATGTAGGTGCATTTAAAGCTCTAAGAGGGAGTGTAGATAGAGAAGTGGTCCAAGGACAGCTCTGAGGGGCTCTAACTTCTAGAAGGTGGGGAGATGAGGAGGGAAAGGGCAGGGGTCCTGGAGGACAGCTGTCCTGAAGCCAAGTCACATCATCGCTGGTCTGAAATGATGTTGAGGACCCATCACAGACTATTGTATTCATCAAGCGCAGGTTCTCAGTGACCTTGATTACAGTAATTTCGTTGAAGTGGTAGAGGCAAAAGCTTGATGGGAATTCGGTAGAGAGAATTGCAGGAGAGAAATGGAAGATACTGGGTTCACATCTCTCTCTACTGGACCCAAGATGGGGTAGCAGCTGGAGGGTCCCTAAAGACAGAACACACACACACCATACATACACACATATAATCAAAAGAGGGTTGTTTAGAAAATACACATGTCACACACACCAAATTTATGTGCTGAAGGATCTGATCAAGTTGAGACTGAAAATGAGTAATGGAACACAAATGACACAATTAAAAAATGGGTCAAAGACCTTAACAGACACCTCACCAAAGATAGACAGATGGAAAATAAGCATATTGAAGGTTGCCCCACATCATATGTCATCACGGGCTGCAATTTTAAACAATGAGACACCACTACACACCTATGAGAATGCCAAATCCAGACACTGACAACATAAAGTGCTGACAAGGACGTGGAGCAACAGGAACTCTCATCATTGCTGGTGGGCACAGCCACTGCGGAAGACAGTTTGGTGGTGTCTTACCCTATGATCCGTCAATCTCATTCCCCGGTATTTGCCCAAATGAGATGGAAACTTATGTGCACACGATATCCTGCACACAGATATTTATAGCAGCTTTATAATTGCCAAAACCTGGAAGCATCCAAGATGTCCTTCAGCAGGTGAATGGATAAGAAAACTGTGGTGCATCCAGGCAATGGGATATTATAAAGCTAAAAAGAAATAAGCTATCAAAAGCCATGAAAAGACATGGAGAAAACTTAAATGCATATCACTAAGCAAAAGAAGCCAATCTGAAAAGTCTACATACTGTATATAATTCCAACTCTGGAAAAGGCAAAACGATGGAGACAGTAAAAAGATCAGTGGTTGCCAGGGGTTGGGATGGGAGGGATGAAGCACAGAGGATTTTTAGGGCAGTGAAACTACTCTGTATGATGTTATAATGGTGGAAACATGTCATTATTCATTTATCCTAACCCATAGAATATACAACCCCAAGAATGAACCCAATGTAAACTATGGACTCTGGGTGATAGTGACATGTCAACGTAGGTTCATTAGTTGTAATACATGGACCATCTAGTTTGGATGTCGATAATGGGGCGGGGGCTGTGCATGGGTAGGGGCAGAGGGCATATAGGAAATCTCTGCACCTTCTCCTCAATTTTCCTGTGAACCTAAAACCGCTCTAAAAAAGCAAGCCTATTTGACAATAGATGGTGCAGCAGAGAGGGAGTGCGCACGGAATGGTATCCTTGATTAGTTCACACTTGACCTCGTTCTCTACTTCAGCTTCCAGCAGTGTTCAAGCAGCTCTGGACTTTCTAACCTTACAACAAGATCTTCCCAGAAACCATCTCTTTTCCTGCAGCCCTGTTCCTTTCATCTCTTTTACACTCAAACTTCTGGAAAGAGTTGACGACAAAGTCGGTCTCCACTTCGTCATCTTCGGTTGACTCTGTTGCCCATAGGTGTCTCCACCCTCCTCCGCTGTGACTGCTCTTGCCGAAGTCACCGGACCTCATGTCACAGGATCCAGCGCACACTTGTCGGCATCCACTCAGTGGTCTCCCAGAAGCACCATCTGCCCAGCTGCAGAGACCTGGGATTCATTGGCATCCTCTCCTCCGTCTCTTCCCCCATGACCCATCGAAGAAATCACAGCAAGTGTATCCTACCTGCATCATTTCTTACTTCCACTGTCTCGTTCATGTCTTCATCATCTCTCACTCCGGTTTATCCACGCATTTCTAAGGTGATCTCCCCAATTCCACTCTTGTTTCCTCACTCCCATCCCCACCTCCATCTCTTCTTAGAGCAGCCAAAATGACCTTTAAAAAATCTCGTTGCCATTGAAAAATCTATGACTGTAATCCACCATATTGACAAGCTAAAGAAGAAAAAAATCACATGATCATATCAATAGATGCAGAAAAAACATTTGACAAAATCCAAAATTCATGATAAAGCTCTCATCAAACTAGGAAGAGAGGGGAACGTCTTCAACTTGATAAAGAACATCTGCAGAAAACCTATAGCTAACACCATACTTAATGGTGAGAAACTAGATGCCATCCCGCCACCGTCAGGGACAAGGCAAGGATGCCCCTCTCACCACTTTTCAACATTGTACTGGAAGTCCCAGATAATGCAGTAAGACATGAAAAGGAAATAAAAGGTATATGAATTGGGAAGGGAGAAATACAATTGTCTTTGTCCACAAATGACATGATTGCCTATGCAGAACATCTTATTTCCCTGCTAAAAATCCTATGTCAAATTTCACTGTATAGGGCTTCCCTGGTGGCGCAGTGGTTGAGAGTCCGCCTGCCAATGCAGGGGACGTGGGTTCGTGCCCCGGTCCGGGAAGATCCCACATGCCGCGGAGCGGCTGGGCCCGTGAGCCATGGCCGCTGGGTCTGCGCGGCTGGAGCCTGTGCTCCGCAACGGCAGAGGCCACAACAGTGAGAGGCCTGCGTACCACAAAAAAAAAGAAAAAAAAAATTCACCGTATATAAGATACAACTCAGAGTCCTTAAAATGTCCTTTGAACACCCTTCACTGGCTCTCCAGATGCATTCACGCTATTCTCTCTCTCGCTCACTTTGTTCTGGTTTCTCTGACTGTTGTTCCCCTGGGTCTTCAGGCCTGCTCTTCCTTCTAACCGGAAATCCTTTCCCTGCCCCACTCTCTTCTTGCCTGAATCCCATTCCTTCTCCAGGGCTCTGGTAGAAGTGGCCTTCTGATTTCATGCTGGTTCTGCTGTAGAGATCCTTGCACTCACCTGCGGGCGCCTTAAGCCCTACAGTTCAGCCTCAGGGCTTTCTCTGAAGCTGTGGGACTTACTCAGCCAGAGGAACCTCGGGTGGGGGGAGCAACAGGCAGTCATTGGCAGATGGAGATCAGATGGAAAAATGTCCAGCCTTTCTACTGAAGGCAGGCAATTCTGAGGTGCATTCCACACGGTGCCCTCGGGGATCACCAGCAAGACTGAGATCCCACTCCACAGGGGTGGCCAGCTTGATAACGCATCAGTGTTAATAACATTCCCTCCCTCTTTGTCTCACTCTTCCTGCTTCCTTTCTCATTTCCTGCCTCACCCTCCCAAATAAACTACCTGCACCCAAATTCATGTCTCAGGACCTGCTTGTGGGAGAACCAGAGGAAGATAAAGACTTAATGAGGATTCCCAAAAAGGGTTCTTCTCTCATCTCAGAGCTGTGTGGTTACCATTCAACAACACCCTCTACTTTCCTTTAGAAAAGTAATTATAATTTGTAATTATATGTTACTGTGCTATTTAAAAAAAAACAGATTCTCTTTCTAGACTGGAAGCTCCAGGGGCCAGAGACGGCTTATCTATTTTGCTCACATTTTGACAGACATGATGGGCACTCAGTACATTTTTCTTATTTTTGTTGTTGGTCTTGCATGAATGAATAAATAAATGAATTTTTATAAGATGAAAGGATGAAATCAATAAGGACCTACTGTATAGACAGGGAACTCTACTCAATACTCTGTAATAACCTATATGAAAAAGAATAGATATATGTATATGTATAACTAAGTCACTTTGCTGTACACCTGAAACTAACACCACATTGTAAATCAACTATACTCCAATATAAAATAAAAATTAAAAAAATTAATTTAAGAAAGATGGAAGGATGAGGACAAATATGGAGAGGAGGGAAGTAAAGGGAAAGTACATTTTAAAGTTAAAAAATTGATCTAGAACTTAGATTTGTGGTTGAGGTTTGGAACACACAATTCATTGGTTTTGACAGAGGAGACAAGTTGGAAGATAAACACTAAGGAGAAATGTGATTGTGGGCAGATTTCTTTACTTCATCTTGTATCCACTCCCTCAGCATTTGGAACTCTGCTATGAAGATAAGCTGCAATTAATGTGAGTGATCAATTATATAAAGAAATATTATGGAGACAGTGCTCTTATTTAAAGATCTTAGAATTTCTGGAAAAGATTGGTTAGTCTCATCCCAAATATTTTTGGTCACCTGATTCTCTTTTCCTATTCTAATCTCTGCCCATTTTCCTATAAACTTTCATCTTGGTGTTTTCTCTTATTCTAGAAGCTATCACGTCTTTAATCTCATTTAAACTTCACAACAGCCCAGTTAGAGACGTGGAAATCTCCGTTTTGCAGATGTATTAAAAACCGGGGCTCTGGGACTGGCCCAAGGTCAGGTAAAACACAGGGATAAGCGGGAACGAAGCCAGTTGGTCTCTGGTTACCGGTGCGGTGGCTTCACGCTAGGCCATGGTAACTTTCCCTCCCCCTGGCAGTCCCACCCTGGAAGGGCATTCTCATGAATTTAATCCCAGTCTATCAAAACATGGCCAAAGTCGCTAAATTGTTCCAGTTCGCTGCAGGTCGTGAACAGAATTTCGACTGAACCGATTCTCCTTCCTTATCCCCCGGCTGCTGTGGTCTTTGCGCTCGGGGAGCGGACGCGCGAAGGCGTCCAGACCCCATCGCCCCAGGTTTACCGACAGAGAGACACTGTTCCTGGGCCTGGGAACCCCGTGGTGACCCTTCTTCCCTGCGAAGGCACGGCGGCATGTTTCTCTACGGGGAGGAGGGCGCATGGAAAGGTGGAGGCTCGGTTTAGGTAGCAGGAGGGGCAGCCCATCGATACCCTTGCCAACATGTAGGATACACATCTCTCCGCGTCCTCTGTGCCGCGTGAGCGTTCCGGGTATGGGGAGACTTTACCCCGTCCACGAATCCCTCGTACGATGCGCCCGCGTGTCTCTCCTACCGCTCCCTAGCGGGACGCGCTGTGCCAGGTGTCGGGGTGCGTGTCGGACGCGCGGGCTGACTTTCCAGCGCCGTGAGCACCTGCTCCGCGTGCAGCGGTGAGGCCGCTGCCCCCGGGAGCCACTCGGGCGCCTCCTGTCCCCCGCCGTCCCCGCGTGACCCGCCGCTCCCCGCGCAACAGTTGGCTGGGCGGGCGGTGCGCGCGCTCCCCGGGCCGTGCGCGCGAGGCGCGCCAGGCGGCCGGGCCGCAAGCGCGGGCCGGGGTCGCGGCGCAGAGGCCTGGCGCTCCCCCAGGCGCGGGCCCGGCCCCTCTCCAGATGCTGCCGCGCGCCGGCCGCCCCCCCGTGCGCCGGTGCCTCCCCGGGCGCCCAGTGCGCAGGCGCCGGCCGTGAGGACCGACCGTGCGCTGGGCTC
>NW_006797468.1:108900-115600 GCF_000442215.2 Lipotes vexillifer | reverse complement strand
TGGAGCACCCGAGGATGTCTGCGCTGAGGAAGGTGCGAGCCACCGGGACCGGAGCCGCGCGGGGACGGGGCTAGGGGCGCGAGAACCGTCGGGGGTTGCGGGGGAGAAGGCTGCCCGGCGAGACGGACCGCTGGGGCCCCGCGAGGGCGGCTGGGTGAGGGGCGGGGACCCCGGGGCAGCCTGTGCACTGGGTCCCCTCACCCTGAGCTGCGGAGCGCGCGGGAGCGGGCGCAGAGCGGGGCGTCGCGGAGGGGTGACATTCTCCGCTCGGCCCGGCAAGCTGGGGGACCCGCGGAGACCCGGGAGGAAGCGCCGGCCGGCGAGGGGCTGCGCGCCGGGCTCCGGCTGGGCACCGCGAGGGGATGGGGGCGGCAGGCAGCAAACTGCACCCCCTCCCCCCGCCCGGCGCAGGACGCCGACCGCCCCTGGGAACGCGTGGAAGGCGCCGGGAGCCCGGGCTCCGCGCGGGGGGCGCGGGGGGCGCGCGGCCGGGCGGCGGGAGGGGTCACTGGCGCCGGGGCGCGGCGCCCGGGGGTGGCTGGAGGATCGCGTCGGGAGGGCGGCCTCCGGCTCTACGAGTGGGAGCGGAGCGCGGGGGCTTTTTCGGGGCGGTTGCTAAGCGAGCCGCTACCCGGCGCAGGATTCTGTAACCAAGCCTCCCCCGGCAGCGGCTGTTGTCGCTCGCTAACGGTAGCAGGAGAAATAAGGAGGCTGTCATTATTACAGCCTGGGCGGCGAGGGGCGGGAGCGGCAGGCACGGGGGCCGCCTGGCGGGCCAGCTGGGTGCCCGGCGCCCGGCCCCCGGCTCCCTCGTGCGGCGCCGAGAGACGCGGAGCAGAGTGGACGGGACCCGGCGGGGGCTGGGCGAAGAGTCGCGGGTGGGGTGGGGGCCCGCGGGTTCGCCGGCGGAGAGCGGCGAGAACCAGCTCCGGGGGGCGATCTGCGTCGGAAACTCGGGAGCTGCTTCTCCGGCGCCCGCGCTTCGCTGGAACGTGGTCCGGCCGCCTGGGTGTCGCTTCCCCGGTGAATGGCGACTCGGCCAGGCTCCGGATTCGGAATTCGGGACTTGCCGGCGCGGCTGGCTCGGATCGATCAAAAATAAAGCGATCGGCAGCGAGTCCTTCCTGTGATTAATTCTGCCAGCATGGGCTGTGGGTGGTTTTGGAGCCGGAAATGTAAAGCGCACCTGCTTATTCTGCCATCTGAGGAGGACTTCAGCCTAGGACTTTCCCCAGGGGCCTCAGCGCCGGGGGTCTTGGGGCTTTGCTCATGGTAACCAGCTCGTGTGTCCTCTTGGACAGTGTGTCTGATTGGAACTCGCGGGCCTGGTAATCTATGACTTAAGGAAGACTTGCTTGCACATGAGAATCGATTGTATTAGTTATTAGAAACCCCCCTGGCATCTCAGCATGGCCTGAGAGAGCCCACAGCCTCATCCAAAAGGACTCTTTCTCTGTCCCAAAGCCAACACCACAGAGCCATCTCCCCTCCCCCGACACCTTGGAAGGAACAACGTTTGGATTTGAGGTTAATGTGCGTTACAACACCATTTTCATTTTACTTCCTTTACATTCTCCGCAAAAGGTAATAGGTAACCAAGGCAAAAAATGGTGAAATTATGAAAAAAATGGTAATTCTTGGCAGGTCAAGCTGTTACTCTGGTGTTTAAAAAAAAAATGTCATTGATCAGGATTTTCCAGTAGCCAAATTGTCTTGTGCAGGTGGCTGGGTGACTCACGGATTTAGCTCTGATAGTAATGGTAGAGTGTGTGTACGACTTCCTTTTAGATGGTGTGACTTTCTCATTGCTTGGAAGGGAACAAATTAGAATATTTTATACCTCACATCTGGAAGCAGGACCAGCAGGCTGTGGGGAACACTCTCTGCTCAGGCACATCTGGGCTGGGAGAGGTATGGACCCAGTGAATGAAAACAGTAAAAAGAAATAGTCCTGTCCTGAAGCTCGCAGCCCCTTCCCAGCAGCACTTTCGAGTCCCGTCCCAGGTCAGGAGTTCCATCAATGGGGGGGTTTCTCCTCTGTGATCCCCTGTCAAGGGAGGCCTGCTTTGTGTCTGCGAACCCCTCCTGCCCCCTTGTGCCCGCCTGTCCCTAATTTCCTCTGTTCTTGGTTAAGAAATCGATAAGCATTGGATGACTTACCCTAGCGATCTATCATGTCATATCTGCAGATTACATTTTAGGTTAAATAGCAAAATGAATTCTACATAAATAATCCAAAGTGTTGAAGGAATTAAGTTTTCTCACCACAAAGATGTTTTCTGAAATATGCATTCTATCCTATTCGACTTCCATGCTGGTAATCATTTATTCCCTTTCCTTCCACTTACAGTATAACTATCCAAAGTGGCTGGAGATAGAAGTAAACATGTACTTACTCACCAATGTGTTTGTGCCTTAGGTTTCTTGTGTTGTAGGCGAATTGATAACAATATATCTTATTTCTATAGAATTCAGATTGCTTTGCATGATTTCTCCCCAGTGACATAAATATGTCCTCCTATGGCAGTCTATTACTTCTCCTATTTTTGTTTACTTCATTTTTGAAATTGGTGGAAATTTCACATTAAATACTAAAAGTGAAAAAGCACTTTGCACAATTTAAATCACGTTAGATTTTGGATACCCGGAATCCAACCAATTCTGAAACTAAATTCTAACATTTTAAAGCTTGTTAGAGGATTTGTTATCTGTGTTTTTAACAGAGTGTCTTCCATCGTGTGCCTACATGATGAAACTGAAGAAATGCTGTAATTCTTTTATATTTGAGGAAAAACTTCATGATTTCTCAGTCACTCAAGGAGTTGAGTGATATACACTTTGATCATAGATTTTAAAGGGAAATTAATTAAATGCATTATTTATTGACCCTTGGAATGGATATGCCATGGTCATTCACTGGATACAATAAAAATAACTATGATTCATCATTTTGGCCAGATGGGAGTCATATTTAAAACATTGGCAGCATGTTGGTTATAAAAGAATTATGGGCCACCCAACAGGAAGTTAGCGGGCAAAGCATTCTCTGCAGTTAAAAATCATTCTGATCAACCACAGCTTTACATACAAGTTGTTTTTATCATGTAACCATATTTCCAGCAGATCGCCAGCTTTTAAAGTAGGTGTCGTTGTCTTCTGGGCACGTGCGTCACAAAGACTGAGCACGGTAGCGTCCAGTTTATGTATGGCAGACACTCTCGTTTACGGGGAGCTAAGCATGTGGGCTTTGGCGTCGACGGGTATGGTTGGGGGTGCAGATTCCCCCCTAAATCCTGCATCTGCCGTTAGGAGAGCCTTTACCTTTACAGCACCCTTCCTTTCCAGGGCTTAACACCAGTGACAAACAGTGGGTTTGGAGCCAGTGTTAATCTCCTGGGCCAAAGGCAGTGGCATCCGCGTGTAAGACCAGTTGTCCCTTTCTCTGCGGGGCCTCTGCCCTGGCCGCACCCACTGTGAAAAGCCTCGTCAGGCAGCAGCTCCGGGGCCCTCGAGGGCCCTCACCCTCAGCCCGGAAGGGTGCCTCCCGTTTCTGGAGGTTCTGACATTTCCGCAAGGAGCTTCAGTTGTGGTTTCTCTTGAGAGAACGCATCTCCTGGGAAGCGTCCTCGGTTAGTTTCTCCTGACCTTTGCTCTTGCACCATCGACTTTCTTGGGGGGTCTCCAAGGAGCTGAACTTACCAGGCTGACTGCAGACGGCTTCTGTGGTCTAAGCTGCCTGGCCCTGCAGGATACCTGCACACTGCTCTCTTCGGAGAGACGGCCTTGCCCACTTCTAGGGTGTGGCTGCTTGGGGGCGGGCTTCTGGCTGCGTAAGGAGGTCAGGACCCCACCCCACCCTCTGGGAAGAGCACGGCGTTTCCTCTCAGCCAAGAATGGAGAGCTTTAGGAGGTAAATCTAAAAGGATGTATGTCCATCACATGCAGCCTGGGGCAGGGTGGCCTGTCCATCCTGGGAAGCCAGTACCCAGGATGGCAGGGCCAGGCCACGGGTGGACAGCAGGGCCGTGGATGGACGCACGTGGTCCTACGACGTCACTGAGGTTCAGAGTCAGGTAGGGCTTGAAACTATCATTACCGTGGGTTTCCGTCCTGACCACCCAATGGGATGTAAAGGTTTTTAGTTTCCTGAAAAATTTCCTCTTTAAAGCTCTCATTGCGGGGTGACATTTATCCATCATCCGGTGACACTTTTGTCTGGTATGCCTTTTTGTGCATATCCACAGGAAAAAAAAAGTAATTTTTGTTAAAAAGGAATAAGTACTTGAAACCAGCCCTTGCATAAAATTGTAGCAAAATTTGTTAAAAAGTAACTTTGTAAATCTAAGTGGTCATTATCTTTAAAAACATGTGCCATACTCTGCACAAAAGAAAAAAATATTGAAATGATCTCCTGGCACCCATGGAGTACACATTTTAAGTCAAGCAACGTAAAATTGTCCTCTTGTGCCTAATGGAAATTTGTCCGACTGGTTTTGTACGATGCCAACCAGCAGCTTTTTATACTGGCCACGTAGGTAGTGATTAGGAGTGAGGGTGAGGGTTCTGGAGTCAGACAGCCTGGGTGGCTGCGTGGCACTGGCAATTTATTTGCCATCATTATATTTCTGACCTTCATCACTAAAGGAGGGACAGATCCAATATTAACGTGGTAGTGTTGTCAGGAGGATTAAATGAATTGATGAGAGTAAGGCAGTTAGAACAGCATACATAGTAAATGCCCAACATGTGTCCACTATTTTGATTATGAAGAAATGAAATTAGGGCCCAGTTTGGGCCATCCTGCATTGGACGTAATGAAGCCACTCTCCAAATTCCCATAAAACTTAGGTATTTACTATTTCCAGTCTTCTTTTACTTTCTTATATATCTGTTTTGCCACCTCTTTCCAAAAAGTTTTTTGACTCACTGACAAAAAGACAAGGTCCAAGCAATGAAATAAAGTAGAAACAGGCAATCAGAGCAAACAAATATGATAACCACAAGGGTTAACATAGTCCTCTGGGCCTCAATTTTTTTTTTTTTTCTTTTTTTGAGGTACGCGGGCCTCTCACCACTGTGGCCTCTCCCGTTGCGGAGCACAGGCTCCAGACGCGCAGGCTCAGCGGCCATGGCTCACGGGCCCAGCCGCTCTGCGGCATGTGGGATCCTCCCGGATCGGGGCACGAACCCGCGTCCCCTGCATCGGCAGGCGGACTCTCAACCCCTGCGCCACCAGGGAAGCCCTGGGCCTCAATTTTGAGTCGGAGTTTCCTGGAAGCCAACTCAACCAAACCAGAAGACACAGGCCCTTGCTTGGTTCCCTTGTGGGGTGGGCGTCGGGTACTCGCTTTTCAGTGAAGAAAAGATTTTCCCAAGTGCTGAATCGTGAAAGATGCTCTCGTGGTTGACTTTGTATAGAGGGGTTGGGTTAGATCATATACATCAGTTATACAAACACAGAAGTGTTTTTCATGATTACAGTAGACTTTGGAGGAAAACAAAACATACACAGGCAACCCGTAAGAGGTGCAGTGACCTTTTCCTCGTATTTCTGCATTCCCTCCGTGACCAGATGGGAAACTGTGGATTCGGGAGACAGGCTCTGAGCTCTGGACCTCCCCCCGGTCTACTTCAGTTTAGCATTTATTTGTGGGTTCGAGTTGTGCGTCTCGGGGAAAACTCAGATCTCTCAGGTCACATGTATATTATTTCCCACTGTGCTTTCATGTAAATCAAGTGTCTCAGCCTAAGACAAAGCCCCTGGAGCAGACGCATCATCGCTGCTGTCCCCGCTTCCACGCCAGCCACCCTGCCTGGCGGGGAGCAGAGCTCCAGCCCCTGGGGGCGCAGGAGCTATTTCAGCAGCTCCTCCTGATGCCATCGGAAGGCCCAGTGCCTTCCCTGTGTGCTTGCGATGGGGGTGACCCTCACGCGCCCCAAGGGGAGCCCCCGGCTTGTCTTGCCCTTCAGGAGGACAGCCTGCCCTTCTCAGCCCCGGGCCTGCCTGTGTGCTGCTGTGAATGGACAGGCACGTGAAGGGCACACTGTTCCCCGTGGTGTTTACCAGACTTACCACTGCCCTTGCTTAGTGGGGAAGACTCTCCCTCACCAGCACTGGTTTTTCTTTTCTACGTTTTCCTCCTATTTATCCTCTCAGACCTCGAACTGCGTGTTCCCAGACCCTGGATGCTACTGCTCAGCCACTGGGGTCCCTGGGCCTTAGGGACATTCCTGGGGAGACCCTGTTCCTTCTCCTGCCAGGAGAAACAGGGAACGGACGGATGTGGCAACCTCACAATTCCCACCATAGCATTTTAGATCGTATCACTCAATAAACATTCGAATGGATAAGTAGATCCATAAGCAGCTGACCCTTCGCACACTCGAGAAAGGTTCCTCAGTTACGGGCGGGCTTTACCTCTTGCTTCTCCAAGTTGCGTGAGTCTCACCAAGACAGGACACCTCACAAGCACGTCAATGGATTTGCTTGTTTTATGAAACTTTTGGCTGTTTAAAAATAATTTCCATTTTTCTGACATTCTTTGTAATATTTTGAGAGTTTCTAAATAAATTTCTGAATATCTGTTTTCTGATTCTATTAAAAACTTAATCATGAATTCATGTTATAGATAATTTAGATGTTTTCATAAACAGTCGAATGTTGTACCGTCAAGCTTCCACTGTGACCGTTGTATAGCAT
>NW_006797468.1:102708-108793 GCF_000442215.2 Lipotes vexillifer | reverse complement strand
CCTGCATCTACAACATAATCGTCTAGATTATTACTATGGTTAGGTTCAAAGTTTTATTTTTGTTGTGAGAGATGGGTTATGCAGCTCTTTAAAGCAACCAAACAGTAATTCTTAGTCTTCAATTCATCCACTTGCTTGTTTCTCCAATGGTATTTTATTAAAAGTCACAGCAGGCACTCCATTTAAAAAAAAATAATAATCTTTTGCATATAACTAGTCCCAGCAATTTCACTTCTGGGAACGTATCCTAAGGGAATAATCATGAATTTACAGGAAATCAGCTAAACAGATGTTCACTCCAGTTTTGTTCCACAGTAAAATATTGGAAAAGAGCAATAACTGGAGATTGGATAAATTTATTATGATATAGCATCGTAAAAAAATGCACAGCCATTAAAAAGATGAAGATTAAATGTTTAATACTACAGAGGGGTGTCCGTATCCCATTAGGTGAAGGAACCGGGTTACCAAACAGCACGCGCAGCACCCTCGTCTCTTCCCTGAAGCTGCTGTGCGGGGGACACAGCAGGGAACCTGGAAGGACCCAGCAGCGGGGCGGGGGGCGGGGAGGGGGGTGTCACCCAGTGGCATCAGCACCTTGCTCAGGATCCAGGCTTCGTCCCAGAGCAGTCTGCGCCACCCAGCACCACCCGACACCTGCCGCCCGCCTGACTGAGTCCCCTCTTGAGGCCCAGCGTTGCTGCTCCCCCCGTGCCGTTCCCTGAGCAGCTGGTCTGGGAGGCTTGGCGTTGGGGCCCTCGCACGGCCCGTGCCTGCGCTCCCCATATGTTGAGGGCGCGTCCCTCTGTGGGGTCCGATAGCTGCTGTATCAAAGACCCTCTGAAGCACTTGTGGGGTAACGTGGCACAAGTTGGCTTCTCGCTCACGTCAAGTCAGGACAGGTTTTCTCGGTCCCCCAAATGGTCACCCTGTAACCAGGCTCCTTCCGTCTGGTGGCTCTGCCACCATCATCCTCATCCAATCAGTAGAGGGAAGAGCTGGGGGACCACGTGGGCGTGGCCTGGGAGCACACGCACCACTCCTGCTCCTGCTTCCTTGGCCTCTGTCATGTGCTACACGCACCTCAAGGGAGGCAGGAAAGAAGAGGAAAGGGTTTGTGATCAGCTGACTGTTTTGGGAAGCCTCCCTTGTTTCATTTATGGAGTGAAGAGACCTTCCCTAGAACGTCTCCAGAAGTCTTTACCTCCTATACCGTCATGCCTGACCGGTTACGGCGAGAAGGATGGGATCATTGTCTGGGTTTAGGTTCATCTTAAGCCGCCCCTCAGGCTGTGCCTGGTGCCCCTAAGGCCACGCAGATGAGGGTGACCCCTGGGGAAAAGCTGATTTCCCTTAGAAATCAGGAGGGGGATGGCTGTCTGGGTATCTACCAATAGTGTCTATTACAAGGCTATTGTGAATTTATAAATTGCCTGGGGCACAACATAACACTTCTGTAATCGAATAATGTCTTAAAGGAATCTTTGTGCGTCCGTGCAGTAAAGGATTGCAGAGCTGTTGTAAAGCGAATAGGACAGAGAAACACCTTCTGCTGACCCACTAGACCCGCTGTAACTAGTCCACCTTTGATCAGTTGTCCATACCACCGTCTGATGGAATTCACGTGTCAGGGTTCTCAAGTCCCAGAAACAAAGTCCTGCTAACTTTAGCACGACGGACCCCACTGGCAGGACCTGGACCAGCTGTCGACTGAGGGGAGGCTGAAGAAACTTCAGGAGGGCGGGAGCCCCATGGCAGGGGTGCGGAAGCGTCCCCCGGGCATCCCTCAGCGCTTCGTCCCTCTGAGAGGTGAAGCAACCCAGGGCTGCTCTGTTTCAGCCTGAGGCGTGCAGGGCACCTGGGTTGGGGGTGGCAGTGGGCCAGGCACACATATGCAGTCTTATCCCGTGGCCCAAAGGGGAAACCCTTGCCTGGCCTTTCCCCAGTAGAGCACTGGAGTCCAAACTGGGAGGAAGGTGAGAGATATAGTATCTCGTGTCATGCTACAACATGCTTATGTTTTTAAAAGAGACACCCACATAGGGACATTGGGTAAAATCAAGGTCCACGGTGTCAGACGTCTAGCAGTGTCCCCAGAGACAACTCAGGTTATTAATTGTGGGCAATGCGCACAGCCCATTCTTTGGCTCTGCCTCTGAACCGCCGTCCCATCCTTTACCGGTTTTCTCTGTTCTAGGGTTAGGATATGCTTTGGAAAGCATTCAGTATTTTTCTGGGAAACAAAAATAGGCAAAACCCAGAGGTCAGTGCTTTACTGTCAGACTCGGTAACGCACTTCCTTGGCTACCAGATCTTCTCTTTGTTATATTTATTCCACTTTTGGACACTTTTCTCTCCTGTGATGTATTTTGTTCTGTCATAGCTGTGGTGAATTGGGGGCTGGTTGGGCTGCTTTCGTACATTTTTCTTTTCTTTTTTTTCTGGTCATCTAATCTGCTAAATATTTAGAAATTATAGAGCAGCACAAATTAATGACTTGGAAGTCACCAATAATTCCATGACCCAGAAATAATTACAGTGTGTCTTCTTATTCTTTAAACCCAAACTGGGAACTGTCCTGGGTTTTTTTTTTTTTTTTTTTTTTTCACTTTATATTCTTTTCTGAGAACTTGCCCAAATTTTCAAAATATTCTTTGACAGTTTGATTTTAATTGAAGTATAATATTCCAGTATGCAGTGTTATTCAGCCATTCCCCGATTGCTCAATGTTTAAGTTGCTTGCAAAAATTTTTGGCCATTAATCTGTGATTATTATTATTTTTTTAACATCTTTATTGGAGTATAATTGCTTTACAATGGTGTGTTAGTTTCTGCTTTATAACAAAGTGAATCAGTTATACGTATACATATGTTCCCATATCTCTTCCCTCTTGCGTCTCCCTCCCTCCCACCCTCCCTATCCCACCCCTCTAGGTGGTCACAAAGCACCGAGCTGTGATTAATATCTTTTTTGACGTTTTCTGAAAGTTTAACTTTTCTCTAGTAAATTCCTAGAAACAGAATTACTGGGTTAATGGATGTATCTAGTGTATTAGGGCTGCTATAACAAATTACCACAAACTCAGGGGCTTAAAACTACAGGAAACAAGAGAAGCCCGAAATCAAGGCATTCCAGAGCTGCATTCCCTCCAGAGGGCCCAGGAAAAGATCCTTCCTGCCTCTTTCAGCTTCTGCTGCCTGACCCGGCTCCCTTGGCTTGTGATCACATCACCCCATCTCTGCCCTGTCTTCACGGGCCATCTCCTCTGCGTCTGTGTCTCCCATTCCTCGAATCTCTCACCTAAGGATACTAGTCATTGGACCCAGGGCCCACCCAGATAATCCAGGATTTTCTCCTCACGTCAAGGTTCTTAATTTCATCACAACTGAAAAAGACCTGTTTTCCAAATAAGGTCATGCTTGTAGATTCCAGGGATTTCTGTGGTGACACCCACATTCAGTGGGTACGAACATTCCATGAACCTTGAACCTGCTGGTGACCAGAGCCTCCCACCAGTGTGGAATACGAGGCATATTTTGCTGCCATCTCGCCAATTACAGGGAAAAGGGCAGCCGACTGTGCCACAGGTAGGGCTTTGTAAGGGCAACAAAGGAAAACAAACAAAGAGCAGCAAAGGAAAGGGTCAGTAGATTCGACTGGAGCTCGTGGGAGCTTCTCTTTGCCCACCCAAGTAAGGCTGCATGGTGAGTGCGGTCCTTCTCACCCAGGCTAATTCCTTTATATGCAAAGGTTTTTCAAGTGTGCATAAAAGTGGATGGGGAAAAAAACAAGAAATTGGTGAAGGGGTCCGTAAGCATTTTAGAATGAGAACCACTAGTGAATGGTAACAAAAAGGCAAATGAAAACATCACTTTTTAAAAAACTTATCAAATGGGTTATTATTTTTAAAATACCACACATTTTCAGTGTTGGATTTTCGAGGCCTCTGTTGGTTTGCATCTTCAATCTTCCCAAATGCGCCTGCGGTGGCATTTTGTTGCTGGGCACCCAGTCCCTCCTGGGCTTGCTGACCAGAGAACCTTGTGTTCCAACTTTATAATAAATGTAGATTTCCTGTTTAAAAGGTTTAATGGGATAGCATTTTTAAAAAGAATTGAAGCTGGCTAAATTTAGTGTCTGAAAAATGTCCGGATCGAAAATAGCTCTATTCCAAAATATGTCTCCAGGCCTGTGCTGTTCGGGGCTTTGGGAAGGTGAAAGTTTCTGCTTCCTGTCCCATCAGCAAACAGGTGTCACCAGCCATGCGCTCTCATGACAGCCTGTCACTGAGAAGGTCCTCGTTCCTCGTGCACTGGCTGGCCTATACCATTGGGGCATAATTGCCTGAGGTGGTGCGTGGCTTCTGACACGGCCCTGATGATCCATGAGGAGGGTCACTTTCCTCTCTTCCTCTGTTCTTCCTACTGGTTCTTATTCTTGGCTCTTCTGAAGACTTTAAGTGGGATGAATCATAATGTTAAAAAACATAAGGCTTGGGCTTCCCTGGTGGCGCAGCGGTTGAGAGTCCGCCTGCCGATTCAGGGGACACGGGTTCGTGCCCTGGTCTGGGAAGATCCCACATGCTGCGGAGTGGCTGGGCCCGTGAGCCATGGCCGCTAAGCCTCCGCGTCCGGAGCCTGTGCTCCACAACGGGAGAGGCCACAGCAGTGAGAGGCCCGCGTACCGCAAAATAAATAAATAAATAAATAAGGCTTTTTCTGGGATTCCTTTCCCTTTCTTCATTCTTACAGTAAGTATTAAATTTCTGCTTCGTCTTATTTTTTCAAGTTTATTATTATTATTTTATTATTTTTCTTAAGAAGTAGCATTCTTTTAGCCCAGGATAGGGTCATCCCTTGATTTTTGTGGCATGGAGCTCGGGTGAACCCAGTGTTTGCTCCTAAACCCCACCTTGAAAGAACACACAGAGTACAGAGAAGAGAGTCTTTTGGCTTATTTGGGTCAAGTATTATCATCTCTTTCTTGCAAACATGAGAACAGAGGCCTGAAAAGTTGGGAAGCCTTTGCAGTGAGGGGCACAGGCGTGAGGTTTAGGCCATCAGGAGCCGCATAGCCTCAGACCTTGTCATTCCTGGGGAAGCGAGGACAGTGGCTACTCTGGCGGGATCCCTACTTTGCGTCCAGAACCTGAACTTTACACATGCACCTTCTGAGGAAGAGAGACAATGGGCAAGTTTGTAATCCTGTCATTTTCCTTTAGTGTTACTTCTGGGCTAAGGTAGCCACGATTTGTTTTATAATTCAGCTTTGTCTGTCAAGAATCGGGGGCATTCGATCCCTAGGAAGAACGAAGTCTGCTTAATCCTAAGTAGGCCTGGACAACATCTCCTTCTAGGACAGAAGAGTCTAGAGTTTCTGTTAAGATAACAGGTGCCACTAAAGGTGTTTGGAAATCACGGACAGATTCTCAGGGAGTCAGAAGTCCCCGGGGAGGCTGCCGGGGGAGGTGGGAGGTGCCTGGGTAGTAAATGAACCCAGAAAGAGAGTGGAGAGAGAGGACGTAACCGGAGGGCAAGCCGTTCACCAGCTCAGAAGCTTCTCTGAGTTCTTTATTCCTCCGCTCCAATGTTGTAGGTGTGGAGTTTACCAGCGCGCCAGGTGGAGATTTATCTGCTTCGTAAATAGGCTTGTGTGTCCTCTCATGATCCGAGATAATAAAACGAGGTAAATAATCATTAGTTTGCTTGATGTCTTTAAAAAAATTTTGTGTAGAGAACGCAGGGTGTGTTTTAGGGTCTACAGCAAGTGAGGGGTGACTGCCGGTCTGTGTAACTGCGAGGAGGTGGGCGTTCGAGACCCAGAGATTCACGGAAGCAGCACCACGTGTCCTCCACGTGCTGTTTGAAGGATGCGGACCCTGCCTGCTCAGCCACGTCCTCCCCATGGGGGAGGCTCCGCTCCCGAGTGGGAGTGGGGAAGCTGGCTTCGGTTACTCCTGCGGGAGGAGTGGTCCTGGGGGGGCGCGAGGGGTGGTCCTGCAGGGACGCGAGGGGTGGTCCGGTGGGGGGGGGGGGCGAGGGGGGGTCTTGGGGGGGCGCGAGGGGGGGTCCTGCTGGGGCACGA
>NW_006797468.1:72334-101457 GCF_000442215.2 Lipotes vexillifer | reverse complement strand
GGGGGGGGGGGGGGGGGGGGGGGGGGGGGGGGGGGGGGGGGGGGGGGGGGGGGGGGGGGGGGGGGGGGGGCGCGAGGGGTGGTCCTGCTGGGGCACGAGGTGTAGTGCTGGTGGGGCACGAGGGGCGTCCCTCAGTGTTTCTGAGCCAGCACCGCAGCCGCTGGGGGAGACGCCCCCATGCTTCTAGACCCTCTGCGCTCACGGCGACCCGCAGGGCGCCTGTGATTGCATCATCGCGTCGTATCCAGCTGCAGCTCATCTTCCCAATTCCACTGAGCGGCGCTCCTTGGATTTTGCGCAGACAGGCCTCGCTGGACCTTGAAGGAAGGGACAGAGCCCTGGTTGAAAAGTCAGGGACCCGCACGGTCAGTAGGGTGGTGACCCGAGAGCTACAAAGACCCAGGGGGGCGCGGCTTCCCCACATCCCATCCGTCCTGAGTACCCGCGCCTTTTGGTGCAGGGGGTGAAACGGGTTAGAAAGGGTGCAGTTAGCGTCCTCCATCCCCTCGGAGAAATCATTAGTGCTCAGAGCTGAGGGGATTGAAAGGGTGCCCACCGTCCCCTCCAGTATACATGTTTTTTTTTTTATATATATTTATTTTATTTATTTTTACTTTTGGCTGTGTTGGGTCTTCATTGCTGCATGCGGGCTTTCTCTAGTTGTGGTGAGCGGGGCCACTCCTCTTTGCGGTGTGCGGGCTCCTCATTGCGGTGGCCTCTCCCGTTGTGGAGCACAGGCTCTAGGCACGCGGGCTTCAATAGATGTGGCACGCAGGCTCAGCAGTTGGGGCTTGCAGGCTCTAGAGCGCAGGCTCAGTAGTTGTGGCGCACGGGCATAGTTGCTCCATGGCATGTGGGATCTTCCTGGACCAGGGCTCGAACCCCTGTCCCCTGCATTGGCAGGCAGATTCCCAACCACTGTGCCACCAGGGAAGCCCAGTATACATGTTTTTAATCGTCTGGTAAGTCACCCCAGCAATTCATAATCATCTGGGTAACTGGGTGAATTTCTAGAAACTTGCTGATCATATATCCTTTGGAAAATAACTTTAGGGTGCATATCTGGTGGATACAAACGAGGACATTAATTTAGTGTTTATTACTGATGAATAATTCATTCATTCGATGTGTTTTCTTGTAAACTCCCAAGGTGCCAAAACTGTGCTCGCCATTATGTATATTTTAGTAAATAAACAAGAAGGACGATGCTGGATAAGAGTCTGTGGAGAGAGATAAATATTAAATAAATATACAGCAATCATATACTAAAAGTGTTTTCATGCTCACGATTCTGATTCAGCTTTGAGGACAGCTATGCCCAGATACTGGTCCTCTGACCCATGGCCAGCAGCCTGGAGCCTGGGGGCAGAAGTGGCATTTCTGGTTCTGGGAAGAATAAACAGGAATCAGGAGCAGAGTTGGGAGTCTTCCAGGCCCGAGGAAAGGGGTGTAGGGAGCGTCAAGGATTAACCAAGGCTTCTGGCCTGAGCCAGCGGAGGTGCAGTTCCAGCCCCTGCGGTTGGAGACCATTAACCTCCTGCCTGGGAGAAGTCTCTGATCTGTTTTCAGTTAGAATGGATGCAGTTTCATGTATTTAAGAGAATTTTAAGACAATAAAAAGATGCATGAACTTTAACTTGCCAAACCAGGCCTTGCTGTTTAGACGTGCAGGTTGGAATTTACTTTTTCCCTTCTCCCTGAATCCATAGTCACATCCAGCCCACCTGGACATCTTGGATCATGGAGAATAGAAAACTTGTTGCACCAAAAACTGCTCCAGTTGACATGTCCTCCGGTGAAGCCTTACATTTCACAGATGGGGAAACTGAGGACGGGCCCAGAATTCCTTGTTCCTGTCCCCTGGGCGCTGTGCCTGGCCGCACCCTCGCCACACTGCACTTGAATTAGGAGAACGTTCTTACAGAACCCCCCCCCCCCCAACCCGCCTCCAGTCTCTCTCAGCTTGAAACCATCCTACACACAGCTGCTGGGATAATCTTTCTAAAGCCATTTTTATCATGTCACTTCTTTGCATGCTGTTTTCTGTTGCCTTTTGTCAAATCCAGATTTCTCCTATCTGGCTCTCAAGGCTTTCTGCAAAATGTCCCCTTTCCGAGGATTTCCATCGTGAGCCTTTATGGAACGTTTGCCCCAAAGTGCTGCTCAAATTCCCTGTTGTTGTCTTGCTGTCGCCTGCCACCGGTCCTTTGCACATGCCATACCACCCACCTGGAGAATTCGTGATCAGCCTGTTTCTTGTGTTATTTTTCTTTCTTGGTCTGTGCCCGTTCCTCTTTCCAGTCTAACTCCAAAACCCCTTTCTTCTTGGAACTGACGCCTATAAATGCTTCCTTCCCTCAACTCTGACCATTCCTTTACTTTTTGGTTTCCTTTAGTAGTTAGTTCTTCATCTCATAACATTCAGAAGGCATCTTATATAAGATACCTGAATCCAGAAAACCAGGTATCATGTAATGATTGGCTGGATTTACAAAAATATACTAGGAAACACCCCACTAGGAGCTTTCTTTAAAAGAATAGTTTCCTTTATGTATTGGCAATGGTGCAGTTACAAGAGATTTACTTCACACTGGGTCTTAGGCATGATGTTCTGAAAGTTGTCTCACCGTGTTTTACTGGCTGATGGGATATTCTGGCAGATTCCTAAGATTCCTAAGAACGATGCCCGTGACTAGCTTGGATGCACCTCCTTCAGCACCCGTGCTGCTCGATGCTGACTCACTGGGTGGAGTGGCCCCCCGGCCGGGGGCGTTTACAGTCATGCACTGCTACATCTCAGATCAGATGTCTTTGAGTTAAGACCTGTGTGTCTTTGATTTCCCTGTTTTGGATTCATGTTTTTCACAGAATCTAGACGGTGCTGAGGCTGGTGGGAAGCTGTGTGCAGCTACCTGGGGCTCTGCGTCGAGTTCACTGTGTGGTCAGAAGCTGAATCTGTTCTCTGTGCTTTAGGCCAGCAGGACCAGTGCACCAGGCTTCCTTGAGGCTGTGCCCTACAGCTCTGCTGTTGTCACCATGGAGCGGTGACCACCTGAAGCGGTGGCAGGGAGTGAGGACCAGAGCTGGCTGAGTGCACTTGACCGTGACATTAGCCTCTCTGGGCTTCAGTAACTTATCAGTGAAGTGGAGATGTAGATAATTTCTCACCTCACATGGGGCTGTGAAGATCAAAGTGACATTGAGGTTACTGAGGCCTGGGGGGTAGCAGGCCAGGGTGGCAGGGTCCTGGGACTGACATGCGGGCCCTTCCTTCAGCCAGGCTCCCCACCGATGGCTGCCCCACTTTTCGGCACCTGGCTTCTTTTAAATCTAACATTCTCTATGATTTTTTTGATTAGAACATCTTTTATTTTTATTGATAAAAAAAGCTATCTGTATTTATGTTAAATTAGAAATAACAGAACAGCTTGTCCTCTGATGCATCTGAAGTTCATAGGTTTAACTTGGAACTTTCGAAAAACGTGCTTCCAGGATTCTCTCAAGGTTTTGATCTTGATGGTTTTGCGGGGTGTGTGATGCTGGGTGTGGGATGAGCCTAACTTCCTCACGCCCATCAGGGAGATGGCGAGTGGACAGGGTAGCGGGGCTGTCTTAGCTTTCCTGGTTGACCTCATGGCGGGTTCTGGCTCCTGCAGGGCTGTGTGGGGTCTGCTCTTTCCCAAGTGCCTCCTCAGCCACATCTCAGCACAGGCCTGCTGCTCTCGGCTGGCGCATCCACGTGCTTCTACGGGCCGGCTCTCGGATTGGGGGTGTGGCGTGGGGGGGTGGAAGGGTTGGAGGCTCTGTACTGAAGACGGCTGGGTGTCTTCCAAGCGCTGAAATCAGTCACCTCTTCTGCGCGATGGTTACGTTGACTTGCGCTTTCCACGTAGAGCTTATTTACTAGCACGTGTCTGCTGGCGGCTAATATACATACTAGCCCCTCACTCCTTTTAGTGTTGCCCTTTCCCCTAATCAGCCGAGATTATGTGAGCACAGCCTCATCAGCCTCACCTGGCTCTGGCTTCACACTCTCTAAGTGGATGGAATTGGAATAGATAATTCTGGTTATTCAGTTTAAACATCAATTTCTCTTCCTCTGTAGTTCCTTAGGTTTAATTATTCATCAAGACTCTATCCAGGGCTTCCCTGGTGGCGCAGTGGTTGAGAGCCCGCCTGCCAATGCAGGGGACGCGGGGTTCGTGCCCCGGTCCGGGAGGATCCCACATGCCGCGGAGCGACTGGGCCCGAGAGCCATGGCCGCTGAGCCTGCGCATCCGGAGCTTGTGCTGCGCAACGGGAGAGGCCACAACAGTGAGAGGCCCGTGTACCGCAAAGAAAAAAAAAAAAGAGACTATCCAGGTTACTTATATTGTGATCATTATTTTCAGACCTCAGTATAGAGACGGTGTGGGTTCTTGGTCCTCTCCTGAGCCAGTGGGGCAGGTGCCGTGGGGACTGAGTCCATGGTGCCGCCAAGATGGTGGTGCTGCTTTTGACAAGCCCTTAGCTAGACCAGCAGGTAAAAGAGGGGAGACTCAAGTAGGTAAAAGCAGAAATGAAAGAGGAGACGGTACGACGGATGCCTAGACATAAGAGGACTGTTAGGGATTTTTTTAAAACAATTCTATGCCAAAAAGTTGGATGACATAGAAAAAATGGATAAATTCTTAGAAACATACAATCTATCAGGACTGAATCAAGAAGAAATAGGCTGATAGACCATTAACAATAAGGAGATTGAATCAAAAATCAAAAATCTACCAGCAAAGAAAAGCCCAGGAGCAGATGGCTTCTTGGCTGAATTCTTTCATATATTCAAAGAAAAACAAAACCAGGTCTTCTTAAAACCTTCCAAAAAATGCAGGTAGTGGGAACACTTCCAAACTCATCTTCTGAGGCCAGCAGCATCACCCTGATACCACAACCAGACAGGACCCCACAAGAAAAGCAAAGCACAGGCCGTTTCTCTGTCATCAATCTGCTCTAAAGATGAGGGACCCAGAGGTCAGAGCTGTGAGTGCCCAAGTCTTCGAAGCTGGTTCAGGGTGAATGGATGGCTCTGGCCAGTGGGTGCTGGGAGAGGAGAGAAGGCAGGATGATCTAACCAGGTGTTGCCTGTATTGGAAGCCTTCTTAGTATTTCCTTCAAATAAAAACTCAGGGCTACGTTTTTCCTTTCTGTATAAGCTTTGAAACGATAATGAAGAATTTCCTTTAGGAGGAAAAGCTCAACTCTGTCTCCTTATTCTTGCTTCTCGGGTTTGTTATATAATAAAGATTTAAAAACTATTTAATTTTAATATATATCTTTCCATATGTCTTAAAGTAACACTTGCACATCCTTAAAGTATCGGCAAGCACTACAGAAGGATTATAATCAAAAGCAGTAGGGTCTTACCTGCCTCTTTCAGCCCAAGCCCCAGGAGAATCAGTTGTAACTAGATGTTTTTTGTTTTTAAGTACACTTTATTTTTTAAGAGCAGTTTTTGGTTCCCAGAAACATCGAGAGGAAGGCGCAGAGATTTCCTGTATACCACTTGCCCCCCCATGCACTGTCCCCGCCATCATTAACATCCCCACTGGCTGTGCATTTGTTACAACTGATGAACCTGCACTGACACGTCACCATCACCCAGAGTCCGTGGTTCACTCCTGGGGTTGGACATTCTGTGGGTTTGGACAAATGTGTAATGACATGTATCCATCATTATAGTATCAGACAGAAATTTCACCGTATAACTCACTTTTTACTGTTTCTGTGTTTTCATGCCTTCACAGATGATTTCCATGTCTCCTAGTTAATCTACTCTAGATGTTATTAGCTATTTACCACGTCTTCCCCTTCTCTCCCTATAATCAAGTTACTCCTTTTAGTTTCTTCTCTTTGCTGACTCCTTACATTTAATGGATAATCCCCACCTTCTTTCTTATGCTAGCGGCTCTGGTGGTGTCACTTGACACCCATTCTGTGATGTGGAGACATTAGCAACTCTCAATTTACTGACTTTCTCATTTCACTTCACCAGCCAGCATTTGTCAAGGTTGAGTCCATTTACGTTCTGTTTAGAAATTGTAGTTATTTTTTTTTGCTTTTTCTATAGGCTGAAGACACAAAATAGACGTACGTATTTGCAGTGTCCTCCGACCGCTGATATTTTCCATGGCTCTGCCAACTGGTGCACGTTGATAGTTTTCTTTTTGAGAAAGAAACAGCTTCTTGCTCCTGGAGTTTCTAATGATGTTTTCTTTTCTTGCATTTTCTTTCTTCATTGCCTTTTAAAGTTGCTCCAAATGCTGAAGGGATAATGTACGTTTCTAAGATGTAACCACCCCTTTTGATCCCCCCATCAACTGACTGACCTGCAGGAGGTTTTCTCCCTGAACGATCGTTCTGATTTTCAGAACGAACTGCTTCCTGGGCAGGAAGTGCAGCCTCTCTCTTTTAACTCTCATGTCTCGGTTGCTTTGACCTAGAGTTCCTTAAATTTCTTGTCTTTCTGCTTTGATTTTTACCCTCCTTTTGTTGATACACATCTTCAAATAATTTCCTCAGAAAATAAGAGTAGAAGATAAATTTTCTGAACTTGTGTGTCTGAAATGCTGCCCTCATATTTGTGAAAGTTTGGCTGGGTATAGAATTCCAGGGTCAAAATAATTTTGTCTAAGAATTTTGAAGGCATTTTTCCTTTGTTTATTGTAATTTAGCGTGGAATGTCCAATTCTTGTTCCTTTGCTATAACTGACTTCTCCTCTCTGGACAGTTTTAGTTTTCTCTTTTTCTCTTTGTATTCTAAAGATTCACGAAGATATATATGGGTGTAGGTTTTCCCCCCTTTCATTCAAAATGCTGGGCTACGTGGATGCTTTTGGTCTTGAATTATGTGACTTTGGCTTTTGTAAACTCTCATGTAGTATTTCCTTGATAATCTCTTACCATCTATTTTTTCTGTTGTTTATTTTTTCCTTTTTTTTCCTTTTATTTTCTTATCTTTCTTTTCTTTCTGAAACTCTTCTTTGTATACAGGACCTTCCTCACATTGATTCATAGTGTCCTATGTCTTTTCCATTATATACTTTTGAGTCTCTTTTATATTTTTGTAGTACTTTCTGGCAGATTTTCTCAACATTGCCTTCTAACACTTCCATCAGAATTTTAATCTCAATTTTATTTTCAGTTTCTAAGACTTCTTTTTGTTCTATTTCTTTTTTTCACAGTCCAATATCTTCTCAGATTTCTCCGTGGAGACTAATTTGCTTTTTTTCACTCTATTCCTTGCAATGTCTCTTTCGCCTATTCCGTCACTGTGGCTCCGGCTCTGTGTTTGCAGGTGGGGCTTGTCGCCAAGTGGGCTTCTCTTCAGGACGGTTGGGCAGAAAACTGGCCGAGGTGCTGGAGAAGCTCTAAGTCCCAGAATTCATGTCTTCATTTAGAGCAAATCAATTCTGATTTTGAAGCAAAGTTCCGATTTTACGAGTGGGCGGGGCAGGCTGGCAGGCATTTTGTATGAAGGGACATGAGGACGATAAAGTCGCTGACGTTTACCATGTCTCTCTCTGTGCCCCAGTGACCCGTCCGGGGTCCCAGGGCCTCCGCAGGGTGGCCGGGCTTGCATCCTCGCTCCTGCCTGTTTCGTCACCTCTTCGGCTCTGCATTTTCAGTCCTGTTCTCCGCCCACTCAGCAAGTCCCTCAGATTCTCCAGCACCTGCTTCTTTCGTGTTTATAGATTTGCTTCTCCTTAAAGTCCTTGGCAGTCACGTAAGGGGGTCTCAGAAGGAATAGGGGGTAATTAATTGGGTACTTGGGCACCTTGAATATGATGTAAACCACTATTTTATTTTAAAAGTTTGAAAAGTAGTCGGATTCTCCAGCATTATTTAAATGACATTGGCCCGAAATTCAGTGTTATCGTTCTTCCTCTCTTTCTGAAGCACTATTCCCAAAAGGCCTGTGTGTTTTCACATTTCACAGGTAGACATGCCGATGCTGGAGAATCAGAGCTCGATGACAGACAGACGGGCAGGAACCCCTGTGACATTTCCCTTGGCGAGCATGCCGCTTTGATTCTTGCATCAGGCATCTTAGTGACTGTGGTGGATAGTCTCCTTCCCTTGTGTGAACGCGTGTGTGTTAGACGTCTGCATGGACCCGGCATTACAGACAGAACACAGTGAAACACACAATATGACCTAAGTTCCCTTTTTCGCTAAAACTCGTCCTGAGATCAAGGGGCCCCACTCGCAGTGTTCTCGTCCCACCTCTGTCCTCTAGAGCCACTGCCCTGGCCCCTGCAAAGACCTGTGGGGAGAGAGTGCGCCCGTCTCTGGGGGACACTCGGAATACTGGTGGGAGGGGAGAGAGATGACCCTAGGGACTGGGGGACACGTCCTGGTGCAGGTCAGGTGGTCCTGAGTCATTCCTCTTCCACCAAACCGGAGGAGGACCTCTCAGATTGTCGTCCGGTGGATCATTAAGAGTGGTTTTGGATGGAAGATCGCTGTGAGTTTTGCTATAGCACTTTGCAGGAATCAGTGGCTGGAGCCTCTGTGTGAAAAAGGCTTCTCATGCTTACATCTTGGCAAACAAAATAGAGAATAGGAGTGGTGCTGGACCCGGTTTCAGTCCAGCAAGAAGTCATATTTATTCGAGGAAACATTAAAAAAAAGAGCTCCGTCATGAAGTGGTAAAAGTTTCCTTTTTAGGTTTAAAATTATGAATAGGAATTTGCAGTATCTGTGTAAAACACTTGGAACCTCATGGTCACAGGATGTCTTGTTTTAACTCACATACATATCTTTGTTGCAGGGGAGAATGAAGTGATGATGAATAGAGACTTTCAAGCGTAAAATATATTACTTTAGGATGAAATTCTTTGGGGTAAATGGAGTGGAATTAGGAGGTGAAGGAGTTAAGGTAACGGTGTGAAATTTCTAACGGCCTGGTTCATGTGTTTTGAAAAGAGACAGCTCAGGGTCACCACTTGCCTGCTGCAGGAGAACTGTCCCTCCGTGGGGTCCGTCTGCTTGGTCACGGCAGACAGCTCGGAGGATGGTGGCCACCGAATGGATATGGTCATTGCGAGTCTACTGGATACGTCAAAAAGAACGGGGTAACAGTTTCATTGAATGGCAGTCATTACACTATCCTAGGAATTTAACCGTTTGCAATGCTCTCCTAGTTCTTCAAAATTTTTCTAAGGAGTGCTTGTGCAAAATCCTGAAGACCGCTAGTTTAGGGAATCAGGAATCGGGAAATCTGGGGTTTTGGGGAGCGTGGGGATAAGGGGAGAAGGAACAGTAGGGAAATCAGCTCTGGATTTTATGCCTGGGAGGGAGGAGGAGTGATGCGGCTGGTATAACGGCCCCATCACCCTGAGCTCTGGGGCTAATAAGCCCCTGCCTTTGCGCGCTATTATTGTACTTCTCTGAGAAACCTAATTTTTAGGGAGATGTCTCTATTTAAGGAAAGTGCAGTGATACCATTTTCAAGTAACACTTTTTGCTCATTGAGTTAAAGAACCCTCTGCTCAGGAATTATTGAGTTGCCTGAATCTGAGGGGCTGTGATTGGCCCTCTTGACTGTGCTATCATCATATTCCAGGAGGAACGTCCAAAGGGAAAGGCATGTACGTGGCACGTTGATGTGGGGTCGTGTTAGGTCGGGGTCCCCACTCTCAAGACCGTTCCTAGGAGACATTGTCTGAAAGGATCTGGGAAGAAGGGGAGATAAGGAGTGACAGTTACACTTATGGAAATAAATGCACAGTGGGTGGCAAAGGCGATTTGGAGATGCACAGATGGTGTCTGGTCGGACCCCATCCGGCGACGATGCTGGTTAAGAGGAGGTGAGCCTGCCTGGCAGGGAGCTGGGCATACTCTTCTCTAAGGGTGTGGACATGCGGGTGCTGACAGGGTGCCTTGTGCACGCGGAAGACGTGAGGAACTCAGTACCTACAGCTGAACTGGAAAAGGGTGAGAAAAATCAGGGAAACGGAAACAGAGATCCTTCCTAATTGTGGTTTTGAACCTTAGCTGATAATTTCCTTATTTAAAACAACATCAAGGATGAAGCAGAAAGTGACAGGGTCATAAGTAAATCAAGGGTCTTGGGGTACAGGGAGGCCCATATCTGGCCGTGCCCCTGGCTTCTCATTGGAGAGCTCGTTTGCTCCCATAGGATGTCTGTGTCTTACAGCTTCCCAATCTGTGTTAGGGTTTAAATATGTTGGTGTGCTACTGAGTTATGATCCATTCTCCAGGAAGCATGGTGTCCTGTCTACACAGAGTTCCCGGTCCACTGAGCTGGGCCGGCGGCTGCCACTCACGGCTTCCCTTCGACAGGAGGGTCCCGGGCATGGCATCAGAGCACCGGCAAAGGCTCCTCCCTACAGCAGGGCAGGGAGTGTGTGGACAGCAGTTTTATTTTAGTTCCTCTTTAGAAAATGACTTCTATCACAAGGCTTTTTAAACCCTTACTCAGCAATTTCCTTATTTCCTATGAGTTACTCCATCTGGGAGAAGAAATGAGATCATAACTTATCTGAACGCTTATTATATACTTTTGTCACTGTGGTGTTTAAAAAAGAACATATATACACTACCAAACGTAAGGTAGATAGCTAGTGGGAAGCAGCCGCATGGCACAGGGAGATCAGCTCAGTGCTTTGTGACCACCTGGAGGGGTGGGATAGGGAGGGTGGAAGGGAGGGAGACGCAAGAGGGAAGAGATATGGGAATATATGTATATGTATAAGTGATTCACTTTGTTATAAGGCAGAAACTAACACACCATTGTAAAGCAATTATACTCCAATAAAGATGTAAAAAAAAAAAAAAAAGAACTGTGGGTTTCTTCTAAAACCCATTAACAAGTCTTCTGAGAAAATAACAACTAGGAAGCAACTGTGAGTCCTTAAGTGCTGTTTGGACTGGGCGTCACCCCCGAGTTCAAGCTGTTCTATCGTGAGGTCATAAAACTCATCCACATGTTGTGGGCCAGTTAGTTTTATAATGACACACATCCCTGACCTGCGTCACATGTACCATAAAATAGGGCTCTGCAGTTACAGTACATAAAGGAGCTGTGTTGCCTCTAAGCATCTGAGCCCAGGGCTCGAAACTTAAGAGATTCCCTCATAGATGGAGGCGTGACTGGGCCAAAAATGCTTCCACTGCAAATTCTGACCACAGAACTTTACTTTTAATTGTACTAAAATTCACATATAGATCCAGGTACTTGGTAATTTAACCTATTCAAAGTGAAGTGAAGATTCAGAAAGAAAAAAAAAAATTTCCCAGTAACCAGAACAGATTCAGTAAAGCTGTGGTAATTACTAATATAATTTGGCAAGCTTTATTGGAAAGTTTGAGTTGCATTTAGAAAGTTTTTAATAAAGTTTGAGTCCAGGCAGGCCTCACTTTGTTGCACTTTGCCTTATTGCTTCCTGCAGATGTGGAGTTTTTTTTTTTTTTTTTTTTTTTATAAATTTATTTTATTCACTTTTGGCTGTGTTGGGTCTTTGTTGCTGTGTGCGGGCTTTCTCTAGTTGTGGCGAGTGGGGCTACTCTTTGTTGCGGTGCGCGGGCTTCTCATTGCGGTGGCTTCTCTCGTTGCGGAGCACGGGCTCTAGGCGCATGGGCTTCAGTAGTTGTGGCTCCCGGGCTCTAGAGCGCAGGCTCAGTAGTTGTGGCACACGGGCTTAGTTGCTCCATGGCATGTGGGATCTTCCTGGACCAGGGTTCAAACCTGTGTCCCCTGCATTGGCAGGCAGATTCTTAACCACCGTGCTAACAGGGAAGCCCCAGATGTGGCGTTTTTTACAAATCGAAGGTTTGTGACAACCCTGTATCTAACAAGTCTGTTGGTGCCATTTTTCCAACAGCCTTTACTTGCTTCGTGTGTCTGTGTCACATTTTGGTAACTCTCACAGTATTTCAAACTTTTCATTAGTATTGTATTTGTTATGGTGATCTGTGATCCGTGATCTTTGATGTTACCATTGTAATTGTTTTGGGCATCACGAACCTCGCCCGTATAAGACGGGAACTGAATTGTTAAATGTTGTGTGTGTTCTGATTGCTCCACTGGCCATTCCCCATCTCTCCCTCTCCTTAGCCTCCCTGAGATACAACAATATCGAAATTAAGCCAGTTAATAACCCTACAAGGGCTTCTAAGTGTTCAAGTGAAAGGAAGAGTCGCACGTCTCTCACTTTAAGTCAAAAGCTAGAAATGATTAAGCTTAGCGAGGAAGGCATGTCAGAAGCTGAGACAGGCTGAAAGCTGGGCCTCTTGCACCAGTCAGCCAAGGTGTGAATGCAAAGGAAAAGTTCTTGAAGGAAACTGAAAGTGCTCCTCCAGTGAACACACAAATGATAAGAAAGCAAAACAGCCTTATTGCTGATTTGGAGAAAGTTTCAGTGTCTGGTTAGAAGATCAGACCAGCCACAACATTCCCCTAAGCCAAAGCCTCATCCAGATCAAGGCCCCAACTCTCTTCGATTCTATGAAGGCTGAGAGAGATGAGGAAGCCGCAGAAGAAAAGTCTGAAGCTAGCAGAGGTTGGTTCATGAGGTTTAAGGAAAGAAGCCGTCTGTATAACGTAAAAATGCCAGGTGAAGCAGCAGGTGCTGATGGAGAAGCTTCAGCAAGTTATCCAGAAGATCTAGCTAAGATCATAAAAGAAGGTGGCTACACTAAGCAACAGATTTTCAATGTAGATGAAACTGCCTTCTGTTGGAAGAAGATGCCATCTAGGACTTTCATAGCTGGAGAGGAGAAGTCAGTGCCTGGTTTCAAAGCCTCACAGGACAGACTGACCATCTTGTTAGGAGCTAACGCATCTGGTGACTCTAAGTTGAAGCCAATGCTCATTCCATCTGAAAATCCTAGGGCCCTTAGGATTATGCTAAACTACTCTGCCTGTGCTCTGTAAATGGAACAACGAAGTCTAGATGACAACACATCTGTTTATAACATGGTTTACTGATTATTTTCAGCCCACTGTTGAGACCTACTGCTCAGAAAAAGAGATTCCTTTCAAAATATTACTGCTGGGCTTCCCTGGTGGTGCAGTGGTTGAGTCCACCTGCTAATGCAGGGGACACCAGTTCGAGTCTTGATCTGGGAAGGTCCCACATGCTGCTGAGCAACCCATGTGCCACAACTACTGAGCCTGTGCTCTAGAGCCCGTGAGCCACAACTACTGAGCCTGCGTGCCACAACTACTGAAGCCTGCACACCTAGAGGCTGTGCTCCACAACAAGAGAAGCCACCACAATGAGAAGCCTGCGCACCGCAAAAAAGAGTAGCCCCTGCTTGCTGCAACTAGAGAAAGTCCGCACACAGCAACAAAGACCCAGTGCAGCCAAAAATAAATAAATAAATAAAGTTGAAAGAAAATTACTGCTCATTGACAATGCACCTGGTCACCCAGGAGCTCTGATGGAGGTGAACAATGAGATTAACGTTGTTTTCATGACTGCTAACACAACATCCATTCTGCAGCCCATGGATCAAAGAGTAATTCCTACTTTCAAGTCTTATTATTTAAGAAATATATTTCATAAGGCTATAGCTACCATAGACAGTGATTCCTCTGATGGGTCTGGGCAATCGGATCAAGTCAATTGAAAACCTTCTGGAAAGGAGTCCCGATTCTGGGTGCCATTAAGAACATCCATGGTTCATGGGAAGAGGACAACATAGCAACATTGACAGGAGTTTGGAAGAAGTTGGTTCCAACCTTAATGGATGACTTTCAGGGGTTCAAGTCTTCAGTGGAGGAAGGAACTGCAGATATGGTGGAAACAGCGAGAGAACTAGAAGTGGAGCTGAAAGATGGGGCTGAATTACTGCAATCTCATGATGAAACTTGAATGGGATGGGGAGTTGCTTCTCATGGATGAGCAAAGAAGGTGGTTTCTTGAGAGGGAAACTACTCCTGGTAAAGATGCTGTGAAGATTGTTTAAAATGATAACAAAGGATTTAGAATATTGCATAAACTTAATTGATAAAGCAGCAGTAGGGTTTGAGAGGATTGACTCCAATTTTGAAGGAAGTTCTACTGTGGATAACATCAAACAGCATTGCTGCTACAGAGAAATTGTTCCTGAAAGGAAGGGTCAGTCAATGCAGCCAACTTCACTGTTGTCTTATTTTAAGAAACGGTCACCCCAGCCTTCAGCAACCACCACCCCGATCAGTCAGCAGCCTCAACATCAAGGCACGACCCTCCTCCAGCAAAAAGATTACAGTTCACTAAAGGCTCAGCATTTTTGTTTTTAGCAATAAATTACTTTTAAATTAAGATATGTTTAGGTTTTGTTTTAGACATAATACTATTGTACACTTAACAGACTGCGGTATAGTGTACAGATAACTTTTAGATGCACTGGGAAACCAAAATATTCGTGTGACTCACTTTATTGAGGCGGTCTGAGACCTCACCCCCCAATCCCCAATATCTCTGAGCTATGCCTGTATTGCAGAAGGAACTTGAGAATTAGGGGGAGTGGGTGGGGCTCCCATCTCTCCATGCCGGTTTCAATATGGGTTTGTCTGCTTTTATCTGTATTTTATATAGGGGTTTTTGTGTATAAGTCTATTCGAAATATAATTCAAATGCAAAAAAATTGGTAACATGAACTAGAATATTTTCAAGCGCCCTTCTAAGACCAAGATGATTTGATAATTGATAACTTTTAAATACTGTGTTTGGTAAAGTCCTTGGTTTCCTTTGGTATGTATGTAGTTTGTTGAGCATATTCTTAAGCCTGTTACTCAGTACCTGGCAAAATGAAAGAACTTTTTCACCAAGTGACTCTAACAGTTGGGCCCCACAGTTGGTGGAGACAGTTTCTGTTGATTTATTGTGCCAGGAACAAAATAATCATTTGCCAAGCGCATGGCATTTGGCTTAATTGACTTAAATGACATTGAAATACAGCAGCTCTTAGGGGCAGATGAATTTCAGTCTATATTAGGTTCTGACACACCATCTGAAAAAGATCCTGAAATAACAGTGAATTAAAGAGACATTGATTTTTTATAATATAAACAAAGGCCAAACCAGGAACATGCATGGCTCTATGGACATTCTTTCAGCATCAGGGATACAGGCTTCTATTTTGTTGCTCTGCCATCTTTCAACTTGGGTCTTCTATCTCATGGGCCAAGATGGATGCCAGAGCTCCAGTCATCATATCTGCTTTCTACCCAGCAGTAAGGAGGAACACTGAAGATGAAGAAGGGCACACTCCCTATTGTTAAGCACATTTCTTAGGAGTCACACAACATTTCCGCTAACACCTTACCTTCCAAAACGTAGTCAAATGGTCATTCCTGTCTTCAAGGTAAGCTGAGAAACGTTTTCTTTATCCTAGAGCAGGAGTATCACACTTCTTCTATAAAAGGTCAGATCATAAATATTTTAGGCTTTTCAGGTCATATGGTTTCTCTTGCACTTCTCATCTCTGCCATTATTGTGTGAAAACAGTCCTGGACGCACATAAATGAATATACATTGCTATATTCCAAGAAAACTTTATAGAGACTGAAATATGAATTCCATATAATTTTCACATGTCATGAAACATTATTATTTTGATTTTTTAGCCATGTAACAATGCGAAAACCATTTTTAGCTTATGAGCCGTATAAAAACAGGGAGTGGCAATTGATTTTTGACAGGAGTGCCAGGTCTTTTCAGTGGGGAAAGAATAGGGCCTTCAACAAACGATGCTGGGAAAACGGGATGTCCACACGCACAGGAGTGAAGTTGGACCCCTACCTCATACCATATACAGACATTAACTCATCATGGATCAAATACCACTGTAAGAGCTGAAACCCTTAGAAGAAAACGTAGGGGCAAATCTTTATGATGTTGGGTGTGGAAATAGTTTCTTTCTTTCTTTCTTTTTTTGGCAATAGTTTCTTAAATACAGCACCAGAAGCACAGGTAACAAAACTGTATATATATATATATATATATATATATATATATATATATATATATACATATATATGTTATTAAACTTTTATTTGATTTTCTGTAGCTAATCTGTCTCATGTCAATTTAATTCTTAGACCAGCCAGGACAACTTAGAAGGGGAGAGGAAAATGTCTTTCTCCCTGACGGCTTCATAAGGAGCATTAGAAGTGCTGCTACATAAATGCTCTTGATCATTCTGATCCCCTGGTGTGAAACATGACAATTAAATACGTACGTCCCATATAAAATGTTCATGAAATTTAAATAGATTTTCCTTACCAAGGAGTTTTGCTCAAGGAAGAATCAAAGTTAATGAAGCATCTTAGAATTACACTTAAATAGTTACAAGACTCACTGAAGCCAAATTTTTCACAGTGAGTGAAGAGTTCTAGAGATTTTAATATATATATATATATATATATATATATATATATATATATATATATATATACATATATATGTTGGACCTTGTTTATATTATAGGAAAATTTTTGTGCATAAAGGGCACCATCAATAGAGTAAAAGACAATTCATGAATAGAGAAGAATATTGGCAAATCATATACCTGGTAAGTGTTTAATATTCAGAATGTATAAATCCTGCAAATCAACCATAAGACAACAAACAACCCAATTAAAAATGGGCAAAGGACATTACTAGCTATTTCTCCAAAAGAGATATAAAATGGTCAACATACATGAAAATATTCTGAACATCATTAGTCAGTCATTAGGAAAATGCAAATCAAAACCACAAACAGATATCACTTCACACCTATCAGGATGGCAAAAACAAACAAACAACTATAAGACACTGATGAAAGAAATTAAAGATGATACAAACAGATGGAGAGATATAACATGTTCTTGGACTGGAAGAATCAACATTGTGAAAATGACTCTACTACCCAAAGCAATCTACAGATTCGGTGCAATCCCTATCAATTACCACTGGCATTTTTCACAGAACTAGAACAAAAAATTTCACCATTTGTATGGAAACACAAAAGACCATGAATAGCAAAAGCAATCTTGAGAAAGAAAAACGGAGCTGGGGGAATCAGGCTTCTGGACTTCAGATGATACTACTAAGCTACAGTAATCAAGACAGTATGGTACTGGCACAAAAACAGAAATATAGATCAATGGAACAGGATAGAAAGCCCCAGAGATAAACCCACGCACATATGGTCACCTTATCTTTGATAAAGGAGGCAAGAATATACAATGGAGAAAAAGACAGCCTCTTCACTAAGTGCTGCTGGGAAAACCGGACAGCTACATGTAAAAGAATGAAATTAGAACACTCCATAACACCATACACAAAGATAAACTTAAAATGTATTAAAGACCTAAATGTAAGACTGGACACTATAAAACTCTTAGAGGAAAACATAGGCAGAACACTCTATGACATAAATCACAATAATATCCTTTTTGACCCACCTCCTAGAGAAATGGAAATAAAAACAAAAATAAACAAATGGGACCTAATGAAACTTAAGAGCTTTTGCACAGCAAAGGAAACCATAAACAAGACGAAAAGACAACCCTCAGAATGGGAGAAAATATTTGCAAATGAAGCAACTGACAAAGGATTCATCTCCAAAATTTACAAGCAGCTCATGCAGCTCAATACCAAAAGAACAAAAACCCAATCCAAAAATGGGCAGAAGACCTAAACAGACATTTCTCCAAAGAAGATATACAGATTGCCAACAAACACATGAAAGAATGCTCAACATCATAAACCATTTGAGAAATGCAAATCAAAGCTACTGTGAGGTATCACCTCACACCAGTCAGAATGACGATCATCAAAAAATCTAGAAACAATAAATGCTGGAGAGGGTGTGGAGAAAAGGGAACCCTCTTGCGCTCTTGGTGGGAATGTAACTTGGTACAGCCACTATGGAGAACAGTATGGAGGTTCCTTAAAAAACTAAAAATAGAGCTATCATACGACCCAGCAATCCCACTACTGGGCATATACCTTGAGGAAACTGTAATTCAAAAAGAGTCATGTACCACAATGTTCATTGCAGCTCTATTTACAATAGCCAGGACATGGAAGCATCCTAAGTGTCCACTGACAGATGAATGGATAAAGAAGATGTGGCACATATAAAAATGGAATATTACTCAGCCATAAAAAGGAACGAAATTGAGTTATTTGTAGTGAGGTGGATGGACCTAGAGTCTGTCACACAGAGTGAAGTAAGTCAGAAAGAGAAAAACAAATACTGTATGTTAACACATATGTATGGAATCTAAAAAAAAGGTTCTGAAGAACCTACAGGCAGGACAGGAATAAAGACGCAGGTGTAGAGAATGGACTTGAGGACACAGGGAGGGGGAAGGGTAAGCTGGGACGAAGTGAGAGAGTGTCGTGGACATATATACACTACCAAATTAAAATAGATAGCTAGTGGGAAGCAGCCTCATAGCACAGGGAGATCAGCTCGGTGCTTTGTGACCACCCAGAAGGGTGGGATAGGGAGGGTGGGAGGGAGATGCAAGAGGGAAGAGATATGGGAATATATGTGTACGTATAGCTGATTCACTTTGCTATAAAGCAGAAACTAACACACCATTGTAAAGCAATTATACTCCAATAAAGATGTTTAAAACAAAATAAAGTACTCAAGAGCTACAAAACAAACAAGCAAACAAAGAACAATTAAAACCCCCAAAACAACAGCAAAGGAAAACAAGTTTTGGTCAGGATGTGGGGAAACTGGAACCCTCATACATTGCTGGTGGGAATGAAAAAGATTTCATCTGCTGCCGCAAACAGCTTGGCAGGCCTTCAAAAAGTTCACAGAAATACCTTATGACCAGCAGTTCCACTCCTAAAATATGATTAAATGATCTGAAAATAGCAACTCAAACTGGGACTTGTATGTGCTAGCCTTTATTCACAGCTGCCAAAAGGTGGAGCAACCCACTGCCCATCAGTGATAAATGGATAAACAGAATGCAGTCCATCCATACAGTAGAATATTATTCAGCCCTGAAAAAGATGCAGGCTGACACGTGCTGCAAGATGATGGATCTGGAAAACACTGTGCTGAGTGAAATGTCAGACACAGAAGTACTAATGTTGCAAAATTCCAGTTATGTGAAATACCTAGAACAGGCAAATTCATAAACACAGAGTATGATAAAGCTTATCAGGGGCTGGCAGAGGAGAGGGAGGGGGTGTTACAGGGCACAGAGTTTCTTTTTGGGCTGTTGAAAAAGTTTGGAGACAGTGCAGATGGTTATACAACATTGTGAATGTAATTAATGCCCCTGAAGTATACACTTAAAAGTGGTTAAAATGGCAAATTTTATGTTATTTATATTTTGCCACCACCGTGACAAAAACCTTAAACTCAGGGGTTGTATTATTACTAAAGATAAAAAGAGTGGATGTGGGGATAAGCGTCAGTGCCTCTGTAGGTCCCTGTCCTCCCAGGCTCTCCCAACCATCTGCCAATAACGACCCCTACAAGCATTTATCTGGACTGAAACAGGGGCGGGCCAGCTTTTAAAAAGTAAGAGCATGTAATGTTAATGTTAAAAACCTTACATTCCTGAGTAATAACAGCTATGCTTGTAGTATTCCTTCATTCATTTAAAAACCTAAATACCCTAATACTTTGGTAATGCTCTTAAATAAATTTAAAAAATATATATTGGCACCTGTATACATTTTTTGAAAAAATTAAAAAAAGAGAAGATATAAGTTATATATCCAAAGGAAATGAAACCACTATCTCAAGGAGAAATCCATACCCCCATGTTTGTCGCAGCATTATTTACAAGCCAAGATAGAAACAACCTAAATGTCCACTGACGGATGAATGGTTATATATACACAATGGTATACATACACGATAGAATATTAACCACCCTTAAAAAGGAAGGAAATCCTGTCATTTGTGACAACAAGGATGGAACTTGAGGGCATTATGTTAAGTGAAATAGGCCAAAGACAAATATTGTATGATCTCACTTACATGTGGAATTAAAAAAAAAAAATAGAACGAGTTGAACTCATAGAAGCAGAGAGTAGAATGGTGGTTGCCCGGGGGCTGGGGGTTGGCTGGATCCCCTTGTCGGTCAAAGCTTCCGGCTATAAGATGAGTAAGTCTGGGACCCTAACATACAGCATGGTGACTAGTCAGTTGTGTATTATGTACCTAAAGTTGCTGTGAGTGTCTCACCACTGCCACCACCACCACGACAACAAATGGTGACCATGTGAGGTGAAGGAAGTGTTAATAGACCTCATTGCGGTAAACATTTCACGATATATATGTGTATCAGATCATCACGTCGTGGACCTTAAACTTACACAGTGTCGTGTGTCACTCGTACTTCAGTAAAGGTGGGAAAAGAGAAGACGTATGTCTGGCCTCCAGTCGCTCAGGTTGTGCCTCTCCTGCGGTGACTCGTGGTCTCCTGGGCTCCTTTGCCCATATAGGCAGGGACCTGCCACGGTAATTCATTTCTTTTCCGTTGGCACCTAATGAATTTTGACAACATTCATCCTCCCTAAATATATCCAGCTGATTGCTCTGTGGAAAGGTTCCCAAGGCCCTTGATCACAGCGGTGTGGACGCGGCTGTTTTAGTGTCCACAGCAGATGGGGAGTGTGAACTGTGAGGGACGCGGGGGACACCCCAGGGGACCAGGTGGCAGAAGAGCTGTCACCTGGTCTTCAGGCACGTCCACGCCCGTGGACCTTCCAGTGAGCAGAAACACAACCTGGTGGGGGGGAGGGCGGTGTGAAGGGCCAGGGACGCTGAGCCTCATTCTTCCGTGGCCTTGGATGGAGCCCTTTGAGTCCCTGCCGTGTCACCTCATGTGGGGGTCACCCTCACCGACGTGACGGCCGAGGCAGGGAGCCCGGAGTGGCTGAGTCCTGTGAACCGACCGTGCTCGGGGAGTCCGGGGGCAGGGACCTCGTCTGCGTCGTCCCGAGACCTATACTTTACCTCCTGTTGTTTCCTAAGCAGAAACCCAGGCGTTTAGGCTTGTACCTGGTTTGTTCCTCTTTCTTTGTATTGTGCTAAGCCTCTTTGCTATGAATATTTTTAAAACTATATAAGTAGTGTTGATGGTTGCACAACATTGTGAATGTACTTAATGCCACTGAACTGTGCGATTAAGAAAGGTTAAAATGGTAAATTTTATGTATATTTTTACCACAATAAAAGGTATATAGGGAGATGTTGAGTGTATGATTCCCCAACTAATACACTACTTTTTAAAAAATTTTTACTGCTGCTGGAAGAGCCAACATAATAAGGATTTCTCTCTCTTGGAAGCTCTGCTTTGCACCTGTCATTTATAATAAGCATAGATAATTTTTGGTGGCAGGTATAGATTTTTAAGAAGTGGTGTGATTGTAACACTTCATGTTTTCTCCTATGTCTTAGGTTTTAAAGGATTAAAATATATAATTGTTGCTATATTGGAATTTCCAACATGCAATTTCTTAATTATCTTTGAAGTTTGGTTGTTCATATCTCATTTTAGGGACCTTCAGCATCTCTCATAATTAACAAACCAATTATGTTTGTAATCATCTTGAATTTTCTCCATAAAATAGATCATGTGCCACTACATATATTAAATGTGTTTTGTTACAAGAGGGCTTATACTTCCTTCTTCTTGCCTGGAGATATAAAAATTATCCAGACCTATTTCAGTTAAAATGATGGTAGTGCACCAAACTGGCCAATAGGAATAGAACTCTGCCTCTTAAGCCAGAAGCACAGCATATAAGATCTTGCCCCAGGCTTTGCATGTTATATTTTCAAGTAAAACTGATTTTGTGAAGGATCCTTTGCCCTAAAATGGAGAAGGTGATTCTTCTCACGTCTGTTTCTGCTTCTCGACCATTCCCCACAAGTGGCTTTCCCTCCTCCCTTCTCTGACCATCTTTCTCCTCCTGTAACTCACAGAGTTCACCATTTCTAAGGAGACTCCCCAGAATTAACCCATCAGATGTTCAGAGCTCATGAGCCCGGTATCCTCTGAGAGCTGGTTCTGAATTTTGTTTGCAGATCTTTTATATTTTTGGTCGGTGACACACGTGTATATGTGTGGTGGTGTAGCTGTGAGGAATATGGGTTTGGAGCCACATATATCTAAGTTCAAATTCTGACCTCACCACTTATGTCTTTTTTTTAATGTTTAGATTTATTTATTTATTTGGCTGCGCTGGGTCTTCGTTGCCACACACGGGCTTGCTCTAGTTGTGGCGAGCGGGGACTGCTCATTGTTGCGGTGCGCGGGCTTCTCATTGCGGTGGCTTCTCTTGTTGCGGAGCACGGGCTCTAGGAGCATGGGCTTCAGTAGTTGTGGCGTGTGGGCTCAGTAGTTGTGGCTTGCGGGCTTAGTTGCTCTGCGACATGTGGGATCTTCCCGGACCAGGGCTTGAACCCGTGTCTCCTGCATTGGCAGGTGGATTCCTAACCACTGAGCCACCAGGGAAGTCCCCCTTACTGTCTTGTAGTGGATGAGTCACTTGACCTAAGGTTTGGTTTCTGTACTTGAAAAGGAAGGCTCGTTCTACTTCGCAGGGTGGTTATGAACACGGAGAAGCGCGGCCTGTCCAGCCCGTGGTGTGGCGCATTGAGCAGAATCAGGGCACAGACGTGTCTGCCTGCCTCACATCCACGATCTCTCCCTTCACGGGCCGGCAGCACTGTGGACGCTCAGGACACCCATCCGCCGGGTCCCCTCCAGGCAGCGCTGCCCTCGTGCTGCAGGTAAGGCTGTTGGCTGATAGCTGCGGGGTCTCTCCTGGGCCCCAGGGCCTGGTCGTCAGCAGCCATGCCCCAGGGAGTGCCAGGCAGCTGGGGGATAAAGGAAGGTTGACATAAAGAGGCATCTGAAGTGCATCGTGAATCTCAGAAGGAGAAACACTGCGTGGTTCCACTTACATGCGGTGCCTGAAATAGTCAGCCCCACGGGATCCTGGTGGAAGGTGGTGGCGGGGCGGGGAAGGATAGTAGGCTGCTCGCTCGTCCGCGGGCCTGCGTCTCAGTTAAGCGGGGTTGGGGGGGGATGAGCTCAGGTCCCTGCTGCCCCGCATCCCACCTCCGGTCCATGCTGTGTTGGACCTTGAATGGGTTAAGAGGGTGGATTTTATTTTAAGTGTTCTTTCCACGGTACAGTGAAAAAATTAAAATGTGGCATCTGTCTACTTTATTTGGATCAAACCACCTTTCAGAAATTCTCATCTCACCGTTTCATTTTAACTCATTTGTTTACAAATCACCACCTCCTTTCCAGGTTTGGTCCTTAGCGATGATGCTTTGTGATAACTGTGGAGATAATTACAGAACTGCTCTGTCACTATTGGGGATGAGTTGTACTTGAGTGTAGTGTGGCTTCCTCAGATTGTGGAAAGAAGTGCTGCATGCCAGCCCCGTGGGCACAGGGCACTGAGCTGTCTGTGCTTCAGCCCTGGCAAGCAGGAGAACTGGTGCCCTCTGCTGTCCAAACTACGTCCTCCGGGGCCTGGGAGGAGGGGACAACCGTGAAGCTTCCACCAGCACTTAGCAACGGGTTTTTTTCATTTTTAATCAGAATGTGAAAAACATTGTTCTTAATGCTTTATGGAGAACTGTATTTTATTGGTGAAAGGGACACAGATTTCTTTTCAGATGATTTTTGACCTACTTGTTTTATAGTGATTTGGGCAGAAAACTGATGAAAAATGAATAGTTTAGAAAATGAGGACAAAATTGCTCATTTTTCTTTTTTTTCTTTTTTTTTTTTTGGTGGTACGCGGGCCTCTCACTGTTGTGGCCACTCCCGTTGCGGAGCACAGGCTCCGGACGCGCAGGCTCAGCGGCCATGGCTCACTGGCCCAGCAGCTCCGTGGCACGTGGGATCTTCCCGGACCGGGGCACGAACCCGTGCGCCCTGCATCGGCAGGCGGACCCTCAACCACTGTGCCACCAGGGAAGCCCCATATTTTTCAAATTAAAATTTTGGTTTATTCTTTCTGGATTTTGTTTGTTCTTCATACATAATGGGCTGAAGCAGAGTGTTTCATGGATTCCCCCACAAAGTGATGTTACATAAATGTAGTATATTTGTGCTTCTTTTCCTCTGGTTGTATTAACCTGCTCTGGCTGCCGTAACAAGATACCACAGATGGGGCTCAAGCACAGGCGTCTACTTCTCTCAGTCTGGAGGCTGGACGCCTGGGGTTGGGGTCAGCGGGGCTGGTTTCTGGTGAGGCCACTTCCCCGACTGTAGAGGGCCTCTCCTCACTGTGACCCCAGGGCCTCCGTCCTCCTCCTCCTGTCTCTTCCTCTTCTTATTAGGCACGAGTCCTATCGGTTGGGGCTCCACCCTTATGACCCCGTAGAACCTTAATTATGGCCTTAAAGGCCCATCTCCAAACAGTCATGTTGGTGGTTAGGGCTTCAGCAGATGAATTCTGGAGGAACACATTCAGTCCACAGCACTGGTTAAAATATGCATGTAAATTTATGTTTCTGCGAATTAAAATGGTTGAGTTCAATTGCAGGAAAACAAATGCATTCATTGTCATCTTTACTGATTCTTGAGTTTTAGTAGAATTATTAATAAAATAATAGCTTATGGGACCACACTGGAGTTAAAACAGGTAGCGGCTTCGTTTTTAATTGTTTTAATTTATAGATGTCACGAAGATGGATTGTTTTAAGCTTGATGCAAACGATTCAAAAGGTAGAGGTACGGTTGCCCGAAAGACTAGTTGATTTTCGTGAGAATATTGTTCAGAACCGCAGACTGGACATTTACCCAGCATTTGCAGGTAAAACCAAGCAAAAAGCTGCCTTTGCTGGTGTGTCCCTGGTGTGGCAGGCTGCTAAGTCGGGCTGTTTGGTGTTGGTCTAGTTCCCCCGTTTTCACAGAAGAGCACCCAGTGCTTAGAAAGGTTGCCTCCTTGTCCAAGATCACACAGTGGTGATGCCATCATTTAAATGTGGGCCTGTTTTAAAATTTGATATAAGACCCAAATGAAGGACCTTAAAATTAGCAGCAGAACACTGGAATCTAACTGAATCCTTTCTAACTATGATGTATCTATCTTTACAATATGCCACCTCTGTTTCTTTTTTGTACGGATTGGTTCTGTTTGCACCTCTGTCCTGGGTATCAAGGAAAGAGGTGTTGCAGAATTTATGCTGAAAAGGAAGGTTTTGCAAGTCATGGTTTCCAAGGAGACCAGGTAGGATGATGCAGACAGCTATGGGTACTTCGAGCCTTCCTAGAAAACATTCCAAGGGGCACGTACCACCGAGAGGTCAGAGACATTGCTCTTCTAGACAAGAACAGTACATGGAGAATCAGGGAATGTTTGTGGACTCAGTCCTTGATAAAAGTAGATCAGGGATTCAAAGGTGATATCTCAGTACCACCCAATTCTCAGTAAGTCATGTTAAAAATTGATTTGAGAACACATGTAAAAGTTCTGCACATGCATTACAGAGTAGAACGCCTGGTGAATGCAGCAGGTGAAGCTCGTTTATGGGGCCTGTTCTGCGTTCACGGGCTGTACAGCATGGAGCCCGGGGTGGACGCGTGGCTGCTCACGTGACTACTCTCTCTCCTTGCCCCTTCCCCCATCCGAGTTGTCCTAACTCAGTCTCAGAGCGCAGCCTTCTGGTGTCTGAACTAGTTGTTCTAAAATTTCAACAGCTGCTGATGGTTTAAGGTAAAAGTTTATATTTTTTTGGGCACTTGGGTCTAATTCTGGATTTTCTTTTTTTCTCTTGGCCTGTTGATTTAATCTGAAGGGCCAGTTCACGCCCATTCAGATTCTGTACTTAGGGGGCTGGAGGGCTGGCCATTCACTCTCATCTTCCTGTGCATGAAGTGCTGGACGGTGTGTGAGCCTAACTGTAAATCTAGGTCCACTCGGAGGGAGCAGGACAGCGGGATGGGGTGACCCTGACCTGGGTCACGGCGGGAAGGAGAGCCACTCACCCCAGGACCCACATTAATCATGCAACGGGAAGCAGGTCCTTGTAACTTTTTTCGGGGACCCTCTGGAGGAACACGGGACCGTTCAAACCAGCAGCTGACTCCCTGGAAGGAGAGAGTTGAGAAGCTGTTATTGCCTATTCAGAGTTGGATGGGGGCGGGGGAAACACCCAGAACTATTCCTTATCAGGACAAGAATCATCCCCGCATCCCCACACAGCCTCAGGCTGCCTCACCTGGAGCCCAGACCAGCAGAGAGAGCGCTGGTTCAGTCACAGCCATGCAGGGTGTCTGGGGACAGGGTCCCCAGGGAAATTGGGCTCTGAGCTGGTGGATATATTCGGATGTGAGCAAGTTTTAGGAAAACCCAGGGCAACAATTTTTTTGGACCCCAGTCAGGAGAGTAGTCAAATGAAGGCCTTTTCTCCAGGGGTTTGGAAGTCCTTGTGTTCATCAGCTGAGGGCTGAGAAATAAAACAAGGCTCACCGAGGCGGTGGACCACGGGAAACAGATGAAAGAAATGTGAGCTGCTGCCTGAGAGAGTCTTTGAGTCGGACTCCGAAGAGCCGGGCTCGCTGGGCTCCCTGCCGGGAGGGCTGGTCCCCAAGTGGGTCCCAGCTCGGCTGAGGTGCCAGCTCTGGGCTCTGGGAGGAGCCTGCACCTTCTGCTTTGGTCCTTTCAACACCTGAGCCAGAAAGTTCTGTGTTTCGGGTAGACCTGGGGCCACGTTGAAGGCAGAGTTTTGGATCCTGGCATCTGCAGTAGGTTTCTCGTTTTGAAACAGAGAAAGAGCTAAAGAATTTAATTAACTCATTCAGTTTTTCAAAAAATATTGACACTGCCTGTTATAGACCAGAGACAGACTTCGGATATGAGGGTGGCTCTGCCCTGGAAAGGTGTCTATTAGTCCGTTCAGGCTGTTTTAAGGAGACACGGCGGACTGGGCGACTTAGCGACAACAGACGTCTATTCCTCACAGTTCCGGAGCAGATCCCGTGTCTGGTGAGAGCTTTCTGGTTCACAGACGGTGTCTTCTCGCTGTGCCCTCATGTGGGGGAAGGGCTGGGGATTCTCGGGGGTCCCTTTAGCATGACCCACCCTCATGACCTCATCACCTCCGAAGGCCCTACCTTCTGACACCATCGCCTTGGGGTTAGGTTACAACATAATGTTGTGAGGACACAGATGCTTGGTCTGTAGCAGAGGCTTAAGACTCCAAGGTGGGGATAGGGCTGTGATGCAGCCGAAGAGTTGCTGAGTGTAGTTGGAGCACAGGAGGACTTGCTCAATATGCACAGGAGTGAATTTCTAGTAAAAATGACATTTTTAGGTTCCAGGAGGCTGTGCCCTGAAGTCAGGTGTGTATGTAGGTGAGGGAAGCCTCCAGTTAGGTACAAGAGTTTAAGTGCGACACACCCAGGGATCTTCTTATTAAATCCCCTCCAGCATTAAAAAAAATGCCATTATCTTGCCCTTGGACTCAGTGGAATAGTTTGGGAATCGTAGACACAGATCTGTAAACTGCTTATTCCCACCTGAGACCAGGTATCACAAGGTAGAGCACGCACCTCATAGAGCCTCTTTCCAAACATGAAAGGTTTTTCTATACCTACAACTAGTAACAGACCAAGTATTGACTAGGCACTATGCTTCGTATGATTGTATTTTAATATTAAGAGAGAATAGGAATATATAGATAAATACCGCATTTCCAGGGAACACGTGATCCCACATCTGACCTGAACACCAGCTGCTATTAATCATGGCAGAGTTCTGTGCTGTTTGGGTGCAGGAACCATGCCCACAGGTGTCCTGGGCATAGGTGAGCACCCAGGGGAAGCTTGCCATAGCTTGTCCCTTAGAATAGATTTACTGAGATATAACTCACATACCCTGCAATTCACCCATCTAAAGTGTCCAATTCCAGGGTTGTTGGTCTATTCACAAAACTGTGCAACCGTCACCAAGTCAGTGTTGGAACATTTTCATCGCCCCCCAGAGAAACTGTACTCATTAACAGGTACTCCAGCCCCCGCCCCCGGGCAGGACTGATCTGCTTTTTGTCTCTGTGGATCTGTCTGCTCTGGACGTGAATCACACCATTCCTGGTCTCTGGTGACCGGTGTCTTTCACTGAGCAGCATGTATTCAGGCTTCACCATGTTGTGGGTGTATCAGCACTTTGTTCCTTTTTCATTGTGGTAAAACATACATAGCATAATATTTAGCCTTTTTACCATTTGAAGTTCAGTGGCATTAAGTAAATTTATGATGCTGTGCAATCTTCATCACTATCCATTTTCAGGACTTTTTTTTTTAACAACAGAACCTCTGTCCCCATTAAACCCTAACTCATCATTTCCCCTCCCTCAGCCCCGGGTGACCTTTATTCTACTTTCTGTCTCTGTGAACTCACCTACCCTAGGTAAGTTATATAAATGGAATCATCCAATATTTGTCCTTCTGTGTCTGCCTTATCTCACTTGGCATAATGTTTTCAAGGCTCATCCATGTTGTAGTGTGTTTCAGAGCTTCCTCCGTTTTTAAGGCTTCATAATATTCCATTATATGGATGGACCACATTTTGTTTATCCTTTCATCTGTTGGTGGGCCCTTGGGTTGTTTCCACCTCTCACATTACTCACAACTCACATTGCTCTGCTCTTAGTAATGCTGCTCCGAACACGCATGTACATGTAATCTGAGTTTCTGTTTTCTGTTCTTTCGGACGTGTACCTAGGAGTGGTGACGAATGTATAACCAGGAGTGATAACAGCCATCCTACTGGGTGTGAAGTGGTATCCGATTGTGTCTTGATTTGCATTTCCCTAATGACTAGTGGTGTTGAGCATATTTTCATGTGCTTGTTGGACATTTGTATGTCTTCTCTGGAGAAATATCTATTCAAGTCCTTAGATCATTTTTTGAATTGGGTTTTTGTCTTTATGTTGTTGCATCTGGGGGTTCTTTATGTATTCCAGATGCTAATTTCTTATCAGATGTATGATTTGCAAATTATTGTTTCCCATTCTGTGGGTTGTCTTTTCCTTGATATTATACTTTTATACACAAAAGTTTTATATATATATATATATATATATATATATATATATATATATATATATATATATATATATTTTTTATA
>NW_006797468.1:58165-72061 GCF_000442215.2 Lipotes vexillifer | reverse complement strand
ATATATATATATATATATATATATATATATATATATATATATATATATATATATATATGTATTTTGGCTACACCACGAGGCTTGCGGGATTTTAGTTCCCCAGTCAGGGATCGATCCGGGGCCCATGGCAGTGAAATGACCAAGTCCTAACCCCTGGACCGCCAGGGAACTCCCCAAAAGTTTTATGTGTTGACCCTATGTTTTCTTCTAAGAATTTTATACTTCTAATTCTTAAGGTTAGTTCTTTGATCCATTTGGAATTAATTTTTGAATGTGGTATAAAGTGAGGGTCCAGCTTCATTTTTTTTGCATGTGGGTATTCGGGTTTCCCCAGGATCATAGGTTGAAAAGACTGTCCTTTCCCCATAGAATGATCATGGCACCCTTGTTGAAAATCAATTGACCATAGATATGAGGGTTTATTTCTGGGCTCTCTATTCTATTCCATTGGTCTATATGTCTTTCTGTGTGCCAGCACCACAGTTTGATTACTGTAGCTTTGTAGTAAGTTTGTAAATCAGGGAGTGTGTGTCTTTCAGCCTTTTTCTTCATTTTTAATATTGTTTAGGCTATTTGGGATCCTTTGAGACTCCATATGAATTTTAGGCTGGGTTTTTCTCTTTCTGCAAAGAAACCGCTATTGGGATTTTTGACTGGGATCTCATTGACTCTGTATATCCCTTTGTGTAATATGGTCATCTTAGCAATATTAAATCTTCCAATCCATGAATGTGGGATGTGTTTCCATTCACTTATGTCTCTTTCGATTTCTTTCAGCAGTGTTTTGTAGTTTTCAGTGTACTAGTCTTTTGTCTCCTTGATTAAATTTATTTCTAAGTATTTCATTTATTGATGCTTTTGTAAATGGAAATTTTTAAAAATTATCTTCTCAGATTGTTCATTGCTATTATAGAGATGCAACTGATTTTTGTGTGTTGATTTTGTATCTGCGACTTTGCCGAATTCATTTATTAGCTCTGTTTTTTAACCCAAATAAAAATAGGAATTTAAAATAAATCAAGACAGTATTTTTAGAGTAGTTTAACATTCACAGCAAAATTAAGGAGAAGGTTAGAGATTTCCCATACACCCCCTGCCCCGCCACATGCACAGTCCTCCCTATTAGCGGCATCCCCACCAGATGGTCCATTTGTTACAACTGATGAACCTAGACTGACGCGTCACCATCACGCAGAGTCCATGGTTCACATCAGGGCTCACTCTTAGTGTTGTACATTCTGTGGGTTTGGACAAATATATAATGACATGCATTCATCATTATAGTGTCATACGGAATAATTTTACTGCCCTACAGATCCCCTGTGCTCCACCTCTTTATTTCTTCCCACCACTAGCCCTTGGCAAAAATGGATCTTTTTACTGTCTCCATAGTTTTTCCTTTTCCGGAATGTCATAGAGTTGGAATCATACAGTCTGTACCTTTTCAGATTGGCTTCTTTCACTCAGTTAAATGCACTTAAGGTTCCTTCATGTCTTTTCATGACTTGATAGCTCATTTCTTTTTATCACTGAATAATACTCCATTGTCTGGATGGACCACCGTTAATTTATCCCGTCACCTACTGAAGGGCATATTGGTTGCTTCCAAGTTTCATGTAGTCCCATTTGTCTGCTTTTGTTTTGTTGCCTGTGCTTTTGGTATCTTATTCAAGAAATCATTGCCAAGTCCAATTCCATGAAGCATTTCACCTATTGTATTAATAGGAGTTTTATCATTTCAGGTCTTATGTTTAGGTATTTAATCCATTTTGTAGGTGGTGAAGGTAATGAATGAAGTCCAACTTCATTCTTTTGCATGAGGATTTCCAATTTTCCCAACATATGTTGAAGAAACTATCCTTTCCCAATTGTGTGGGGTTGGCACCCTTATTGAAGATCATTTCACCGTCTGTGCAAAGGTTTCTTTCTGGGCTCTCTATTCTGCTCCATTGGGCTCTTTGTCTTCATGCCACAGGACCAACTGATTTTTGATAAGGGTGCAAAGATAATTAAATGAAGGGAGAATATAGTGCTGGGACAAATGGATATGCAGCACACGCAAAAGAATAAAGTTGGACCCCTCCCTCACACCATATACAAAAATTAACAAATAAATCAAAGACCTAAATATAAGAGCTAAAATTATAAAACTCTTGGAATAAAATTTAGGAGCAAATTTTTATGGCTGGATTATCCAATGATTTATTACAAATGATACCAAAAGCACAAACAACAAAAGAAAAAACAAATAAATTACATTTATGTGATTATGTGCATGAATAACCATATACATATTGTCTTTTGCAATTGCTTTTTAAATCAGTTAAGGGAAGGAAGTGGAAGACATAAGTATTTATATGGTATTTTATAATTATATAGTTATCTTTACTAGCCATATTAGTTTTCTATTGCTGCTATAGCAAATGATCACAAATTTAGTGGCTTAAAGGACCACAGATGGATTATCTGGCATTTCTGGAGGTCAGAGGTCTGAAATGGGTCTTACTGGGCTACCGTCCAGGTGTCAGCAGGGCTGTGTTCCTCCTGGAGGGGTTAGCGTAGAATCCCTTCCCCTGCTTATTTCAGCTTCCGGAGGCCGCAGGACTCATCTTCGTCTTCAGAGGCAGCAGTGTTGGGACTAACTCCCCCACCCCAGCCATCTCTCTGGTTCTGTATCTTCTGCTTCCCTTTTACACTTATAAGGACCCTGGTGATTACACTGAGCTCACTGAGATCATCCAGAATAATCTACCCATCTCAAGATCAGCTGATTACCAACCTTAATTCCATCTGCAACCTCAATTCCCCTTTGCCGTGTAGCCTAACATAGTCAGGTTGTGGATATTAGGGCCTGGAGATGTGCGGGGCTGGGGGGTGCTGTTGTTTTGCCTACCGTACTGGTGTGTTTTCTTCCATGTACTTGAATTACTGGCTTGGGTCACTTGCTTTCAGATGGAAAAATTTTCTTCAGTATTGCTTCTAAGGCAGTTCTGCTAGCAACAAAATCTCTGTTTTGATTTATTTGGAAATTTCTTTATTTTACTTTCATTTTTGAAAAGTAGTTTTGCTGAATATAAGGTTTTTAGTTGACAGTTTTTTCTTTCAGCACTTAGAATATGCCATTTCCTTCTGAACTCATTGTTTCTGATGTAATTTCAGCTGTTCCTATTCTTGGAGCTCCCTTATATGTGACAAATCATTTTCTCTTGCTGCTTTCAGGATTTCCTCCTGGTGTTTGGCTTTTAGCATTATGATGTGTCTGTATGTGGTCTCTGCATTATCCTGGTTGGAGTTTGTTGAGCTTCTTGGATGTGTATATTAATTTTTTTTATTAAGTTGTGGAACTTTGTTTTCAGCCATTATTTCTTTGAATATTTTTTTCTGCTTCTTTCTTTCACATTTTTTCTGCTGTTCCCATTGCACGTATGTTGAATTAGCTAATGAGGGAGCACATTTCTTTACGGCTGTCTTCATTTTACGTCATTCCCTTTTCCCTTCTGCTCATCACATTGCATCATCTCTACGGACCTACCTCTAGTTTTCTAATTCTTCTGCAAGTCACATTTATTGTTGAGCCCCTCAAGTGAACTTTTCATTTCAATTACTGTACTTTTCAAGTCAAGAATTTCCATTTAGCTCTCTTTTCCAATTTCTGTGTCTTTATTTATGTTCTCTGTTTGGCGAGACAGTGTCAGTTCTTCTGCAAGCATGCCTCCCTTTGTTCTGTGAACATATTTATGGTGGATGCTTTGGTGCCTTTGTTACATCTAACACCTGGGTCTTCTCTTCAGCAGTTTCTGTTGCCTTTTTTTCCCTCTGTGTATGCATCACACATTCCTGTCTGTTTGCACGTCTCATAATTTTGTATTGAAAACTGGACATTTTAGATAATTTACCGTGGTAGTCCAGGATTTCGATCTGCCCTCTGGGGCTTGCTTTTGTGTTTCCTTGATGTTTAATTTTCAAAGTCTTGGCTGGACTCTTCCAGTGGAGTCTACACCCCCTGCAGCGTGAAGCTCTTTAGAGGGCACAGCCTTGCACACAGTCACCCCAGATAGCAGTAGTTTTACCAGAATTTTCTTTGTCTCAGTCTTTTCCTCTCTCTTAACATTTCTGCCTCATTTGGTACCACATCCAGCTGTTAGGCTCCACTAGTTGCCAGCTGATTTCTCTGTTGTTTTCTGTTATGCCCAGGGGAATAATTTGTGCCACAGTCTGATCCAATTACATTTGGGCCCCTTTTCAAGGATAGTTTCTGAGGTCAGTCTTTGAGATTTGTTCTGACCCCAGGGAGGCTCTTCTTAGATGTGTATTTCCCTGCTTCTTTATGATAAACTTGTTTCCCTCTCGTTTAACTTGTTGTTGTCATAGAGCTACTACCATCCTCTTTTTTTTTTTGCGGTACGTGGCCTCTCACTGCTGTGGCCTCTCCCATCGTGGAGCACAGGCTCCGGACGCACAGGCTCAGTATCCATGGCTCACGGGCCCAGCCGCTCCGCGGCATGTGGGATCTTCCCGGACCGGGGTATGAACCCGTGTCCCCTGCATCGGCAGGTGGACTCTCAACCACTGCGCCACCAGTGAAGCCCCACCATCCTCATTTTAACTGCTTCATCTAAATACCCATTGTCTTGAGAGTGCTCTTGGCCTTCAACTTCTTACAGTCTGTTTCAAATGAAGTCAGTTCCTTTGGAGAGAGCTTTGGGGTTCTCCGTTCGTATGGGCTGCCTCTCCTTCAGAGCACAACCTGTGAGCCATGACTGTAGGCCTGGCAGTGGAGTGGCCTGCTTCTCTCTGAGTGACCCCTGCTCTACCAGCAGGGCTGGGCAGCCACTGGTGCATCTGTTCTTCTTGTCTTAGTCATTTTGTGCTGCTGTAACAAATTACTGTAGCCTGAGTGGCTTAAATAACAAATATTTATTTCTCATGGTTCTGGAGGCTGGAAGTCTGAGATCAGGATGTGGTCAGGTTCTTGGTGAGGGCTCTCTTCCTGGATATGTCTTCACTTGGCCTTTTGCTGATACATGCATGGAGAGAGGAGGGAGGGAGGTAGAGAGACAGGGAGAGAGGGAAAGTGTGAGAGAGAGATATCAATCTCCTGTCTCCTCCTGTTTTATAAAGGGCACTAATCCCATAAGGGGGGGGGGTTCCATCCTCATAACCTCATCTAAACTTAATTACCTCCTGAAAACCCTACCAATTAATACCATCACATTGATGATTAGGGCTTCAAAATATGAATTTTAGGGGGACACAAGCATTCAGTCCACAGCACCTCTCTTATCATAGAGCCTCTGTTTTATGGGCAAAGGACAGTTGGGGTGCCAAGTAGCTTTCTGCACCTGGAGTAGACCTTCCACCCTATCGGCTGGGACCAGGTAGAGGAAGGATTCTCCCAGCCTCTTGGTGACACCGACAGGAGTTTGGCCTTTGCAACTCAGAGTCAAGGAGAACAAGAAATGCTGGTGGCTTGGCCTCCTGTACCCCTTCATTGAAGCTGAGGGAGGGAGGAAACCCATCTCCACACCCACCTGGAATGGAGCTTCCCATACACCAAGCCGGGGGTGGGGTGGGAGTGGGTTGTGTTTGTTGAGACTGTACTGCAGGCTGGTTTTACTAGGATTTAGTTGATTTTCTCGAATATCTCTTCATTTGTTGCATGTTCTTAGTACAGTTTCTAGACTTTAAATGGTTGCTTTTTAAAAAATAATTTCCACCCATGTGGTCGTTTGGCTGGGAGCGTGTCCCAACGCGCAGATGAGGGCAACTAGCTGGTCCATAACGGAGTAATCAGGAAAATAGAAATTAAAATACCAGGTGCGATTGTACACCTGTCATAGTCACAAAAGTTAAAAGAGCTATAATTGTATTGAATAATGGTGAGGACATGGGGGAAAGGAGCCCACACACTGCAGGATGGAGGGTTAGCTGTGCGTCTGCTTGCAGGAGCAGCCTGGCCACGTCCAGTAGAGTGGAAAGGCTTTACCCTGAGACCTGGAGAGCTCATCTCCTTGTGTCCGTCCTGGAGAAATTCTTACACAAGTGCCCAAGACCTTACGGTGTTTATTACAGTATAGCCAGTGGTCTGCATGTAGCATTTGGAAGGATTCTTGAGTAAAAAGTAAGAGCAAGTATTGTATCATAGGACGTCATTGATGTACGTTTAAACCCATTGATAATATGTTTATTTATGGATAAAGATAAGGAAACGTACAACAGTGTGGGTCTGCACACGTAGGCGTCTCTGCTGGAGGGTGGCACAGTGGACTCCCAGCATTAAGGTCTTATTTCTGGAGAAAATGTAAGTGGTGGATACCCAGTTTTGTTATATTATCCTTTGTGCTTTCTCACATTAGAAACTTGAAATGAGAAATAAACACACACAAAATAAAGTTCTTAATTAAGGGGCTTCCCTGGTGGTGTAGTGGTTGAGAGTCTGCCTGCTGATGCAGGGGACACGGGTTCGTGCCCCGGTCCGGGAAGATCCCACATACTGCGGAGCGGCTGGGCCTGTGAGCCATGGCTGCTGAGCCTGCGCGTCCGGAGCCTGTGCTTCACAACGGGAGAGGCCACAGCAGTGAGAGGCCCGCGTAAGGCAAAAAAATACATTAAAAAAAAAAAAGTTCTTAATTAAGGAAGACATTTTAATGTTTTGGAGTCAAAGGTGAGAGTTGTGTGAGTATCTAAGACATGAGCCTTACAAGGAATTGCATCCTGATTTTCCCTGTGGGTTTTGCTGGCCCTGGGAATGCTGATGCGGTCTGAGTGAGCTCTGGGTTGACTCCCCTTCCCCGTCTGACAGGGTCACAGGACAGGGATACTGCCTCAAGAGGGTGGCTTACTGCTGTTTAGAAATCTTTGTTTTTGTACCAGGCATTTCCCCAGTCATCAGCTCAGAAGCAGCGTAGTTTCTAAAGCAAACGCTGACAAACCCAGAGCGCTAAGAGAGCTTTCTTGCTGTCAGGAAACCCTCTCTGTAAGGCATTTTCCCTCTGGTCCCACAGCATCCCAGGAGCTGGATGCTTGTATGTTTTCCTGGGGCCTCTTGGCAAGGAGGTTGCCGTGGTGACAGCCCCTGCTCTCTCCCTGCCATCAGGGCACCCACAGCTGCCGTGGACATGCCTCTCCTGTGCACTCAGCCCCGCGGCCCCGCTGTCTGCTTTTCTGGGTTCATTCCCCTCAGTGAGAAGGGAGCGTCTCTGAGCTCAGTCACACAGTGGTTCTGCCTTGTGCTCTTTTCCTGCACATTCTAGAGTCCAGCTTCCTATCTGCCTTATTCTGCTCCCCTCGACCTTCGGATTCTGACCGAGACCCAGAGGGAGCAGGGGGCCCTCCCTGTCCTGCCGCTGACCCTCCCGGAGCCCAGGGCTGTTGTGTCATATTCTCAGTCCAGGAAGGGTGAACCCCCCACCTCAGGTTTTGCCTTCCCGCAAGGCTCCCGGGTCCGTCCGCAGCTGATGCTCTGGGACACAGGCCCCGGGACCCAGCAGTGCCGCAGGCTCAGCTCTCCACTGCCGCGTCCGGGGCGGCCCGTGTCAGACGCGTTTCGGGGTCGTGCTCCCGGACCTCACGTCCTGGAACTCGTCCTGCCCGCGCCTGGTGAACGACGGTGTGTGGTCGATAATCCTCTCAACTGTTTCATGGGTGCTGCCCAGATCCCTTTACCACTACCAGTGCCGTCTGAAGCTGGACCCTTATTAGTACTTGGAGGCGAGCCGTCTGCCTCTGCTGTTCTCCCACGCGTAGATTTTTTCTGAATTTGCTGGTACCATGTTATGGGTGCATGGAGACGTTCCATGGGCGGGCGTGCCAGGCGGTGGGCGAGCCGGTGGGCAGGGCTGTCCGTGGCCCTCGTGCCCTGACCCGGCAGGTCCCCGCAGCTTGGCGACCCCCGGCTTCGTTAGCGGTTGGACTTGCTGATGTGAAGACTTGGGTTAGCGCTCTGAGGCCTGGTTCACTGTCCCCCCGCCCCACGGTTCTGAGTGTCTCTTCTCTCTCACTAGGGTTTCACATGGTTTTGATCAGACAGTGGTGAGCTCATCTTAAGCAGTGCTTTAGTCAGACCTCAAATTCTGATTTCTGTACCCACAGGAAGCCCCATCTGGCGGTCGTGGTGGTTTATAGCCTAGTTTTCCAGGGAAAGTATGCGTTCTGAGATGATCTTTTCCCTAATGGCGCATGCACGTGTCGTAGAGGCTTGGGGCATGTCTGTAGATAAAGCACTGTCTTCTCGCCTCCTGTTGAGACGAGGAGCTGAACGTGTGTGTGTGCAGGTGGGGTCCGGGCGCTGGGGCAGCAGGGCTGGGGCCAGGCCGGCTGCGCTCGGAGGTGACCGCGCCCCTGCTTCCCGCCTCCCTGGTGACCGCCCGCCACCCGCGGGATCTCCCTTCTCCACCCGCGGCTCCTCCTCCGTTTGTGCGTGACCTTTCCTTTAGGGAATGCTGGCCGGCTCAGTCATGAAATCAGAGCTCACACACCACAGGGCTAGAAAGGGACTTAAAAAATTGCCTGTGAAACTAACACAACATTGTAAATCAAGTATAACCCAATAAAATTTACAACAAAATTGTCTGGTTCTCTTTTAAAATTAAGCACCTGTGGCTCCGGGAGCTGTGGTCCTCCCTACCCACCACTGAAACCAGAGAGTGATGTTTCTGCCGCTTTCAAGCTTAAAGCATCCTTTCCTACATTACTCGCGTTCTTCATGTCTGTGGGCATGAGCTGCTCATTCCAGTTTACAAATCAATAAACTGGGGATCGGGTTCCTGGGTGACTGGTGTGCGAAACTGCGGGACAAGGACACATGGGGTTTTCCTCGTTCAAAACCATATTCCTGTGCATGGAAGGTTCCATTCCAATTGTCTACCTTCTTTTCTTTGCAGCTTAGCCTGTACGCCGATTTCAGAAATTTATAACGTTAAGTCTGTGGTTTAAGTAACACTTAGTCAACGGGGATGTCTGCAGTGGTGTCGTTTACTGGGCACTGAACCTGGAGGACGGCCGAGAAGCAAAGAGCTCCTGTCCTGGAGCCACCTCCTGTGGGGACACGTGGGCCTGGGTTGTGGAAGGTGCTGGGAGGAAAAAGGGCAGAGGAAGGGGTGCTGTCCGGAGACCCTCAGGTTGTCCGAGCGTGGATGGGCATTATCTTTTCTGCAGGGTCAGGATACTCACACCACGCGGGTGACGAAGGGCAGCTCCAGCCAGTTGCTGCCTCTCTGTGAGTGATTGGGGAGTTGGGCTCTGCTGCTCAATGAGCGGCCCACACACTTGTGATTTTCAGCACCTTTTGAATTTGGACTTTTGGACTAAGGGATGTGGACCCGTGCAGTATCGTGAAGGTTGAGGCGGCTAAGGAAGCAGGAGGGCAGGTGAGAGAGGAGGACACGTCAGGTGTCTCCCCTTCCCGTTCTGCCCCACTTCTGGCACACGTGTGCATATGTGTGACACACAGACATGCATACATACGCACAAGCACACATGCACGCATACGCATGTCCTGGGTGTGGGCATACAACTGTCCTCCAGATCCTTCCCGGGTAGCTACTTAGACCTGCAGTGTGGGCTGGACACTCAACGCGAGTTATGCTTCTCTTGGGTACCGCGTTCTCCAGGTGAGTCATAGTATTCCTTGACATGGGTCAGATCAATCTCTGTAATGATCTCCAGAACCAAACTCAGGGGTGACCTGAAATGTGCAGCAAATAAGTTTTGACAGTGGACTAATTACCACCATGCATCTCTCTTGTCTGTGAGTCCATGTGCACAGGCTGTTGGGATCAGAGGTGGAGCTCTTCCAGGTAAATGCTTCCCTCTGGGTGTGGAGGGCCCTGCCCGTTACTTGGAGCATCATTTCACGATTGCTGGAGACGCTGCAGAGGAGGATGTGCGTTCTTTGAAAAAAAAAATTCTGCCCTCCCAGAGCGGAGCCCCAAAGAACCAGTCGCCCCAAGAAGCCCTGCTGGCTTTGGACCGTGGAATAAGCGAGGCCTGGGGAATAAGCTAGGGATGCAGGCTTGCTTGGGCGCGTCGAGAGTTTACTTATGAGCTGTTTCATCGGTGCCGTAAGTACATCGGATGGTCTGGGACTGTAAGTGTGGATGGCGGGGCTGACTGAGGCTGAGGACACCCCGAGGCCCTTGACGCAGCACAGGCCCGGCCTCCGCCTCTCAGTTGTGATGGAGGCGGAATTGGGCCCGAGATTTTGGATAATAAATTTCCTCGAGCACGTTCACTTCTACAGAAGAGAAATTAGACTCGGGTCGCTTGGTCTGGCCCCGTCCTGGCGGCTGTGTCTCCTTCTCCCGTGGCCGTTTGTGAACCGTGTGTCTGCAGAGGACGCTTGTCCCAGCCAGGCCTCGTCCACGCTCTGCCCCTGGTGCTGGCGCTGCATGGCTCTCCCTCATCAATCTTCCCTTGTTGCCAGTGAGGGAACCAGAAGGCCACACCAGGTGTACTGGTTGTGCCGGTGACGGGAGACATCACAAAGCATTTTTAAAGGAGATGTGGACACACTTGAAACACCGGACTCTTGCAACAGAAGTGTGGGGTGGGTGCTAGTGATGAGTAGTTTATGTATTAGCAAGTGACTTTTATCGAATTCAGCAAATTTGCAAATTTGATCACTTGGAAGACATTTATTGGAGCAGAATGTGGTCGTTTGTGCCCTGTGGTAGCAAAACAGGTGATGTGCTCATGGGAGATAGTGCACAATTGCCAGGCGTGCTCAGTGGTCCGTGAACATCAGTGTTATCAGCCAGACCCTCCAGAGAAAGAAAATCCACACAAAAAATCTTTTAAGGTTAATAAATAATGATAACCAGAAAAATCCAAAGGACTAATTTGGAGTGATATGAAGCTAAGATTCTACGAAGTGAAGAGTTACAGAGACTTGGGGTGTTGGATCTCAGTAGGAGAGAAGTGTCGGCCTCTTGAATTTCCATGAGGTGCCCATGGAGAAACGCTGGGGATTGTTTCATAGGATTGGTAGTGTCATCGTCACGCGGTTGGGTGGCCACAGCGAGAGCAGCCACCGTTCCGGAACGTGTACCCCTTAACTTCGAGTCAGGAAAGATGTGACATGATTTGTGCAGTGAAATGGCCCAGAGATAATCCCCATAAGCCTTCATATTGGTCTTAAAAAATTTTTTTTTACGGAAACTTTCACCTAGTTTGGGAAGGAAGATAGGAGTAAATCTCAGCTAATATCCGTTCAAAATCCTGAGTCCCATGCGTTTGGAAACACTGGACTCTGAATGATTTAGATGAAGATTCCATGTCCAGTTCTGCGTGACCACATGAACCAGAGGACGGGGCAGGAGCCTGTTGGATTCCACGGGATTCTTCCACCAGACATGAGACCCAAAAGGCAGCAGGAGCTGTCCTGGCGTGTCCGTGGTGACACCCGACGACTGCCGGCTGAGATGATGCTGCAGCAGGTGTGGGTTCTGGTCACTGAGGCCCTAACGCAGCCGCCCGGGGGGTTTCTCCATGTCTCGAACAGTATATATCTCCTGAGGGGAAGATATTCGTAGGTATGAATGATAATAATAATAAAAGATTTTATCTTCCTGTATCACTTTTTAACCAGTACCTTCAAGGCCTTATCTAGACTATCTTACTACATGTTTTGTATGTTCCTGCAAAAAACAATCACACTATTCCTATTATTTGAATCGATTTCCACAGCATGAGGCTGTTAGAGACCCTCCAGGGTCCTGGGGTCCTGCGGTTGAGGACGAAAGCCCACCTCCTGCCCCAGAGCCGCGGTGTGTTTCCTGTGCACGGGCACCCGGGGCAGAAGGCAACGTGGCCGCTGGGTCACTGTGCCGGCTTCACCATTCCTCGCCTGCTCACCCTGGGGAGTAGGTTACACTTCTGATTTATTTAGTTATAGGATCGTATTCTGTCAATTTGTCTGTGACTGAAGACTTTCTGACTGATGACCGAAAGCCTTTTTTCCTTGTGGAAATTGAATTTGGTGACTGAGGGTACATGCTGTGCTCTGCAGAAAGCCATCTGTTCTCCAGTTTCGCTGAATCGCCCCAAACCAACATCCTCCTCCCCCTCGGTGAGTTTCTGTGATTCACACAGCATTGCCCCTGGCTATTCTGTGGACTCTGCACGCTCCAGGGTGCATGGCCCTCGAGGTGAGAACTGGACGATCCCCCTTTGTCCACATCAGTCCGTTTGTTGGCTGTGAGTTGTGGTCTCTGGGTTGGCTGTGCTGACACGGTCATTTCTGCAGAGCTGGTGAACTGTGTGCTTTGTGAGCAGACCCCGTCGGGGCTGGGGGTGAGGTGGGCAGCACCACTTCCGAGTAGGGCACTGCACGATCAGATGAGGACCCATTCCTCTTGTCCACTGCAGGACAAACATTTGCCCCCTCAACCCGATTTTGGTTTAAAAACTGTACGTTGTGAAAAGCACGGTGAGTTTTTTGAATGGATCCACAGTCCTCACACCCAGTGGAAATCTGGGTCAGTTTTCTGTACGGCGTGTCGACCTGGTCCTGGTAGGAAACATGAATAAAAACTACCTGTTGGGGCTTCCCTGGTGGCGCAGTGGTTGGGGGTCCGCCTGCCGATGCGGGGTTCGTGCCCCGGTCTGGGAGGATCCTGCGTGCCACGGAGCGGCTGGGCCCGTGAGCCATGGCCGCTGAGCCTGTGCGTCCGGAGCCTGTGCTCCGCAACGGGAGAGGCCACAGCAGTGAGAGGCCCGCGTACAGCAAAACAAAACAAAACAAAACAAAACAAAAAAAACTACCTGTAGATGATCTTTTTATTTGGGGGACTTGGATTAAAGTCAACAAAAGTATCATCAGAGCAAGCATCACTCTCTGAACCCAGCAACAGGACGTACAGGTTGAATTGTCTGCTGTCTGAGCTCTTGACTCCTGCCCTGGCTTTGATCTCACCCAGCTCTCCTTAGTCTGTCGTGATGGGACTGGTCCTTAGTTTATGTCCATGATGGCTTAAATTCCCATAAACTCTAAAGACATCATCATGTGTATTTCTACTTTTCTGGCCATATTTACTTGAAAATGCCTCCAAGAATATTGTACAAATACTCAAAAGTGTCATTTTTAAAATGCTTTTAAAACATTTTAGAATGTTTTGCAAATGCTTTTCATAAATGCATCTAGAGACATCTGTTAACACTGAGATCAGAATAAGTTTCATAGGAAAATTGGGTGGGTCTCCCTTGTTAAGTGGAGAGAAACTCCTTGAGGAGCCCTTTCGGTTTTTACTGCTCTCTTCAACTACCTCATGTCCCTGTGCCCCCCAAGGCTGGTTTAAGATGGGTCTGCCAGCTGTGACACTGAGTGTTTGCTGTTTGATTGCTTCATATCTAGAATACGTGGATTATAGGGATGACTCTCAGTCCCAAGTTAAAAGGTGTTCAGTACTAATCTGGGTAGTTTAGATAATGATGATCATGATGGTGATGGTGGTGGTGATGATGGTGATGATGGTGATGGTGATGATTATGATGATGGTGATGTTGATAATAGTAAAAATACCAGCATCACCATCATCTATGCCGACCACCCAGAGCTCAGACATATTTAACACAGCTGTGGCAGCCTCTATGGAGCTTCCCTAGCATAAGGTGAATCAAATTTAACTTCAGGAGCCCTTCTTCTTTTAAAAATCACTTTGTTTAAAAGTTATGGAAGTAATTTCTATTTACCATAAACATTAAAACAGCACAGAAGTATATAAAGAGTGAGAATTTTCCCCTCTCCAATCCAGTCCATGGTGAGTACCTACTAGACTGTGTGTCCAAAAGAAATATTGGAGGTACTACCTGATTTTAAATTCACTAGAAGCCACATTAAAACAAGTGAAGGGCTTCCCTGGTGGCGCAGTGGTTGAGATTCCGCCTGCCGATGCAGGG
>NW_006797468.1:40030-58018 GCF_000442215.2 Lipotes vexillifer | reverse complement strand
CCAAAAAAAAAAAAAAAAAAAAAAAAGTGAAAATAAACAGGTGAAATTATGTTTAATAACATATTTCGTTTAAGCCAAGTTTAAATATTATCACCTCATTTTATAATCCTTATAAAATGATCAAGAAAGCTTTTTACATTCTGTTTGTACTAAGCCTTCTAAATCTGATATTTTACACTACAGTACATCTTATTTGGACTAACCACACCCCAGGTGCTCGAGAAACATGTGGTTATCGGGTGTTGTATTGGGCAGGATAGTTCTGGACCCGGTCCTTTGCCCACAAATGGCTTTTTGTAACATAAATGTGATTATGTTTTCTGCAAAAAACTTCATTCCCCTACCGGCGCACATTGGAGGGTTCTCTACCTAAGTACATACAGGTCTTTACTCCTTTTAGTGGATGAATAGCCTAGAGTCCATACAGCACAAGCAGAATGCATCTAGGCATTAGCACGCGTGCGCACACACACACACGCACTCACACACACGCACACACGGGGTTTCAAGCTGTGTGTTTCACAGCAGTGCAGCTGGGAGCATCCTTGGAATATTGGGTAAAGGGGAAGCACGATACAGGCAGACCTGGGTTTATTGAGCTTATCAGACACTGCCTTTTTTTTACAAATTGAAGGTTTGTGGCAGCCCTTCAAGCAATTCTATTGGTGGCATTTCTCTAACTGCATTTGCTTGCTTTGTGTCTCTGTGTCAGTGTCACATTTTGGTAATTCTTACAATAGTTCAAGGTTTTCATTATGATTATATTTGTTATGGTATCTGTGATCAGTGATCTTTGACGTTACTGCTATGACTCGCTGAAGGCTCAGATGATGGTTAGCATTTTTTAAAAATAAATTTATTTATTTATTTATTTTTGGCTGCATTGGGTCTTCATTGCTGAGCACGGGCTTTCTCTAGTTGTGGTGAGCAGGGGCTACTCTTTGGTGCAGTGCATGGGCTTCTCATTGCAGTGGCTTCTCTTTGTCACGGAGCATGGGCTCTAGGTGTGCAGGCTTCAGTAGTTGTGGCATGAGGGCTCAGTAGTTGTGGCACCCAGACTTCGTTGCTCCACAGCGTGTGGGATCTTCCCAGACCAGGGCTCAAACCCGTGTCCCCTGCATTGGCAGGTGGATTCTTAACCACTGCGCCACCAGGGAAGTCCCTAGTAAAGTATTTTTTAAATTAAGGTCTGTACATTTTTTGTAGACATAATGCTGTTGCACACTTAATGGACTACAGTCTAGTGTAAACATAACTTTATATGCACTGGGAAACAAAAAAATTCCTGACTCACTTTATTGTGATATTTGCTTTATTGAGGTGGTCTGGAGTCAAACGTGCAGTAGCTCTGAGGTCTGCCTGTGTGTTTTCACAGATCTGCCAAGTTGTTCTAAGAAGTTATTCTAGGAAGGTGAGGGTGACTTATGTTCTCTGGTTTCCAGAACCTTCTTTCTGCCATCATATGCCCTCCAGCCCCCTGCATGCCTGCACCTCCCATCTTAGTGACAGAGGATGTCTGCTCCTGCCTCCTCGTGTCGTCTGCTGGGGTCACTGCAGAGTCTTCCAGCCTCTTTGCTTTCCTTTTGCCCCTGATCTGTTTTTCCCGACAGCACTTCTAACACCAAAAGTGTGGATTTTCCTGCACCAACCAGCAAGTCTCCCGACACCAGCTGTGTGTCCAGAGTTTAATTCAGTTCTGACACTAGCTCTCAGGGTCACCACAGACCTGCAGGTTAAGGGCTCAGCTCACAGGACCGCACCACATCGTGATGCAGCTGCAAGTCCCAGGTTATCACCTGTACTTTTGACTGGCTGCAAATTGGGGTTCCCACGATCCCTTCTTTGGGTTCAATAATTTGCTACAACCCACAGAACACAAGAAGGTGTTTATTATAAAGGATACAACTCAGGAACAGCCAGGCGGTAGAGAGGAAGAGACGCACAGAGTGAGGGGTGAGGAGGGCAGGGGGCTTCCCTGCCCTCTGGATGCGCCACCCCCCTCCCCTGCACCTCCCCGGGTCCACCAAGGGCCTCTGAACCCTTCCTTGAGAGTTTTCTTGGAGGTTCCACTGCAGAAGCACGATTGATTAAATCATTGGCAGCTGGTGATTAAACTCAATCCCCAGCCCCTCTCCCCTCTTGGAAGTCCGGGGTGGGGCGGAAAGTTCCAACCCTCTAATCAGCTGGTTCCCTTGACAACCAGCCCCCATCCTCCTAGAATCACTCCATTAGCATAGCTCAGGTGGGTTGAAAGGGGCTTGTTATGAATAACAAAGACTCTCCTTTTACCTGTCTCACTCAGAAATTCCAAGGGTTTTAGAAACTCTTCTGCCAGCAACTGGGATGGAGACCAATCATATTGGTCTTACTACATCACAATGTCACACCCCTTTTCTAAGGGCTGGAAGGGATCTCTCCTGTACCAGAATACAAATTATTGAAGATGTCAACAAAAAGTACCAAGATAAATCCACTTGTGTTAGATTGTGTATAAGGGGAAGCAGCATTTGGAGGGAATTACTGTTAACTCCATGCAGTTGTGTAGTGTTTGTGATTTTTTTTTTTTTTTTTCTTTTTAAATTGACACATACCATAATGTTAGTTTCAGGTGTACAACATAATGACTCAATATTTGTATATATTGTGAAATGATCACCACAATAAGTCTAGTTACCATCCATCGCCACACATAGTTACACATTTTTTTTTTTTTACTTGTGATGAGGACTTTTAGGATGTACTCTCAGCAACTTTCAAATATGCAATATAGAATTATTAACTCACCAAGCAGTACATTACATCCCTGGAGTTATTTATTTTATAACTGGAAGTTTGCACCTTTTGACTCCCTTCACCCATTTGGCCTGTTTGTGATTTATGACTTTTAAAGCACTTTTTAGTTTTGTTTCAGACCAGGTATGAAAATATGTATATATAACCATTTTTTAAACTTTTGTTATCAAGTCACCTTTATTTACATTAGTCACATGTCTGTTAAGGATTCTACTAGCATTTATTTGTTTTAACATTTCATATTTATTATTAATAAGTACTAAATTGCTTGGCCTAGTACACCTTATAGGGTCAAATTTATAAATGCATTATATTAATTGAATATTAAAATTTTGTGTTAAAATTTTTTGCCTATATTTTCTCCATTGTCTAAATGCAATTAACATTTTTCCTTATTATTTCTTGACTCTTGTTAATAAAGAGGTTTGATTCCTAATGATACAGAAGGGCAAAAAAACATTAAAGAAAAAAACTTAATATTACCTCAGGGTTTAAAAAAAATTAAATAGCTTAAAATGCAAACAATGAATGAAAATGTGAAAACACTTGACACTCACTACACCTGTGATTAAGTGCTGTAATTAATTTATTAGTGTTCACATCCCTCTTAAAAATGAAGTGTTGAAAAATTTCACAATTTGTATGGAAACATAAAAGACCCCAAGTAGCCAAAGCAATCTTGAGAAAGAAAAACGGAGCTGGAGGAATCAGGCTCCCGGACTTAAGATGATACTACAAAGCTACAGTAATCAAGACAGTATGATACTGGCACAAAAACAGAAATATAGATCAATGGAACAGGATAGAAAGCCCCAGAGATAGACCCATGCACATATGGTCACCTATCTTTGATAAAGGAGGCAAGAATATTCAATGGAGAAAAGACAGCCTCTTCACTAAGTGGTGCTGGGAAAACTGGACAGCTACATGTAAAAGAATGAAATTAGAACACTTCCTAACACCATAGACAAAAATAAACTCAAAATGAATTAAAGACCTAAATGTAAGACTGGACACTATAAAACTCTTAGAGGAAAACATAGGCAGAACACTCTATGACATAAATCACAGCAAGATTCTTTTTGACCCACCTCCTAGAGAAATGGAAATAAAAGCAAAAATAAACAAATGGGACCTAATGAAACTTAAGAGCTTTTGCACAGCAAAGGAAACTATAAACAATATCAAAAGACAACCCTCAGAATGGGAGAAAATATTTGCAAATGAAGCAACTGACAAAGGATTAATCTCCAAAATTTACAAGCAGCTCATGCAGCTCAATATCAAAAAAACAAACAACCCAATCCAAAAATGGGCAGAAGACCTAAACAGACATTTCTCCAAAGAAGAAATACAGTTTGCAACAAACACTTGAAAGAATGCTCAACATCATTAATCATTAGAGAAAAGCAAATCCAAACTACAATGTGATATCATCTCACACCGGCCAGAATGGCCATCATCAAAAATTCTAGAAACAATAAATCCTGGAGAGGATGTGAGGAAAAGGGAACCCTCTTGCACTGTTGGTGTGAATGTAAATTGATACAGCCACTATGGAGAACAGTATGGAGGTTCCTTAAAAAACTAAAAATAGAACTACCATATGACCCAGCAATCCCACTACTGGGCATATGCCCTGAGAAAACCATCATTCAAAAAGAGTCATGTACCACAATATTCATTGCAGCTCTATATACTATAGCCAGGACATGGAAGCAACCTAAGTGTCCCATCAACAGATGAATGGATAAAGAAGATGTGGCACATATATACAATGGACTATTACTCAGCCATAAAAAGAAACGAAATTGAGTTATTTGTAGTGAGGTGGATGGACCTAGAGGCTGTCATACAGAGTGAAGTAAGTCAGAAAGAGAAAAACAAATACAATATGCTAACATGTATATATGGAATGTAAAAAAACAGAAAAAGTTTCTGAAGAACCTAGGGGTAGGACAGGAATAAAGACCCAGACGTAGAGAATGGATTTGAGGACGTGGGAAGTGGGAAGGGTAAGCTGGGACGAAGTGAGAGAGTGGCATGGACATATATACACTACCAAATGTAAATAGATAGCTAGTGGGAAGCAGCTGCATCGCATGGCGAGATCAGCTTGGTGCTTTGTGACCACCTAGATAGAGGGAGGGTGGGAGGGAGACGCAAGAGGGAGGAGATATGGGGATATATGTGTATGTATACCTGATTCACTTTGTTATACAGCAGACACTAACACACCATTGTTAAGCAATTATACTCTAATAAAGATGTTAAAAAAAAAATGAAGTGTTGTTAAAGCACCGCATTAGTTCTGTGAATGTGGAGGGTGATGGTGGTTACAGCGCTCTACGACCGTTTACACAAAAGGAAGAAAGGAATTCATTGTGACACAGGGTTTTGGTTGAATGTTTACATGACACGTTAAGGAATTAAGGTACTTCTTAGAGTCAAACAACACAAATGCACAGAATCGGTCTAAGGGCCCCTGTGATTGTTGCTATGGGAACTATAGCCTCACTTCCTGACATATGTTTGTTAGAATTTTCTGCAGCAACCAGTATGTAACCCAATTCTTATGCTATAATTTTTGTTTGTGATGTTAAGAAGGAAGAGTTGAATGCATTTAGGAGATGATAACACTATGATTCAAGAGATGGGGGCTGGCTCCTGCTCAGCGGAGTCACACAGTTAACTTCTAATGACTGTTGGGACCTTGATAGATGTCTTTCATGAATTCTCCTTTCAAACCATGCAAGGCTTCAGACTGCCTTTGGGGCTGATGACACGTAATAAATACACTGTCTCAGTACACTACCATTTTTTTCTAAATTCCTAAATATTATAATATTGAGATGCTTGCAGTTATTTCATGTGATCAATATTTTAAAGTTAACTGTCCTCAATTCTTAGTCAATATTCATGCACTAGTTAATTTTTTCTTGTCCTGTATATTTTTTTATTTTTTACTTTTTGGCCACGTTGGGTCTTCGTAGCTGCGCACAGGCTTTCTCTAGTTGAGGTGAGTGGGGGCTACTCTTCGTTGTAGTATGTGGGCTTCTCATTGCGGTGGCTTCCCTTGTTGTGGAGCATGGGCTCTAGGCACGCAGGCTTCAGTAGTTGTGGTGCGTGGGCTCAGTAGTTGTGGCACACGGGCTTTGTTGCTCCACGGCATGTGGGATCTTCTGGATCAGGGATCGAACCTGTGTCCCCTGCATTGGCAGGAAGATTCTCAACTACTGCGCCATCAGGGAAGCCCAAGTGTGCTTCTTTTTTGTTATAGCACTAATTTGTTGTATTTTTTAGATTCCACATATAAGTGATATCATACAGTATATGTCTTTCTCTGTTTGACTTATTTAACTAAGCATAATACCCTCCAAGTCCATCCAGGTTGCTGCAAATGGCAAAATTTCATTTTTTTTAGGGCTGAGTAGTATTCCATTGTATATACATACAATATCTTTATTCACTCGTCTGTTGATGGATAATTAGGTTGCTTCCATATCTTGGTTGTTTACATATCGTAAACAGTGCTTCTGTGAACATGCATGTATCTTTCTGAATTAGTGTGTTTGTTTGTTTCAGATATATACCCAAGAGTGGAATTGCTGGATCATATGGCAACTCTATTTTTAGTTTTTCAAGGAGAACTTCATACTGTTTTCTGTAATGGCTGCACCAAATTACATTCCCGCCAACAGTATAGGAGGGTTCCCTTTTCTCCACATCTTCTCTAAAATTTGTGATTTGTGTTCTTTTTGATGATGGCCATCCTGACAAGTGTGAGGTGACATCTCATTGTGGTTTTGATTTGCATTTCCCTAATGATTAATGATGTTGAGCATCTTTTCATGTGCTTTTTGGACATCTGTATGTCTTCTTTGGAAAAATGTCTATTCAGGTCTTCTGCCCAGTTTTTAACTGGCTTTTGTTTGATGTTGAGTTGTATGAGCTCTTCATATATGTTGAATATTAACCCCTTACTGGTCATATCATTTGCAAATATTTTCTTCCATTCAGTAGGTTGTCTTTTCATTTTGTTAATGGTTTCCTTTGCTGTGCAAAAGCTTTTAAATTTAATTAGGTCCCATTTGTTTATTTTTGCTTTTATTTCCTTTGCTTTAGGACACAGATCCAGAAAAAAATCACTGCGGTTTATGTCAAAGAGGGTTTTGCCTATGTTTTCCTCTAGGAGTTTCATGGTGTCTGGTCTTACATTTAGGTCTTTAATCCATTTTGAGTTTATTTTTGTATATGGTGTGAGGGAATGTTCTAATTGATGTCATGGACGTGTAGCTGTCCAGTTTTCCCAGCACCACTTATTGAAGGGACTGACTTTTCTCCATTTTATGTTGTTGCCTTGTTGTAGATTAATTGACCAGAGATGTGGGTTTATTTCTGGGCTCTCTATCCTGATCCATTGATCTATGTGTCTGTTTTTGTGCCAGTACCATACTGTTTTGATTAATATTGCTTTGTAGTATAGTCTGAAGTCAGGGAGTGTGATTCCTTTAGCTCTGATCTTCTTTCTCAAGATTGTTTTAGCTATTCAGGGTCTTTTATGTTTCCATAGACATTTTAAAATTGTTTATTCTAGTTCTGTGAAAAAAATGCCATTGGTATATTGATAAGGATTGCATTGGATCTGTAGATCACGCACTGCTTAATTTTAATGCTCGAAAAAATATTTTAATTCTTCATAAAAAGACTTGAGAAACAAACCCAAACAAATTTGGGTTACATTACTGTTACAGAAAATTCCAGTCAACACTTTGAAACCTGAAGTTATAGTTTATATGTCAAGGTAATTGAGGGCTCTTTGAGCTTGAACTTATATCTGCCAGTCACATGCCTAACTTAGAATATTTCTGGTTTAGAACTATTTCTTTTTTTATTTTTTAACATCTTTATTGGAGTATAATTGCTTTACAATGTAGTGTTAGTTTCTGCTGTATAACAAAGTGAATCAGCTATATGTATACATGTATCCCCATATCCCCTCCCTCTTGTGTCTCCCTCCCACCCTCCCTGTCCCACACCTCTACGTGGTCACAAAGCACTGAGCTGATCTCCCTGTGATATGCAGCTGCTTCCCACTAGCTAGCTATTTTACATTTGGTAGTGTATATATGTCCATGCCACTCTCTCACTTCGTCCCAGCTTACCCTTCCCCCTCCCCATGTCGTCAAGTACAAGCCCTCCTCAGGGGAGTTCAAGGGCACCCCAGGTCCCCTTCACCTCTCATGGTACTGTCAACTATACATGACAAGCCATAGGTACTCACCCCAAACATCTCAGCGCACACCTGTGGCTCAGACATTGTGCGTGGCTGCCCATCTTATCCAGGAAAGTCGAACTATGACAGCACAATGTCTGGGACAGTTGGAAGGAGTCATCAGTTATTGCAGGGTTAAGTAAAGTTGCCCAAGTCACTTGGGTTACCCTGAAGACTGTGATTTTTCTAGGAAATACTTTAACAGTGAAAGAATCCTTTGACCAAGGTAGGTTTTAAGTCTGCTTGCAAACGGTTCCTGAAACGTCCCCAGGTGTTAATACGCGTGCCTCTGCCTGCTGCTGCTTGAGACTGAATTGCTTAGAAATGCTGCAGAAGGTGCTTTGCGGCTCTTTCTAGCAGGAGAACACAGTTCAGGGGGTTAAGAGGCACGTGAGCATCTGTCACTTATCTTGGTTTAGTATGGTTTTCATATTTCTAAAGTAACCTCATGAGCTTGTGTACATGGGGAAATACCACTGGGACTGTTTTCTGAGTTTACAAAGCTGAGTGCAAAAGGCAGATACATTCTTGACATTTTAGGTAGGAAAGGGAATTTGTGTTATTTCTTTATCTCAATTCAGTGTCTTCAAAATGAGGTGCTCCTTCTGTCAGTGCATCAGGCTTTTTATGGAGAACATGATGAGGGCGTTTTAAGGAAATTAATTTCCTGATTGTAAGTTTCATATGTGCTTTTTTTCCCTAAAATATATTAATCTAAGAAAGTGTTTGTTATGCTTGAACCTCTCTTTTCTCCTCTGGTCTAATTTCCACCTTTCTCCCACTTCGTAAAGGCAAGGTCTGCACCTGTCATCCTGAATCTCGGCATGTTGCCGGGTAGGAGAGGCCATCAGGGGAAAGACAGCAGTGTTGCCGTTGACAAAGTTAATGACTCTAATGAGTAGGTACAAATTATTTTTGGTGTCTCCTTACCTGCTTTCAACATAATTGAAAGAGGATGAAATAGAGTTGTTAGCTAATTAACAAAGATATTTTTGATGGTAGAATTGAGGGTCATTGCCATAACAAGGTGCTTGTTACATTGTCACCCACTTGTTAATGTAAGTTTCTCCATACTTACAGCTATTGAAAAAGTCATTGATGCTGAACTGTTTCCTTCACTAAAAAGTAATATTTATCAGTGGACACACTAATGATTGGAAAAAAATTTCTATCTCATGGAGATGCATTTCCAATTACATTTTGAATGTTAATATTTAATACTCATTCATCAGGGGAATTCCCTGGCGCTCCACTGGTTAGGACTCCGCACTTTCACTGCCAAGGGCCCGGGTTCAATCCCTGGTCAGGCAACTAAGATCCCTCAAGCCGTGTGGCCAAAAAAAAAAACAAAAAAAACCCCTCATTCATCAAAATTTATAATATATTTCTATTTTTGGGTCAATTATGCAAGTCTAAGAGTAATGAAAATTTAGTCAGGTGGAAATTATTATTTGCAATCTTTATGTCACATAAAATTGAACAATACATTTCTGACTTTATATACATACATGTATATATGCGTGTTTGTGCACGTGCTGAGAAAGCAGCCTTTTGAACCTAAATCTGTGTCTGAGCAGGATTCAGTTCTGTGGGGAAGGTGGGATGAAAATGAGAATTTAAGAACAAAAATGAGAGATGTAATGCTTTAGACCATCAGAGACCAGCTTGCTCACGTGTTTTTACATGGATGATGGTTGATATCAAGTCTGTACAACATTTAGGCTCCAGCTGATACGTGTGACGTGAGTTTTCTCTCAAAATGTCCAATGTCAATTATACCAGGTTTTATGTCCTTTGACACTTGAATTTATGGAGAATATTAGATGCCAATTTGAAAACATGCAAGGTTGTGTAATATTTCCCCCGAATCCTATAAAAATCCAGGGGCAAGCATCTTTGAGGCCCCGTGCGCACCTTATTTCTCGATCGCTGTGGCGTGACCCCTGACATGGGGAAGAGGGAACAGACCTCGGCCGTGGTTCTCTCCAGTTGAGTGTGTTCTGGATGACGTCCTGGCGTTGCAGGTGCAGTGCCATCTCGTCCTGCCTCCTCGGGGCCCTGGTAACCCCCCGGCCCTCCCACCCCCACCCCTGCCCGGCTCCGGCTGCCTCTCCCTGACTCAGGCCTCAGGGAGGTCCCTCCCAAGGGGCCACAAACGGGACTCAGGCCCCAGACTCGGACCGCCTCGGGGAGCCTCTGTGCCCACCCTCAGGCTGCTTCTTGTGGGTCGGACGTTCTGGCTTCAGGGCGTCCTTATGGGGTGTCAGGGCCCTGCAGGCCCAGACCCCCTCATCCGGCTCTGGGAGGGGAGCACAGACCTGCCCTGGCAGCTGGCCCGGGATATGACCCTGAGGTCTCTCTGGAACGAGTGGTGTGGCTGGCAGTCCGTTTCCTCCTGCGGAAGTTGGGGACATCCCCGGCCGGGATGGTGGTGATGACCACAGACCACCCCCTGGGGTCTGGGCTGGCCCTCCCTGCTGGGGCCACGGGATGGAAGGTCATGAAGGAGGAAGGGTCCCTTTTGCGGGTCCCAGGGGAGTTTGGATCTGTCAGGGCCTCAGAGAATGACAGGACTGGATGGGAAGGGGAGAGGGGGACATTTATTCCCGGGGGGGCTCCGAGGCCGTGTTTCCAGGGCAGTGAGTGAAGGGTGTCCTGGGCGTCCAGGAACGACAGGACAGATGAAGGGGAAGTGACGGTGGGGTGGGGATGACGTGACCAAGTGCAAAGAGGCTGAGTCGGTGACACGTATGATTTGATTCCACTTCCTACCCTCGAGTGCTGAAGTGTTCTCTTCCTGCTCCTTGGTGGTTTCGTCTGTGAAAGATAAAGATACTTTATGAATGTGCGGGGGCGCGAGGGTCGGGATGCCTGGGCACCTGCGTGGCATCTGGGGGAGGAAGGCCCAGGCGGCCTGGGTGGTAGGTTTACCCCGACGCCCAGGGTAGACTCTGAACAGACCCCCTCTTGCAACAGAATTGCATGTGGCCTCTGCTGCCAGGAAGCCAGCAATGCGCTTCCCCATTTCCCTACTTCTTTCTGGGGAAAAAGCCCGGCTTGCTCTCTCCACGTTTTCACCTTCATTTGGCACATGCTTTTGAACCATCCTTTGTTACAATTAACGTTGGAGATTTAATTAGATGATATATTACATTATATATATAAACTATACGTAATTTGCCCAATTTTCAAAGTAATACAAGTGCGTTGTAGAAAACTTGGAAGGTACTGAAAAGTACAAAGAAGAGCGCAACGATCAGTTGTAATCCCAGCACCTCGGCGGAACCATCGTTGGCGTCTTGCGTGTTTTCTGAGTGAATGACGCTTCCACTCCTGATGCTGGGAGCGTGTGACCAGCTGGTTCTGTGCAGTGAAAAGCTGGGGGCAGCCGGGGTCATCACCTTCACCACAATCTTCATCTCTCCCCACTCCCACCAGTGTTGTCAAGTGAAAACAATTCAACAAGGAGTATGTTTTTAAGAGATTTGAAAATACTCCAGGTAATTCACAGTTGAATGCAAAATTTCTAAGCCCCCCAAGTTCTCATCCTTCCTAGATGTAACTGCGTCTTTTTGTACTTGTATGAATAACTGTATATCCATTATGAATGTATATTTGTGTCCCTGTGTAGATTTCTAACATAAATAAGATCATGCTGTGCATTGTGTTCTCCAGCTAGTTTTCTCACTTAATGTGCCAAACAGCTTTCCATTTTAGTGTATGTACATAAAAATCTACTTTATTCCTTTAAAGAAACCTTTTTATTTCAAACCTTTTAATTTCAAACTGAGGAAAATTTCAAGAAAGGAACAGTAGAAAGACACCCATTGCATCTCACTCACATTCACCCGTTGTCACTGTTTTGTCACGCTCCTTTCTCTGCACACCAGCTCACATATACTGTATGTTTTTTGTGAACCACGTGAGCGTAAGTGGCAGATGTCCTTGCAGGTCACCTCTAGATCCTTCAGTACGTGTTTCTCAGAAATAGGGACAGTCAGTCCATAGTCACAGTACAGGGATCAGTGTCAACTTTACATCATACAGGTGTGTTTAGCTAATGTACCACCCACACCCCAGTTTTGTCAATTGACCCAATCATGTCTTTTATCGCCTTTTTCCCTTTTGTAGACTCCAGGTGAGGATCAGATTTACGTCTAGTTGTCACGTCTCTTTAGCCGCCTTTCCTTCCCGGCTTTATTTGCACAGCACATTGTAGTGTGGATGTGTTGTGATCTGCTTAACCATTCTCCTGGTGATGGGTACATAGGTCGTTTCTGTTTTTTTCTTCCTGGAATAAGCAATGCTGTAATAGTCAACCTTGCATACTCGTCTTTGTGAATGTGTGGAATTGCTGAATCAATGAATATTCATGCCTATGACTTTGATGGATAAAGTGTTTACCAGTTTGAATTTTATCCACCTTCTACGATTTCTGCTCTGATGAAGAGTTGTCATACCATGGTTTTAATTAATTCCAAGATCACTGGTGAGGTTGAGCATACTTACATAATTTTATTTGAGCCTCAGTTCCAGTGACCCTCAGCCGGACATTCCGGCCTGGCTGTGGCCTGTCCGCCGTGCCCTGCGCCTCCTTCCGGCTTCATCTGCCGCTGGCACTTCTCCCGTGTCTCCTCCTTAATTTTTATTCATTTTTCACTTTGCTGGCGTCTGTCTTCTGGAGAGGGCCTTTGTTAACATCTGTGAGTGGGAAAGCTTTCAGAGTCCTTCGGTGACTAAAAATATTTTATTCCCACGTAAAATCTAATTTTACTGAGTGCTGGAATGAAACTTCAGTCATTACCCTTCACAGCCACGGCCATGTGCCTGAGGTCTGATTGCACCTCGTCGTCTTTCTTCCTCATGGGTGACCCGCGCCCTTCCCGCCCTGATTTGATCTGATCTTCGGAGTTTCACGGGGCTGTGCGCCCGCCGTCCTGGCTGGAGTCCTGCTCTGTCTTGTCTCCTGCTGCCCTTGGGCGCCTTCAAGCTCCAGCTGCCGCTTTCCCTTTGTGTTCGGGAATCTGTCTTCTGTCTGTGTTCTCCTGCTCCCTGCTCTCCCTGGTCTCCTGTCGTGAGTCCTGTTGGACAGGTGTCGGGTCCTGGAGTCATTCCTCCTGCCTGTCACCTCGTGTTTGTCAAACCCCGCACCATGTGTGGTTTTCCAGTGGAAGCCTCGCCTGCCCTGCAGCTCAGTAACTGCCCTTCGGCGTCCCCAGCCTCTCCTATTTCATCATGATTATTATGTTTTCATTTCCGACGCCTCTATTCAGACCTTTCCACAGAACTTGGCACAGTGCTTCCTGCCACCTGTTGTCACCACGTTGGCGTCACGAGGGCTGCTTCTCTGTTTCTCTTTCTGTTGGTTGAATCGGGTGTCCTGTCCTCATGGCGTGATGTCCTCGTGCTGAATGATCCGGGTCGTCTGTCCATCTGTGCTTCTGAAATCCCACGGGCCTGATGGCAGGAACTGTTTCTAACAACCGGAATCATTCCCCGGACCTGAGTCAGCAGAACCGTCTGCCACGTGTGCCGTGACAGTGACCTGTGCCGGGTCCTGGGTCGCAGTGGCTGACGGGCCGCCCTGGAGCCCTCTGGGCAGCCCAGGGAGAGGCCCAGCAGCCCATGCCCTAGCACAGCCCCCTAGGGAGGGGCGACTGTTTAGGGAGCCTACGTGCGTTTCCTCGTTTGATGGCTGTACTCTGTGAAGCCGCTGCAGACTAGGAATCAGCGGACTCACGCCACGTTTCCATCAGCCGGTTAGACCTTGTCTTACGTGTGTGTCTGTTGAAAGACACCTATTTGCTATCTGTTATTGATCCGTTCCCACTGAACTTGATGGCGAATAGCGCTGTTACTTGAGCCTGAACAAAGTAGGGGAGTTCAGGCCCGGGGACCCCTACAGTGAGGACGAGCTGTGTTGCCCGGGACCCGCCTGCTCTCTGCGTCGTCATGGCCAATTTCTCGCCACTCCGCGTGGCCCACGAGCCGTCCAGGACCTCTGCGTTTCAGGAAATCCTCAGGATTTCTGTGCAGCTGGTTGGATTCTTTCTTGATTTTAAGCGCCATTTAGAAACCTTTAATGTGATATCTAGGGATCTGGGGAGAGCTGTCCTTCCTGCTGGCGCTTCATCCCTAGAGCTACTGCCCTGGCTCAGCCCTCACTGCTTTTCTCTGGTCACTGTTTCAGTCCGAGCGGATTCCTCTGCAGTGGTCTCAGGGCCCCCTCATATGTCCTTCATGAAAGCACAGGCCTGATCCATCACCTCGTTCCCCTGCTTAAAATCCTTCGCCAGCTCCCGGTCTCCAGTAGGGGAATTGAGACCCCTTTGGCACGACCTGTAAATCTTTCCGCGACCTGACCCCTGACCCCTGCCCAGTTCTGCAGCCGCAGGTGCCCGGTGCTCAGCTCCCCTCCCAGCCCCGCCCCCTGGCCTGCTCTCTGCTGGACTCCGCACGGCCCTCCCCCAGGTGTCTCTCCTGGGACCACCTTCCCTCCCGCCTAAAGCCTCGTGGCGTCAGATGCTCCCCAACAACTAATCTGGCCCTTTTTGTTCCCTTTCAAGCACGGGTAAGGGGCCCTTTGTCTGTGCAGCCCCCCTAACTGCCAGCGCCTGTCTGCAGGCACCGTCTTGAGCTTCAGTTAATTCCCATCGGGACACCTGACATCACTTCTTTGATGAGTTTTTACTGAGGAATGATTTACATGCAATAAAATGGACCAGTAGTGAATATGACAGTTGTACATAACCACGTAACTACCCTCCCAAACACAGTAGAGACCATAACCCCAGAAACCTCCTTTGTACTCATTTCTAGGAAGTGCCCCCTCCCAGAGGTCCCCAGAGACAATTACTTTCCGACCTCTGTCACCATAGAGTAGATTTGCCTATTCTTGACAACAAAATGGATCCATACAGATTGTACTTTACTGTGTTTGGTTTCTTTCATTCAACATAATGTATTTAAGATTTTTTCCTGTTGTTGAACGCCAGTCAATAGCCGTTTCCTTTTATTACTGGTGAGAACTCCACTGTATGACCATGAACAGACCACAGTGTTGTTTGTCCCATCTCTGTGGGTCGTTACCAGCGTTTGGCTTTCGTGGATGAGGTGGGCCATTCTGCGGACAAAGGTTTTCATTCCTCTTGGGTAAATACTGGGAGGGGAGTTGCTGGGCCACACTTGTGGGTTTAACTTTTGGAGAGGTGCGCGCAGTTCTCTGCATGTCGCGCTTTCTTATGTCCCATCCAGCAACGCCGAGAGTTCCAGGCACACCAAACCCTCACCGACACTTGGTGTCCATCAGGATCTCGTCTGTCACCTCCAAGGTTTTCCTGACAGGGCCTGGGTCCCGCCTTTCTCCAGACTCCGGCCCAGCTCCGCTCAGGGCCTAGCAGGGGGCGCACCCAAGGCCCAGCAAACAATAGGTACTTGTTTCTGTTGACCCCGGAGGTAAATGTTTACTGATGGGCTTCCCACTGGCTATTTTCCTGAGAGTCTTGAAGTTGGTTGTGTGTTCTGACCTAGAATGTCAAGAGACTGGAGGCAGCTTGATGTGTGTCGGGTTACAGGATCCCTGGAGGTCCCTACCCACAGGCCTTCTTTGGGGCTAGCTGGTTTCCTCCCTACGAAAGTGGGGAGCTTCCGGGAGCTGAGCAGAACCTCCTCTCGATGTTCCGCCACATGCTGGGCCCTTCCCTCCCTGAGCAGTCGCTGCCTTGAGCCCCTGTCTAGTGAGTGGGGCTGCGGAGGCACCAGGGCCCTGAAGGGTGTGAGCTAGGCTGGCGGGCGGCAGGGAGAAGCGTGGAGGATAAATCACGTGGCAAAGCGGGGCTGCAGTAGTGGGCAGCAGGATAGAAGAATGAGGTGCATCTGAGGTGGGCTAAGCTGGGAACTGGAAAAACAGGTTGGAAACGGGCGAGTTCAGCTTGCCTGATGCTCTGTTGCCTGCTGGCTCATGTGCCTAACAAAGTCCACGGGATGATGAGGCGTCTTTGGCAAAAATGCATTTTACTAATGATGCATATCAAACAGTTGCTATTAACTGTGAACTCGCTTTGGATTATTAAAAGGGCTTAAATATTATGAAGTAATGTTATAATTACTGTAATTGGACAAGCATTTCTACTTGCTTTAATTAAGGCCTCTGCAGTGCTTACATGGAAGAAACACATTGATAAGACCGCACTGTTGGATGACATTTAAAAAAGTTTTAAAATGGGGCCACTTTTTAAAGGAGGCCACCTTACCCTGTTCTGGGTGCCTGCTTGCTCGAGTCTCGTCTGTCTGACATGCCCAGTCGCCCTTCTGAGGATCTCACTGTGCTGTTCTCAGGCTTGAGGCACTCAGAGGCCCCAGCCTGTGTGAGGACGTTTGTGGGCCAGTGTTTCGAAGGTTCCTGACTTGTTGGAGTTCTTCAGGGTAGCTGTGCAGTGGGAGTGTTTCTTCGGAGGCAAGAAGGAGGTTCGTTGGAGAGCTCAGTGGGAGGATCTTTAACGTCCATTTAGTCCTGACCCCCTGAGTCTGACAGCTGTATATGACCATGCAGGCACCACCCAGGGGCCCACAGACCTGCCCCCATGGTGCAGCACCTGATGTCCGCCGGGGACGGAGCCGTCACCCCCCAGCTGGGCGGACCCGTTGTCCTGCTGCCCCTCAAGGTAGAGACTGAGAGTCACTTGGCAGGACGCCTTCTTTGGTGTCCACAGTAGGGGAACCTGTCCATGCGTCTGTGTGCCTGCGTGTATGTGCAGGGCTGCAGGCGTGCATGTGTGTAGGCATGTGTGTGTGCACGACTGCAGGCGTGCATGTGTGTATGCAAGTGTGTGCAGGGCTGCAGGCGTGCACGTGTGTATGCAAGTGTGTGTGCGGCTGCAGGCGTGCATGTGTGTGCAAGTGTGTGCGCAGCTGCAGGTGTGCATGTAAGTGTGTGCACGGCTTCAGGCATACATATGTGTATGCAAGTGTGTCCAGGGCTTCAGGTGTGCATGTGTGTATGCGCGTGTGCACCCCTACAGGTCTGCATGCATGTCTGTGTGTGTGCAAGCATGTGTGTTTCTCAGTGTGGGTCGTGCGGGGGGCATCGGTGATGTTTGTTGAGACTAAAGTTCGTGGTCCTGCCTCTCGTAGGTGGGATTCTGTTCTTTTCTGCCCTGGTGGCTGGGAGCCGTGCCTGTCCCCTCTGTGTGCTCCCCCCTCCCCTTCCTAGGTGACCCTCCCTGCCTTCTTGTCACCCACGGGAAGCCTAATACTCCTTGCGATCAGGATTTATGGTGTCCCTGGATCCTTTCCCATTAACCCCTCTCCCCAGAGTCCTTTGATTTTCTGCCCGTCCACAGGTCACGGCACCCAAATAAACAGTAACCAGCCTGGCCTCCTGCACCATCTCTTCTGGAATTTTCTTCTCACTTCACAGAATTCTGGGTGCATGTTTGGTGGTTAATATGTATAGTTCTGACCCCTAGTAAGCAGCCATTCAGTTGTAATTATTATTAATATGTCTTTATTAATGAAGCTGTTTAAGAAAAGAATCTAGCAAAGGGCATCTACAAGAGGAAATAATTTGAATAATTTGACAACGAGTCTTATAATCTTGATTTCTCGATGCATATTATCACCCTGGGGCCGACCCTTCCTCCTTGGAGAGAAGTGAGCGGAGAATGAGGGCGTCCACAGCTGCAAGCAGGGTGGAGTGCAGCTGGAGTCTCGTGTCCAGGGGTTGTTAGGGTTATAAATTCAGACTGTCCAGAAAGGGGGAAGCACGCAGGGCAGAAAGAGACAAGAGCGTGTGTGGCAGCAAGTCCGGGGCCTGTTGGTGCTCTAGATGCTCTGAAGGGCGTGAGGGCGGTGAGGAGAGGCCAGAGAAGGGCAGAGAAAAGTGGCCGTTTGAGCAGTGCTGCGGGGCGGCGGGGGGGGGG
>NW_006797468.1:32768-39877 GCF_000442215.2 Lipotes vexillifer | reverse complement strand
GGGGGGGGGGGTCTTCAGAGGGCAGAGGCTGGCCGGTGGGGCGACAGGCTCATGGCCCTGGCTCACGGGCTGCTGTCCGGGCTGTGTGGGGTGTTCAGGCCCCTAGATTCTGGAGTAGTGCCAGAGGGTGCGGCCCTGTGCAGTGACCGTGGCCCGCCCTGCCTGGAAGCTTCGCGGGCACTGCTGGGAGCCCGGGGGCCCAGGACCACCTGCTCTGCCCCGACCCCCAGGAGGGAAGGGCCAGCAGAAGAGGCGTGTCTTCCTGTCCCCACACCGTCCACGCCGCGGCCGCGGGGGTGGCCGTGTTCCTTCTGCCTCTGAGACCCCATCCGGTGCTGACCCCACCTCAGGCCTTGCGTCCATCGTCCCCCGATCCAGTGCAACTGGCTGCTTCCTGTCGTGCCCCTGATTCCACCATATTTGGGGGACCTGGAGACCCTTCCCAGAGGGGCTCCATCTGGCGTTTCCCTGCTCAGGAAGGCAGTGGGGTGGTCCCCACTGCCTCAAAGCCAAGTCCCGGCTTCTCAGCCTGCTCTTCCCGGGTCTGCAGATCAGGGGCTGATCCAGCCGCTCTTGTTTTTTCTGTTCCCTTTCATGCACCCCAGTGCTGCAGCCAAACCCAACACTAACGGTCCCTCTGACTCCCTTGCTCCACTACGGCCCCGGGACACCCCCCCCTCCCGACACCGCCCTCAGGTCCCAGCAGGTCCGGCCCGGGCACCCCCTCCTTCACAGGGACCCTTCCTCGCTTCTCCAGCTTGGCGTCAGTTCGCCCATCTGGGAGTCCGCACTGCATTTCACCCCGTCTCGCCCCATAGAATTACAGTGTTTTCCTTATAGTGTAGTTGATTTTTGCTCATGGCTTATCCCTTGCTATGTATGTAAACTCTATAAAAAATAACATGTGTGTGTGACTCGTTTTTATAACTTCTGCACAGATGTATAATCTTTCATCCAGTATTTATTGGTTGAAAGTGAGAGGGACCTCTGAGGCCTCTCAGCCGACCCACGTGGTTGAGGAAACTGGGCCAGAAGGCTTAGTGACTGTCCGCAGTCAGAGCCGACTCGGCTGTTACCAGGGGCCTGGCTGCTGGAGAGGGATTATGTAAGACACACTCAGAACTTCGTTTCTTCTAAAGTTAGTTGTCAATTCTTTCTTTTATAAAACTCAAAATCACAAGGTGCAGTTAGTATCAGGAGGCTGTTTCAATGTATTAGCCTTCCCTGGGAAGCAGAAATACTTGAGCCACAGGGACTGTTTTCTGTTTCAAGCAGCGAAGTGCATTTTCCCGAGAATCTCGTGTTCCCACTTTGCAGGACTTACGCTGAGAATGGTGAACGTAACGAACGAGCATGTGATATTTGTGCTGCACTATTGATTGGAAATTGGTATTTTGCTAGCTCTGGGAAGGAAGTACAAATCAAGGACTTTCAAGAGAAATTTGAAGTTCAGTTATGGATAAAGAGATGGATCCACTGCATACATTCAACCTGCAGCTCTGACGTGAGTGTAGTGCTGCCTTTTCTTACTGGGTTAGGAGGGGTGCGGATGGGGAATCTAAAAGGCAGAGAGAACAAGAGGCGAGCATCTACGTTACAGTAGACTAAGTTCCAGAACTGCTGCAAGAGGTTCTTACTGCAGAGCCTTTAAAAGTAGGAGAGAGGATCGTGTGTTTGTTAATAACAGATCATTGAATTCTGTGAGGTCGCCCTGTTTGCGAGGACTCCTCGAAGGCTATTTTCATTCTGATTCTGGGATTTCCAGGGAAACTGCTTGCTCTTTACCCTCTTCGATGCTGTGTGTCCAGTTCTCAGACTATCCTGTAAGTGGGAAGGAAGGTGAGCCATTATGGGCTCCGCGTGTTCGGTTGGGGGTCTCGGGTCCCCCGGGCCCTCGGTGTGTTCAGCACGAGCTCCTGTTCTCTGCTTTTTGCCCATGGGAGCCGTCACTGGACCACACACATCTTTCTGCATCAGACATGCCCCAGAGTGACCGGTCCTCTGGTATCACCTTCCTGTTTCTGTGTCTTGTCAGGGACATAGTGACAAAGGACAGGGTGGACATATTAGAATTTGCTCTGTGTTTTGTAATTTCCAGTTTGTGGCTCAGCAGCCTGTACTTTCGCCAGCAAACTTCTAACATGAGAATATTTGAAGGTGCAAAGTTAATTATTTCCTTTCTCATCCCCTCAAGATATATGAAACTTGCCTATGATGTTTTCACTCTAATTCATCTTAAGTCATCCAGAAAGGGCACTGATTGTCCTGCACTAATTTATGTCGACTCATCTTCACTTTTTTTTTTTTTTTGCAGTACGCAGGCCTCTCACTGTTGTAGCCTCTCCCGTTGCGGAGCACAGGCTCTGGACACACAGGCTCAGCGGCCATGGCTCACGGGCCCAGCCGCTCCGCGGCATGTGGGATCTTCCCGGACCGGGGCATGAACCCATGTCCCCTGCATCGGCAGGCGGACTCTCAACCACTGCGCCACCAGGGAAGCCCCATCTTCATTTTTTAAAGCCCCAGATCCTTACTCAAGTCACTTGCAATGGGAGTGACCTGCCCCTAAGTAAACGGCAACTGCCTGCAGTTGCTTTCTTCCCTCTTATATTGCCTCAGAGTGAGATTTTTTTGTGAAGTGGTAGGGAAAACCCTAGCTTTCCTCCCGACTCCCCATCGTCCTCCCAAATCCTCATTCCTCCGGGCAGTAGCTGAGCTCTCGGGAAGCCGTTTTTATGATCAGCTACGGGCTGTTTCAGAGTCTTTGCTGAGGACGTGTCTTTGGATTGGGGATGCTCGTCACCTGCTACCTTCATCACACTTTTTACGTCTTCCTCGACTCTCGCCTTCTTGAAAGATCTTCCCTGAAATACAACCCAGACCCAAAGTCAGGCGCATCCCAGCTCACAGGAGGGTTGTCCTGTGTCCGTGGTCTTGAACTCCCAAAACACCTGTAATTTTCAGGGTCCTGTGTACCCCTGTGGCCTAATCTTGTTTGTTGGGACATAATCCAATCCGGGAGTCTTACCAACACTTATATTCATGTATCTGTGGGAAACTGCGTGCAGGTTTCATCCTGGTCTGTTAGGTCCTGCTGGGTTTTCTCTTCTAGTTCTTCCATTTTGAAGAAAAAAAAGAACGCTCTCTGTTGCTAATTTCCTTTGCATATGATCTTTGCCAAGAGCGTTGGGAAACCCCTTGGAAAACCGGGCGTAAGATGTTATCTTAGAACCGGAAGAAGATGCCAGGCAACATTTTCCTGGGCCAGAATAGTAGCTCACTCGATTGGTTACAAGTGCCAGATGCTCAGCTCACTGTGGTTTACAACTGTTCGGGGACTTGATGGGATCGTGTCGTTGGAAGCAGGATCTAAGGGCTCCAGTGGTGGCCTTGGGGTGTGGTTCTCTCTCCAGTTCTGACCTGGCTCCAGGCTGCTGTGCGTCGCTCAGGCGGTCTTCTCCACAGGGAGCCCGGGGCTGCTGCAGCCTCACCACCCCCATCACGTCTCGTCGCTCCGGGAAAACCGTACACTGACTGTCCTTCGGTCACTGAGTAGTGGGCACATCCTGACTAGTAGCTGGTAGCCGTGGTTGGGGGCGGACTGCACTGACGGAGCAGGTCTGGGTTGTGTGCTCACCCTGGGAGCACGGCGGATTCCCTTGTGATTGGGGGTGTGGTTCCCTCTCTCTCTCTTTACTCATTCCCCCTTTCCCTTCCTTAACATCCTTTCAGCCATTGTCCTCTTTATTTCAAAAGCAGCTTCAAGCTCAAAAGGAAGAGAGCTTTGGTTACCTCATAACCACAGGGCACAAGACCAGAGGCAGAGGCATTCGTGCTCTATAGGCAAAGATGACGCACAGACAGGAATCTGTTGTAATCCCTGTGCGTCGTTTTGTGCTCCTCAGTGTTTCCTGTGGCACATGCTGCAGTTTTAGTTGATCGATTTCATTTTCTTAGGCACTTTTTATGCAGAGAATTCGTGATTGATCAAACAGCTCTGCTTCCTGTAGCCACCGTTAAGTGAGACAGAAAGCTTCCCCGTTCAATTACAGTTTTACGCTCGTCACTCTTATCATTGGAAAGGTTCTATAAATTAGACAGCAATATGTAAAAGAAAAATATTAAATTATTATCTTTATGAAATGATCAGGGCACAAAAGAGCAAGGCCAGAAGGAATAATAAACAGAGATACTTAGTACTGGGACTGTATGATTTGGGATCGTATAAACCCTAGTGTCCCCGAGGATGGACGGTCTTGTTATGACTGTAACAGGCACAGGCTTGAACCCTGGATCTGCTGCCTTGGACGGAGAACCTCAAATAATTCTTGACTCAGAATTACAGCAGCTTCTTCAGATGTTGGATCCTTCATATGCTTCTTGTTTTGGGCGTTTTTACTTTCTTTTTTTAAACTTTTTACTTTATATTGGAGCATAGTTAATTATACACATGATCTATTCTTTTTCAGATTCTTTTCCCATTTAGGTTATTACAGAATATTCAGCAAGAATTCCCTGTGCTGTACAGCAGCTCCCTGTTGGTTATCTATCTTAAATATAGTCATTTTTCCTTTCTTTGTGAGAGACTTTGGTTACTGTGGGTTTGCCCAGCGGGCCGGTAGCGCTAAGGATTTGTGTTCTCTCCCTAAACCCTAGACTTGCCTCTGGCCTGATGTTAAGGGAGATATTCTCAATCTTATCCTCCCTCTCTCGCTCTCTGTGTTTCTGTCTCCCGTTTTATGCTTGTCAGAGCCCAAGGAACAGGGTAACAGCCATAATATATTTATCTGCTTCCTGCACAACCTCTGGTTGCTTTTACCCCATAACCAAAAGGCAGTTTCTTAGCTTTCCCGTTTTACCTTTAGAGCTTGAGGCTGCTTTTGAAATAAGACAACACTGGCTAAAAGGACTTTAAGGAAGGGACGAGGGGGACGAGTAAAGAGCAGAGGAGGGACCCAGGGAGCTGGGCCTGGTTGTCCCACGAGGTGGAGGGGACGGGGAGCTTCCCTGGGGTCAAGGGCATCGCTGAGGCTCCCGGCTCCTTGAGGTCAGGGACCCGAGTCGGGGTCCTGGCCAGGCTCCCGTGGACATACCATGTCTCGCTCCCCTACCCCGACTTCTCCTGTCCAGTCGTGGGCGTGGTTCCCACCCTTGGTTGTCGTGAGGGTTGGAGAAGGTCACCTGCCTTCTGTGTTACAAGGTGGCACAGGGCCCCTGGGTGTCAGATGAGTGGGGTTGGCACACTGGACCCCTGCTGTTGCCATGACACGTGGATGAAGTGCCGTGTGTGCACCTGGTGGTGGGCAGGTGTGGGGTGAGCTCGTGCCTGTGTGTCCCGGGCAGGTGAGGGGCGGTGGGTGCCCCCGAAGGAGGAGAGACCCCAGGACTAGGGTGTGGGTGGGATTCATCCTCTCTGATGAGCAGGACATTCTCCTGGTCCTGCTGGGACCCCCGAGGGGGGTGTGGGGAGGGCGCTTCCCCTCAGAGGGAATGGGTGCCCCCACCTTCCCAGGGGAAAACCATGGGGCTGCCCACCGGGACCCACAGGGAGGGGTGTGCGCACCTTTCCGGGTGGGATCTGATCGTGTCCTCCGCAGGGTGACTGATTGCTGAGAGGTGGGGTTTCTCAAAGTGCAGGCGTGTAGCCGTTCCAGGGCGGACTAGGCGGATGACGCTCATGACCTTGTTGTAGACCCCTGCCCTTCCCTAAGCCTTTGAACCATGGACCAACAGTTTCTCTGTGACAGAAACACCTCGTTTACCCGGTAATGACATTTGTACTTAATGCTTAGCTGCCTAGTACCTTTCAAATCTATCAGGATTTCTTCCTCAAAATTTATCTGTATTTTCTATATCATTGTGTGGGCCCATGGTAACTGCTGGAACTCCCCTTAAACTCCTGGTAACTGTGGAAATCCCCTTAAAAAGTGTGTCCCCAAAGTGTCTCCGGAAAGGGTTATCGACAACTGTTTTCATTCAGCTTCATTGTCACTGTTTGAAACTTTCCCATTAATTTTTTGCCTTTTTCTTAGACCCTTTATTTTGGTCTAACTTTTTACTGCTAAGGAAATAACTGGCGTCTGTAACTTGCTGAGAGTAAGTCTATATTCATGCTCTCTCTCCGTTTCTCTGTCTCCGCGTCTTTCTCTGTCTCTCTGTCTCTGCTTCTGTCTCTCTGTCTCTGCTTCTGTCTCTCTTGGTCTCTCTGTCTCTGTTCCTGTGTCTGTCTGTCTCTCCCCTTGCATCTGTCCGTCTGTCTCTGTCTTTCTGTTTCCCTGTCTCTCTGTCTGCCTATCTATCTCCCTCTGTCACTGTCTCTTTGTGTCTCTATGTCTCTCTGTGTTTCTCTGTGTGTGTCTCCCTCTGTGTGTGTCTCTGTCTCCCTCCCTCTGTCTGTCTGTCCATCTGTCTCTCTCTCTTTCTCTCTCTCTCTCTTCCTCTGTCCGTCCATCGTCTCTCTCACAGCCTCTGCGTGCGGCTTGTCTCATCAGCTCAGGTGTGTTCTCAGTCTCTCTTACATAGCGCGATCCTGTGTAGTTTAAGTGGTTCCTTGGTGGCATAGCATTGGGAAGGAACATGGGATTACAGATACAATTTCCTAATTCTGTTGCGAGTTGGAGTGTGTCCACCCCTGTGAGTTAAGGGGCCTGAAATCAGTAGAACTCATAGTCCCCTCAGAGGATGCCTGTCTTGTCCTCAGACGCCCCCAGAGGGCACAGCCTGAGCGCGTGTGTGGGGGTGTCTGTACGACGGTCACCGTTTGTCCTCCGCAATCGCTGGCACGGAAGCTCTGCTCTGTTGTCTGGCTGACCTGCCGGGGAGACCACTGTGCGCAGCACCCTGTGTCTGTGGTTGGTGACGCCCCATCCGGGGCCTCCGCTCTGGGCCTGGAGCTGCAGCTGAGGTTTGTGCCCAGATGCTTCCTCTGGGTGGGGGTGAGTCCTGCGGAAAAATCGGGGTTTAATTTGATCTGCTGTCAAGCCCTTTAAATGCGTCTACCCGTGATCGTCTCTGAGCACCAGCTCGCCTTCTGCGGGACCTTGGGGCTTCAGTGCTGCTCTGCTGTGTCCACCTCTGGCCTATGTCTTTTTTTTTTTTTTTTTTTTTCG
>NW_006797468.1:13378-32190 GCF_000442215.2 Lipotes vexillifer | reverse complement strand
GAACCCGCGTCCCCTGCATCGGCAGGCGGACTCTCAACCACTGCGCCACCAGGGAAGCCCTGGCCGCTGTCTTATAATTCCTTCAATATCACTGATTCTTCCAATGCTTGATAAGTTAATACTGTTCAAAATGCATTTTGTACTGAAATGCTGTTTATTATCTTTTTACTCATTAATTAAAATATGCAGCAGAATGTAGAGTGCGAATCTGGCGCACACACCATTACACATTTAATGCAAATGGCAGCACAGTGATTATAAAACAATGGCAAATATGAAGTTGTAAGTGCCTAACGCGCTGATAATTGGATTTCACACTTAGTTCTTTGCTGCCTGTTGTTCTTGAAATACATTCTGTAAATGAAACTTCATTACGCTGTAAACTGTTTTTCTATAATCCTTATTTACGACATATGCCACATGACAATCTTCTGTACCCTTTGTTTATTAAACATATTTATTACTATTTTTTAACATCTTTATTGGAGTATAATTGCTTTACATTGTTGTGTTAGCTGCTGCTGTATAACAAAGTAAATCAGTTATACATTTACATATATCCCCATATCTCTTCCCTCTTGAGTCTCCCTCCCACGCTCCCTATCCCACCCCTCTAGGTGGTCACAAAGCACAGAGCTGATCTCCCTGTGCTAGGTGGTTGCTTCCCACTAGCTATCTATTTTACGTTTGGTAGTTTATATATGTCCATGCCACTCTCTCACTTCGTCCCAGCTTACCCTTCCCCCTCCTCATGTCCTCAAGTCCATTCTCTACATCTGTGTCTTTATTCCTATCCTACCCCTAGGGTCTTCAGAACGATTTTTTTTTTTGATTCCATATATATGTGTTAGCATACGGTATTTGTTTTTCTCTTCCTGACTTACTTCACTCTGTGTGACAGACTCTAGGTCCATCCACCTCACTACAAATAAGTCAATTTCGTTTCTTTTTATGGCTGAGTAATAGTCCATTGTATATATGTGCCACATCTTCTTTATCCATTCATCTGTCGACGGACACTTAGGTTGCTTCCATGTCCTGGCTATTGTAAATAGAGCTGCAATGAACATTTTGGTACATGACTCTTTTTGAATTATGGTTTTCTCAAGGTATATGCCCAGTAGTGGGATTGCTGGGTCGTATGGTAGTTCTATTTTTAGTTTTTTAAGGAACGTCCATACTGTTCTCCATAGTGGCTGTATCAATATACCTTCTCACCAACAGTACAAGAGGGTTCCCTTTTCTCCACACACTCTCCAGCATTTGTTGTTTGTAGATTTTTTGATGATGGCCATTCTGATTGGTGTGAGGTGATACCTCATTGTAGTTCTGAGTTGCATTTCTCTAATGATTAGTAATGTTGAGCATCCTTTCATGTGTTTGTTGGTAATCCGTATATCTTCTTTGAAGAAATGTCTGGTTAGGTCTTCTGCCCATTTTTGGATTGGGTTGTTTGTTTTTTTGATATTGAGCTGCATGAGCTGCTTGTAAATTTTGGAGATGAATCCTTTGTCAGTTGCTTCGTTTGCAAATATTTTCTCCCATTCTGATGGTTGTCTTTTCATCTTGTTTATGTTTTCCTTTGTTGTGCAAAAGATTTCAAGTTCATTAGGTCCCATTTGTTTATTTTTGTTTTTACTTCCATTTCTCTAGGAGGTAGGCCAAAAAGGATCTTGCTGTGATTTATGTCATAGAGTGTTCTGCCTATGTTTTTGTCTGAGAGTTTTATAGTGTCTGGCCTTACATTTAGGTCTTTAATCCATTTTGAGCTTATTTTTGTGTATGGTGTTACGGAGTGTTCTAATTTCATTCTTTTACATGTAGCTGCCCAGTTTTCCCAGCACCACTTAGTGAAGAGGCTGTCTTTTCTCCATTGTATATTCTTGCCTCCTTTGTCAAAGATAAGGTGACCATATGTGCGTGGGTCTGTCTCTGAGCTTTCTATCCTGTTCCATTGATCTGTATTTCTGTTTTTGTGCCAGCACCATACTATCTTGATTACTGTAGCTTAGTAGTATCTTCTGAAGTCTGGGAGCCTGATTCCTCCAGCTCTGTTTTTCTTTCTCAAGATTTCTTTGGCTATTCGGGGTCTTTTGTGTTTCCATACAAATGGTGAAATTTTTTGTTCTAGTTCTGTGAAAAATGCCATTGGTAGTTTGATAGGGATTGCACTGAATCTGCACATTGCTTTGGGTAGTAGAGTCATTTTCACAATGTTGATTCTTCCAATCCAAGGACATGGTATATCTCTCCATCTGTTTGTATCGTCTTTAATTTCTTTCATCAGTGTCTTATAGTTTTCTGCATACAGGTCTTTTGTCTCCCTAGGTAGGTTTATTCCTAGGTATTTTATTCTTTTTGTTGCAATGGTAAATGGGAGTGTTTCCTTAATTTCTCTTTCAGATTTTTCATCATTAGTGAGTAGGAATGCAAGAGATTTCTGTGCATTAATTTTGTATCCTGCTACTTTACCAAATTCATTGATTAGCTCTAGTAGTTTTCTGGTGGCATCTTTAGGATTCTCTGTGTATAGTATCATGTCATCTGCAAACAGTGACAACTTTACTTCTTCTTTTCCAGTTTGTGTTCCTTTTATTTCTTTTTCTTCTCTGATGGCTGTGGCTAAAACTTCCAAAACTATGGTGAATAATAGTGGTGAGATTGGGCAACCTTGTCTTGTTCCTGTTCTTATAGGAAATGGTTTCAGTTTTTCACCATTGAGAACGATGTTGGCTGTGGGTTTGTCATATATGGCCTTTATTATGTTGAGGAAAGTTCCCTCTATGCCTACTTTCTGGAGAGTTTTTATCATAAATGGGTGTTGAATTTTGTCGAAAGCTTTTGCTGCATCTATTGAGATGTGTTTATTTCTTGAAACTTTAATAGATGATCTCGTTCCCTAAACATGGGCACTCACCTCTGATGTGATGCTTGCACGAAACATGATAAGTTCTGATCAGAAATGATAATATATTGAGTGAATTATTTTCACCTCATTGTGTGATACTTAGAATACATCTCTGCGAACAGGCTCTGCTTTCTTCCCTTGTCTGTGGATATGGAGAAGGCAGTTAATTCAAGTTTGTTGGAAAATGGGAAAGATGTTGGCTTTGGCTGCAGGGACCAAGTGAGGAATGATTGATATCTGTGTATCGTATCGGGGCAAAATGAGAAAAGTAGAACACACGTGTCATTGCTGTGTTCAGTTGTGCTTTACCATAACCTCTTCTTAGCCACCATAGAAGATATTCTTATTTCAGTACTATCTTGAATCAAGATTACCTTGGGACTTCCCTGGTTGTCCAGTGGTTAGCACTCTGCCCTTCCACTGTAGGGTGAGCGGGTTCAATCCCTGGTGGGGGAACTAAGATCCCACAAGCCACCAATAAAAAAAAAAGATTACCTTTTAACCAACTAAACAGAACTTGAAATTTCTACATTTTCTCATCTGATTATTATTATTATTATTATTATTATTATTTTTAAGTTTTATTTATTTATTTATTTTGGCTGTGCTTGGACTTAGTTGAGGCACACAGGATCCTCGTTGCAGCATGCAAACTCTTAGTTGCAGCATGCGAACTCTTAGTTGCAGCAGGCATGTGGGATCTAGTTCCATGACCAGGGATCGAACCTGGGCCCTCTGCACTGGGAATGCAGAGTCTTACCCACTGGACACCAGGGAAATCCCCTTCTCACCTTATTAAAGTATCAAGAGAGCAAACATACATGATCTGCAGTTCCTGTTATCACATGCATAGCACAGTGGTTTATATTCCTTTTTAGAGGGTAAAAAAACCTGAGACATTTTGGGATGGCCAGTTGAAATAATTATGGATGTCATAAATTAGGTAGGGAATATTTGGTATAATGTTTATACTTGTGTGCATATGATATAATTAAGAAAATGTTATTTTGTGATTTGGAAAGTAGATACCTATAATTTCATCTGTTTCTATTAGGGAAAATACTTTTTGTAAAATATAAATATGAACCATGGTCCGCTTTCCGTTCTTGAAGCATGCACATGTGTGTGTGTTACGTTTCTTAAAACCTATTCCTTTTAGCACCAAGGAATAAAAATGGAAAGTTAAGTTTATATTAAAATTACACGGTGTCGTTTACAGGAGGTTTAGGGCCTAAAAGCCCACAGATGCTGCTGATCAGATCTTCCTTGGGGCCTGCTCTGCCGACCGGAACATTTTCCCTCTGGGACCCAGGCCCAGTGGGCTGGGGTGGGGGGCGCATTCTCACACCCCCAGCTGTGAACACTCATAAGAGCCTGGGAGCCTCCTTGCCTCACCAAGTGTGGGGCCCACACTTTTCCAACTAATCAGTCTCGGGATGGCTGTCATCCTTCTCAGTGGCAGCCTGCCTGTCCACCTTCTGGAGCCCAGAAGCCAGACTCAGGCTGTTTGGACTGTGGAAAGATGAGGGTGAGTAGATGGTAAAAAAATAAGCCATTTGAAGGCAATCGTCGCTTGACAGGCAAAACACACTGAGTTATAAATGGTGACCTCTTGAAGGAGAAACCAGAAGAGAACTTAGAAAAAGCCCTCACATGTCTTTGAAGGGAGGCTTCACATTTCATCTACAAAGCAGGAGCAGATGCCATGAAAAAGGAAGAATTTTAGAGTAGAATTTAGTTTTGTTTCCCCTTAAAATCAGTAGAGGCAGTGAAAAGCAGGGTGGATGGGTTCATACAGCCAAAGTAAGTTACTGGCCCCAGAGACCACTCCTGTGTTATCACTGAGCTCTTAAGATGTTTCTATTGCAGTTCTGAGGACTTTACATGAGTAATAAGGACTTAGTCCTTATAACTGCCTCATGGGGTAAGTCCTGTTATCAGCAGCTACCGATTAGGAAACGGGCATGCAGAGGATGTATTCCTGGTAAGGAGTGGCTCCTGGGTTCAAACCTCTGTTTCAGATCCTGTGTTTTTAACCAATATGCCATATGGAACACCTATAAAGCAAGAATGGGTAATTATGAAAAAGCACCAAGTAGAAATATTATAACAATGATAGCCCTTGAGATGAAAACTCAGTAGATAGTCACAGGTCAAGCATAGCTGAAAAAAAATTCAGTGCACTAGAAGCTGAAGCTGAAGGAATTCCCAAGAATTAAGCACAAAAAAGGTAAAGAGAGAACATGAGGAAGCACAGTTAACGTTGCAGTACTTGGATCCAAAAGGCAAAAATGCTAAAGAAAGGAATTATAAAAAAAATGGTGGTTAATCAATATTTGTGATCAAATGGCTGATAATTCCCCAAATTGAGGAAAACGGTCTTCGGATTGAAAAATTGAACCACCTGCGAGGCTGGAATAAAGGCAGAGAAAAACCATCATTGTGAAATATCACACACTCCAGAGTCAAGAGAGAATCCTGAGAGACTTAGTCTAGGAAATAGAACTTGCTTACTGATTGACAAGAAATGTCTCAACAGGAACAATAGGTGCCTGGAGATACCTGTTGAATTTCTTGAATTCTATACTTAGTCTAACTGTCATTCAATATTGACGGTGAAATAAAGATGTTTTCAGACATACAAGGACTTGGACATTTGACTGCACAGAGACCATGTTGAAAGAAAAACAGGAGCATGTTTTTGAGGATGAGGAAAAATTAACCCAGAAAGATGTGAGCAAAAATACCGAAGACACATTTATGAGTATTGATTTAGAATGAGGAACACATTTTCTCTTTGTTTGATAAGCAACCATACTTGGAATCCACATAATGGTAATATCAGAGCAGATGTGGTATGGGGGAGGGAAGTCTACACTTGGAGGAAAGTGAGAGCGTAGTGCTGAAGTCCTTGTTTTGTTCAAGAGGATGTTAGAGATACTGGTTAATTGATGGCTTTGCTAGAAAAACATATATAATTGCATATGTTAAAACGTTTAAGGGAGAAATAAAATATATAGGTACAAAAAAAGTAGAATGAAGATCCTGTACAACAGAGGTCCCCAACCCCCTGGCCATGGACCAGTAGTGGAACCGGGCTGCACAGCAGGAGGGGAGCGGCGGGTGAGTGAGCGAAGCTTCATCTGTATTTACAGTCTCTCCCCATCACTCACATTACCGCCTGAGCTCCACCTCCTGTCAGATCAGCAGCAGCATTAGATTCTCACAGGAGCTCGAACCCTACTGTGAACTGCGCATGCAGTTCTGAGGTGGAGCTGAGGCGGTGATGCTGGTGCTGGGAAGCGGCTGCAAATACAGATTACCATTAGCAGAGAGGTTTGACTGCACAGAGACCATAATAAATCAACTGCTTGCAGACTCATATCAAAACCCTACCAGTGAGTGGCAAGTGAAAACAAGCTCAGGGCCCCCACTGATTCTGCATTATGGTGAGTTGTAAAATAATTTCATTATCTATTACAATGTAATAATAATAGAAATAAAGTGCACAATAAATGTAATGTGGTTGAATCATCCAGAAACCGTCACATCCCCACCCCAGCTGTGGAAAAATTGTCTTCTACGAAACTGGTCCCTGGTGCCAAAAAGGTTGGGGATGTAAGATAGTATATATCCTCTGCTATATAAGATAGTGAAATGTACAATGAAAAACATTAAATTAAACATGAACTATCAGGACAAAATAAGTTCCAGTTTATCAGTAATCACAATAAATGTAAATGGGCAAAACTCAGACATTAAAAACAGGGAGTTCCCTGGTGGCCTAGTGCTTAGGATTCTGGGCTTTCACTGCCGTGGCCTGGGTTCAGTCCCTGGTTGGGGAACTGAGATCCCGCAAGCTGTGTGGCATGGCCAAAAAAAAAAAAAAAAGATTAAAAATGGACTCTCAGGTTGGATTAAATACAATACAGAGTTCTGTGATGTTTACAATAACATGCAAAAAATGTACTGAGAATAAACTTGTGGCAAGATTAATAAAGAAAATAAAGAGGAAATTCAAGAATATAAAGAATTCGGGATGGAAAATGTGATAGAATCATAAATAATAAAGTTAAAAGAAAATCATATGATAATCTGTAGACATTTTTGCTGAGAAGTTGGAAAATCCAGATGAAATCGTTGGTTTTCTTGGTGAATATAAATGCCATAACTTGACTCAACAAAGGTTAGAAAATGTGACTGGAACAGTAACCATGGGAAAATTAAAATTTTTTCATAAATGTGCTTTTATGAAAGGCACTGGCTCAGTTTCATAGGTAAATTCTACAGAAACTTTTTGGAATTGATAATTCTATGTTATCTAAACTATTTCAGAGAAATAAGCATCACTCTTTTATAATGAATTATAAAAAATTCATTTATAATGAATAATCCCATAATTTAGTAATGGATCAGAAAAAGGCTAATTTCACTTAAGAGTGTAAATGTAAATTTCATAAACAAACTGTTAGCACATTGAATTAACTGTATATTAAATAAGACCAAGTAGGCTCTGTTCCATAAATTTAAAGATTATTTCAGTAATAGAATCTCTATGTGGGAATGAATAAGATGAACATTGTTAAAAAAGGAAAAATACATACAGTTGTATCAGTAGATACTGAAAGCCCTTGAAACAATACAGTAACCATTTATGATAAATTCTAAGTGAAAGAGCGTTGGCAGGGACCTTTCTCAACAGGGGTAAGAATATAATCAGAAACCACAGCAAGCATGGCAGTCATGGAGGAAATACTAAAATATGGAACAAAGTAACAGTGTCAAAATGATCACTATTAGTCCCTATTATTTTGGGGTCTCTAGTTAAGGTTATAAGGAGATAAAATATTGGAAATCAAGACTTAATTTCAGTGAAAAATGGAAGATATTATACAAAATCTGCAAGATCAGTAGAAACATTGATTATATAGGACACATAAAAAACTAATAAATAAAAATCCTTATAGTGCACATGATAAAATAATTTTGCTTTTGAGGTCCACTCTCAAAAACAACAAACCCTACCAAATACCTTGGGATAAAACAGGAATGGATGAGGGCTATAGGGGAAAAAGTGATAAAATGCTTGGAAAGGACATAAGACATTACCAAGTGCTTGGTATGGGGAGACACTGTAGTGGGAAACTTAGTACTGAAACACATCACTTCCCTTCAGGTGTGCATGTGTGTGCATGTGTGTGTGTGCGTGTGCGCTCGTGCTCTGTAATGTTAGTCAGAATCCTTTTTGGAAGGGCAATAAAGGTGGGGAGAGAGGAGTTAATTAAGGGATAATAAAATTAACTAAAAGAATCAATTCACAAGATTGTCCAAAAAAGAGTTTTAAAGAAAATCTGAATGGTGGGAGTTCTGGTCTACTGGAGAGAAAATCTCATTCTAATGCTACAGAAGGTAGACAGATCTGCAGAACAAACTTCTCTATTTAAGTGGCATTTTCAAGTTGGTGGAGAAAATATGGATTATTTGGCCAGTTTGTTGGGGTAACTGGTTGCCATTGGAGAGAAAAAAAATTAATTTCTATTTCACAACTCAAAAAAGTTTCAAATACATTTTAAAAAGTTCCAGTCATTAAAAATAGTTATAGAAGGGCTAAAAGAAAAGTTAATAGAAAATATCTCTTAAATTGTGGAATTGGGAAGATCTTTCTAATCACAGAAACCATTAAGGAAAGGATTGATGTATTTGGACACATAAATAACGTTAAACCCATCTAAATTGTTGCAAGATACCATTGATGAAGTTAACCCATGAATGACAATGAAAATGTTTGTAACCTACAGAGCAGAATTATAAAATTCTGGAATTTATAAAGAGATACTTGTTTGGTAATTAAAAATTTATCAACCCAAAGAAGTAGGCTAATCTATGGAACAGGCAATTTATACAGAAATACATTTATCAATAGTCATATTAAAAGGCCCTGAAACTCAATGAAAACAATGAGAAACTTTCTTTTCAACAGAGGCAAAAACAAATAAAAATTGATACTATGTGATGGGTAAATAAGTACAAATGTTTGGGCAGCATTTGGGGCTAATAATGTGCATATCCTTTGACCCAGTAATTCTACTCATAGAAACCTATTCTGCATGAACTCACTGAGAGCAATCAAAAATATATACCGAATTGTTACCAGTCGGAGGAAATTGGAAACAACGCAAATGCCTCACAGTAAGGGATTTGTAGGCCAGTTGTGAGTCTTCAAGGCAAGAAAAAGATAATTAAGTACAGGCACAGCTCTGAGATACTGTGGGTTCCAGTCCAGGCCACTGCCATAAAGCAAGTCACACAAAGTTGTTGGTTTCCCAGTGCGTATAAAAGTTATGCTCACACTATTCTGTAGTCTATTAAATTGGGCAATAGCATCGTGCCTAAAAAAACCAATGTACTTACCTTAATTAAAAAGTACTTTATTACTAAGAAATGCTAACCATTGTGTGAGCCTTTAGTGAATTGTAATCTTTTGCTGGAGGAGGGTTGTGGCTTGATGTTGAGGCTGCTGACGGATCGGGGTGGTGGTTGCTGAAGCCTGGGGTGGCAATTTCTTAAGACAACACTGAAGTTGGCTGCACTGATTGACCCTTCCTTTCAGGAACGATTTCTCTGTAGCAGGTGATGCTGTTTAACAGCGTTTTACCCACAGAACTTCTTTCAAAATTGCAGCCAATAAACAAGGTCCTAGTGTATAGCACAGGGAACTATATTCAGTATCCTGTAAGAAACCATAATGGAAAAGAATATGAAAAAGAAGTTTTAAAAAAGCGACTTTAAAAAAATGTAGAGTCAATATTCTCAAACCCTGCTGCTGCTTTATCAGCTGTTTCTGTAATGTTCTAAATCCTCTGTTGTCATTTCAACAACCTTCACAGCATCTTCACCAGGAGTAGATTCCCTCTCAAGGAGCTACTTTCTTTGCTCATCCATAAGAAGCAACTCCTCATTTTTCAAGTTTCATCACAAGATTGCAGCAATTCAGTCACATCTTCAAGCTCCCCTTCTGATTCTAGTTCTCTTGTGTTTCCACCACATCTGCAGTTCCTTCCTCCCCTGAGGCCTTGAACCCCTCAAAGTCATCCATGAGGGATGGAACCAACTTCTTTCAAACTCCTGTTAATGTTGCTCTGTTGTCCTCTTCCCATGAACCATGGATGTTCTTAATGACACCCAGAATCGGGACTCCTTTCCAGAAGGTTTTCAATTGACTTGATCCGATTGCCCAGACCCATCAGAGGAATAACTGTCTGTGGTAGCTATTGGTAGCTATAGCCTTATGAAATATATTTCTTAAATAATAAGACTTGAAAGTAGGAATTACTCCTTGATCCGTGGGCTGCAGAATGGATATTGCATTAGCAGGCCTGAAAGCATTAATCTCACTGTCCATCTCCATCAGAGCTCTTGGGTGACCAGGTGCATTGTCAATGAGCAGTAATATTTCGAAAGGATCTTTTTCTGAGCAGTAGGTCTCAATAGTGGGCTGAAAATATTCAGTAAACCATGTTATAAACAGATGTGCTGTCATCCAGGCTTTGTTGTTCCACTTACACAGCACGGGCAGTGTAGATTTAGCATAATTTTTAAGAGCCGTAGGAGTCTCGGAATGGTAAATGAGCATTGGCTTTCACTTAAGGTCACCAGCTGCATTTGCCCCTAACAAGAGGGTCAGTCTGTCCTTTGAGGCTTTGAAGCCGGGCATTGACTTCTCCTCTCTTGCTATGAAAGTCCTAGATGGTATATTCTTCCAACAGAAGCCTGTTTCATCCACACTGAAAATCACTAATTATCTTAGCTATAGATCTTCTGGATGACTTGCTGCATCTTCTGCATTGGCATCTGTTGCTTCACCTTATACTGTTATGTATACTGTATACTTATACAGACGGCTTCTTTCCTTAAACCTCATGAACCAACCTCTGCTAGCTTCAGACTTTTCTTCTGCGGCTTCCTCATCTCTCTCAGCCTTCACAGAATTGAAGAGAGTTGGGGCCTTGATCTGGATGAGGCTTTGGCTTAGGGGAATGTTGTGGCTGATTTGATCTTCTAAACCAGACACTGAAACTTTCTCCAAATCAGCATTAAGCCTGTTTTGCTTTCTTTCTTTCTTATTTTTTTTTTTTTGCGGTTGTGGGCTTCTCATTGTTGTGGCCTCTCCCGTTGCGGAGCACAGGCTCCGGACGCGCAGGCTCAACGGCCACGGCTCACGGGCCCAGCCGCTCCGCGGCATGTGGGATCTTCCTAGACCGGGGCAGGAACCCATGTCCCCTGCATCGGCAGGCGGACTCTCAACCACCACTTCACCAGGGAAGCGCTGTTTTGCTTTCTTATCATTTGTGTGTTCACTGGAGGAGCACTTTCAGTTTCCTTCAAGAACTTTTCCTTTGCATTCACACCTTGGCTGACTGGTGCAAGAGGCCCAGCTTTCAGCCTGTCTCAGCTTCTGACATGCCTTCCTCGCTAAGCTTAATCATTTCTAGCTTTTGACTTAAAGTGAGAGACGTGCGACTCTTCCTTTCACTTGAACACTTAGAAGCCCTTGTAGGGTTATTAACTGGCTTAATTTCGATACTGTTTTATCTCAGGGAGGCTGAGGGGAGGGGGCGATGGGGAATGGCCAGTGGAGCAATCAGAACACACACAACATTTAACGATTCAGTTCCCGTCTTATACGGGCGAGGTTCGTGATGCCCAAAACAATTACAATAGTAAAATCAAAGATCACCGATCACAGATCACCATAACAAATACAATACTAATGAAAAAGTTTGAAATACTGTGAGAGTTACCAAAATGTGACTGAGACACATGAAGCAAGTAAAGGCTGTTGGAAAAATGACACCAACAGACTTGCTTTATGCAGGGTTGTTACAGACCTTCAATTTGTAAAAACCACAGTATCTGTGAAATGCAGTAAAGTAAAGTTCGTTAAAAGGAGGCGTGCCTAACTGTGCTGACATGGAGAGATCTTGGTGATACAGTAAGTGAATTAGTCCAGCAGAAGAGCTGGATGTCAGTTCTGGGGGGGTCGGGCATTTTAACCTTCAATAACTTGGAACTAATATACAGTTTAGATTGATAGTCACAACACATGTGTGTTAACTGGTTACTGGAGACCAAGGGTGGATATCCAGTTTGTGTATTGTAATCAGTGCTTGTGGCGGGTGCTCGCTACAGTAAGAAATGGCTCATTTTCTCAACTTTTTAGGATCGTACCTTTGAAAGTAAGTACATGATGTTTAGTAGCATGTGATCAGACTGGTGGTTGGTCAGAGCTTTTGCTGACAAAACAGGATTTTCAGAAGATGGGGTACAGCATGCAGCTCTTCTGGATTTGTGAAAATTAATCTGATGTGACCACGGTGTTTCAGGGCCATGTGAAGTGTTTTGTGGGTGAGCATTTGTGTTCCTACAAGCTCAGTATGAAGAAAGCACAGCACACTTTCCAGTGTGATGTTATAAACAAGTCTCAAAAAAATCCATGTTCCTCTTTCATCTGGTTCATTTTGGGGGAAACAGTAATTTCGTGTATCAGTATGCAATGAAGGAAGGAGCAGAGGCTTTATAATTTATCAAAGTATATGAACTAGCACCTCTTTTAAAAAAATGCTGTGTTTGGGTTTATCTGGGGATAGCACTTTTTTTCCGTGGAAAGAAAATGATCAATTATTAATATTCCCTGGGACTGTTCTTTTGTTTCTCGGAATCTGCCTGGTTCTTTGCAGAACCAGTCTAAGTTCACAAATATCATTTCCATCCTCAAGTTATATGAGGAATCATCACCCCTAATTTAAAGAATGGTTTTATTATTTCTCTTTGGGTGAAGATTTTGAAGTTGGGAAATCTGTCTATCATAACCTCAAATCCAGCTTGAAAATCGAAATACTTGCATAATGCCCACATGATGTAGGTGCCTACAGGGTTCTCGGTTCCACGGTCTTATTTAAAAATACCTGGTGTTATTTTTTATTTACAGCGTCTCTGCCTATTTCGTTCTTGCCATATTGCTGTTCTAGATTGATTTAATTATTGCTCAATGTCATGTTTTTTTAATGTACATTCCATATGTTTCTCTTTCCATGGGGGAGGTTGTTTACCCTTTTTTATCATGTTTTCCCCATTTCTATCCATTCCTCATCATAGGCCTTCCCACCATCCGAGGCCCAGCCATAGCAGCCCGGTTTCCCAGCAGCTGCCCGTGAACATCTGGCCCGCACCGGCTCCGCCACCATGGGGACTGCTCAGGTACCGTGTGACCCCTTTTATCCTCTGGGCCATGTCCACACGGCGGGAGGTGCTGGTAGTAGTGGTGATGGAGGTGATGCAGGTGATGGGAGGTGATGCAGTGATGGAGGTGATGTAGTGATGGAGGTGATGCAGGTAATGGAGGTGATGGAGGTGATGCAGGTGATGAAGGTGATGCAGTGATGGAGGTGATGCAGGTGATGGACGTGATGCAGGTGATGGAAGTGATGCAAGTGATGCAGGTGATGGAGGTGGTGGAGGTGGGTAAATACCCAGGGGGCAGTCTCACAGCTTCTAGCAGAGGATTTTCCTGCTCAGATGGAGGCGTGTCTGTAAGTGGCTCAGAAATGCGGTGCTTGTGTGTAGTGGTTGGGAAGGAGGGGAGGGGCCACTGGAGATCCAGGGAGCGAGTATGAGATGAGGTCTGGGTTCTGGTGCTGCTGGCGTCACATGTCACGTGTGCTGTCATATGTGTGCTGGGAGGAGGGGCTCTGCGGGCACACGTGGGCGTGACCGCAGTGAAACCTCACACCCGGAATGGGGCTTCTCCAGGGACGTCGAATGACCTTACCAGGCTTATAAAGGACTTCCACGAGTTTGTGGTGGTGGCTCTGCGTGTGCGTCTGAGACTCATTGATGGCGAGTGAGACGGGGCACAGATGTCCCTTCAGGGGCAATTTGACTGCTGTTCATTCCTAAAACACCTGGGGCGGCAGCATGTTCTCAGGAAACCCCCAGAGGGCCACAGCCCACTCACCCATCTGCACTCACATTTGGAGTGTATTTGAGAGCAGAGGTGTGACCTTTTACTTTCCCTGATGCCAATAAATAAAATAATCAGTGAAGCCTTTATAGATAGAGGCTTTCATTGATTTTTCAATGGAAGAGGTGGCAATTTGTAGTCTATCTTATTTCTTACTCCAGGAGAGATTGAAGGCATGAACGATGTTGAAATTTCAGGTGTGGACCCTTGTCACTGGCCCCCTGGTGACCTTCCTCCCTCCTCTTCTACCCCTCGTGCATCTCACCTGGTGCCACCTCACATGTTTGCACCTCCGTGTCCTAAGACCTTCTTTTACCTTCTTGATGCTCTCAGAAAAAGATGTTGACATGGGGTGTCAGTCTCCATAGACAGGAACACAGTCATTTTTTGGTGGGAGTTTTGTGTAAGAGCCTTGAGGAGACCAAGCCTTTTCTTTCCTTTTTATTTATTTATTTATTTTATTATTGTGGTAGAGCTGTTTTACAATGTTGTGTTAGTTTCTACTGTACAGCAAAGTGGAGTTCCCTGTTCTATACAGCAGGTTCTTTTTTTTTTTTTTTTTTTTTTTTTTGCGGTACACGGGCCTCTCACTGTTGTGGCCTCTCCCGTTGTGGAGCACAGGCTCCGGACGCGCAGGCTCAGCGGCCATGGCTCACGGGCCCAGCCGCTCCGCAGCATGTGGGATCCTCCCGGACCGGGGCACAAACCCGTGTCCCCTGCAATGGCAGGCGGACTCTCAACCACTGTGCCACCAGGGAAGCCCATAGCAGGTTCTTATTAGTTATCTATTTTATATGTATTAGTGTGTATATGTCAATCCCAATCTCCCAATTCATCCCACCACCACCACCACCCCGCTTTCCCCCCTTGATGTCCTACGTTTGTTCTCTACATCTGTGTCTCTATTTCTGCCTTGCAAACCAGTTCATCTCTACCATTTTTCTAGATTCCACATATATGCATTAATACATATTTTTTTTTCTCTTTCTGACTTACTTCACTCTGTATGACAGCCTCTAGGTCCATCCACGTCTCTACAAATGACCCAATTTTGTTCCTTTTTATGGCTGAGTAATATTCCATTGCATATATGTACCACATCTTCTTTATCCATTTATTGATGGACATTTGGGTTGCTTCCAAGACCTGGCTATTGTAAATAGTGCTGCAGTGAACACTGGGGTGGAGACCAAGCCTTTTCTTCTCTCTTTTCAAAAAACTGCTTCCTGCTCTGGTTCAGCAAAGACAAGGCATGATGTCTCTTCGGTGCTCTTATCAGCTCTTTAATCAAGCTCCCTGCAGCTAGCGAGAGACAACTGCATATTTTTTCCAGGAATTAGGTAGGGTTCTTAATTGCAAAGAAGGGATGTTAGGCACATCACAGACCTTTTGGTGGGGCTGGATAGAGTTCTGTACGAGGCTGTCAGCCCTGCTGCAGGGCCCCACATGATGAGGAGATGCCCTGGTACCCGGGCACGAGCCTTGTTCCGGGGATACCTGCTCCCACACAGGGAAGGTCGGGGGCCAGACCCGGGGGCCTTGCGTGCGTCTGGCTGCCAGGAAGGCTGGAAAACGCCTTTGTTGTTGATGTTTGTGCTCATGTTACCGTTTGGGAAGGGCTCGATCCCAGCGAGGGAAAGTGACAGAAGTGCAGGGAGCCTATTTGGAAATGCTGGGCGGCCCCCGTGGGAGCCACCGCTGGAGTCTGCTCCATGGATCCCATTCTTCATCCCCACGCTGTCAAGTTGCACTCTCTGTTGTAAATGCCCCCGTCCCGTATAAAATGCAAACACGCTTACTTTTATCCCACTCATCGCACAATCTAACTCCTAGTCAGGGTCTGGGAACAAAGTTCACTGAGTTCAGCCTGACCCCTTCCTGGTTTCTGGGCCCTGTGTACTAACTACAGCCAACACAGCCTTTAGGAAACTAGGTTACAGGTTGTTCAGGTTGCTTTAGTTTCATTATAGATATATTCGTGACACGGTGAAGAACTATGGGGGTGAGGGTAGCTCTAGTTTCTGCGGGGCTCCCGTCTCCCCTCCCCGCTCCACGTCCCCTTGGCCCTGGCCAGTGGCTCTGCTAGTCTGAGACCTTGATTTTTCGGGTAAGAGTGAGTGAGTGTGCTTCATGCCTCAGATGCCTGAGTTCCTGGTGGTCCTACCTGCGGGGGTCTCTGCAGGCTCCCGTGAGCTTTTGCAGGGGATGTAGTGGTGCCAGTGAGGGATTCAGAGGAACCCCTGGTCTGACCCTCTGCCCTTGCTCGTCCTAATACCGTGGGTCCACTGACACCCTTGCCACCTGTCAGTCTAGCAGCCTGAGTGGCTCCCAACTCCCCCTCCAGATCCAGTCCACAGGGCATCCCTGTGTTTCCATGGATAACTCACTCCCTGCTGGACTGTCCTTCCCTGGGGACTAAGACACCTAACAGGGCAGACCGGAGAGTCCTGGGGACGGGAACCAGGGCCGCCTTGACAAGCCTTCACGCTTCCAGGAGCCAGTGTTGTGGCCACGGGAAGAGGGTACCATGTGTGGTTCCTGGTCCACGGCAGACACTGCATCTTGGAGGAACAGGCTTCTCGGGACAGTTTCCGTAAGCTGCCAGCAAAGCTGGCCCGTGAGGAGCCTCCATAGCGCCCACTGCCCCGGATAACCCCAAAGTGGCCTGTGACGCCCCCTCTGCGCCTCCCCACACCCAGCCCCCCAGCGCCCCGGCACGGCAGCTGCCTTGCCTTCAGTTTACAGGCAAAGTTGCTGAAAAGGGCAGTTTTGTCAGATTCTGCCTTTGGGTAGAACTTTGACGGTGGAAATTTATGGAAATGTAGGGATAATGGTTAAAAGACACTCATTACTATTATAGACATTTTGGAGCGGAGAATTCTCTGTGGTGGGCTGTCCTGGGTGTGGAAGGACGAGGGCAGCGTTCCACATTCCCACCCACTGATGCCAGGACCCTCCCCCTGACCATGAGCACCAAACACGGCTCCGGACGTTGCCAGATGCCCCCAAGGGCTGAGGTCAGCCCCCAGCCCCGCTGAGAAGCACCTGAGGTTTTCAGGTTCATTGGCATCAAGTTGGTGATAATTTCCCCTTCCAGGCCTTTATATTCCGTGGAATCTGAAATGGTGTCATCCCTCCATTCTGCGTGTTGTTAATTTGAGTCTTCGTCTCTCCTTTTTTCTTCATCTGTCTCAGGTTTGTCAATTTTATTGACCTTATTGAACCAGATTCTGGTTTTAGTGATTTTCATTGTTTTTATATTCTCTGTTTCACTGACACCTGTTCTCTGGTCTTTATTGTTTCCTTCTACTTACTTTGGTGTTCATTTGCTTTTTTTCAGTTTTTTTGAAGGTCAGACCTGAAGTCAGTGACTTGAGACTTTTCTCATTTCCTGATACAGGCGCTGAGAGCCGTGACTTTCCCTTACTGGGTGTGGGGTTTTTGTCTTTCTATAAATATTCTTGAGAAGTGGGTAAGTTACGTAGAAGCCGTGGCCCTTCACTGGCGAGGGTTTGTCAGAAGCCCTGCTCTCTGGCCACGCCTGCTGCCTGGATGCTTCCCTGCGGGTCACTCTGATTCCATCCATCTTCTTTCAGAATTCCATTATTTTTGTTGTATGGGTGGCATGTTCTTGTTTCCCAGCTATGTTTGGGATGTATTCCTAGGTTTTCACCACTGTCATTTACGTGGATTTGGGGAAGGAGGGAGGCTGGCGGAGTCCTCATCTCCCCACCTCCATCCCACGTTTCTCACGCCCTCTCCAGTGTCTCATTAGAGAGAACCGGGGAGGCTGCTCCAGCCCCATGGGGTGGGTCCTCTGTCTCCCTTTATATCTGTGGTTTTCAAATGGGGCACTTTTGCCCCCATGGGACATTGGCAATGTCCAGAGAGATTTTTGGTTTTCACAGCTGGGGGGAGGGCGCTACTGACATCTAGGGGGTTGAGGCCACGATGATGTGAACCATCCTGCAATGCCCCCCAACAGAGAATGGTCTGGTGCAAGTGTTACGAGGCAAGGCTGAGAAACCCTGCTTAACTTTTATGGTCTAACCTATGGTACTTAGGTATCTTCAAGAGTCTGAATAAGAAAGATATGGGGATCATATCATCTTGATATAGAACCATTTCTCTTCAATGTTAATTTTGCATGGGGGCTTTTAGGAACATTGAATGGTAGCGGGTTTGCATGCAAATTCATTTATATGGATTATATTTAAAACACACGTTTGCACTTTTTGGGTTGACAATAAACTGTTTTTGAAACAATCTACTGGAATTATTCAAATGGCTGTCGTTTCATGGATACAGTGGTTCAGTGTAAGTAATGACACGCATGGTAATTCCTGTGACTGCATCCCTCACACCGAGTTTAGCACAGTATTTACATTTCTGTTGTGTTCTGACAAGGAAACAAACAGGCTGCACTTTGATATTTTGTTTCATTTAAAGTGAGAGAAATTATAGAAATCGTTCTTAGCCCTGGTTCCAGGTCAAGCCACAATAATTATGAATTCAGAAACTTAATTTATTTTGCAGAAGAAAATTCACTTTCCTCGAGGTAACTACAAATAGATCTGTGTTTCTCAGAGACCAATGTTATGGAGAAAGAGAAACAAAATAGGACCCATTTATGATCCTAAACGTCTATATATGATCGACTTTATGCTTCCAGAGGCAGCCATCTATTAAAACGTTATTCATTTTCATGGGACGAAGAGTCATTGGTTTTTAGTTAGGGTTTTAGAACGCCCTCTGATTTCTTACAATGTGTTTACTTTGACAAACCTAATTTTTTTCCTTATTAAATGCATGAGTCCACTTTGGGTTGGTTGTTTACGGGGCTAAACCTAGTAGTGGGTTCTTCCGTTTCTCCTTTATCAGCAG
>NW_006797468.1:0-13368 GCF_000442215.2 Lipotes vexillifer | reverse complement strand
TCTCCTTTAGCAGCAGGAAGGCCAGGAGGGCTCTGGTGTCACCTGTGTGTTGGTGGAGAATTCAGTTTCTAATGTTACAGAATGAAATAGAGGCAGAATGTGTAAGATTAACCAGCATTTGCTTGGCGGTGGGGACCCAGGCTCTCACTCAGATGCGTCAGTAACCTTCCTTGACTGTGGCCAGGCTCGTTGTAGTCTCCTTTCACCACCACCCGTGAGTGAGTGAGGGGCAATGCTCATGAGCCCTGGATCTCCTCACATCTGCAGGAAGATCACACTTACCTACAAGGACTCCTGGGCATAGGATGGCGATTATCCATTGCCTTTATAACTAAATAATTTTAACTGTTTTAGCAGCAAGTAAATTTATATTAAAAATAAATTACACAAATTCTTTGTGAAAGTACCTTCTCTCTGGCTAGTTCAGAGACTTACTTGTAGAAATTGTGAACACTGTAATTGTAAATTGTGTTAAGTTAGTTGTCTCTTCTCTTTTTAAAAATCATACTATATCTTACCTTGAAGAGATTAGCATAAACAAAACAAGATTCAGAGATGGTCCTTGTTTTTTTTTAAATTTTTATTAGAGTATAGTTGATTTACAATGTTGTGTTAGTTTCGGGTGTACAGCAAAGTGAATCAGTTATACATACACATGTATCCACTCTTTTTTAGATTCTTTTCCCATATAGGCCATTACAGAGTACTGAGTAGAGGTCCCTGTGCTACACAGTAGGTCCTTATTAGTTACCTATTTTTTATATATCATAGTGTGTGTATGTCAATCCCAACCTCCCAATTTATCCCTCCCCGCCCCTTACCCCCTGGTAACCATAGGTTTGTTTTCTGCATCTGTAACTCTGTTTCTGTCTTGTAAATAAATTAATTTGTACCCTATTTTTTTAGATTCCACATGTAAGTGATATCATATGATATTTATCTTTCTCTGTCTGACTCACTTCACTTAGTATGACAATCTCTAGGTCCATCCATGTTGCTGCAAATGGCATTAGTTTGTTCTTTATTATGGCTGAGTAATATGACATTGTATATATGTACCACATCTTCTTTATCTATTCCTCTGTTGATGGACATTTAGGTTGCTTCCATGTCCTGGCTATTGTAAATAGTGCTGCAGTGAACACTGGGGTGCATATGTCTTTTAGAATTATGGTTTTCTCTGGGTTTATGCCCAGGAGTGGGATTGCTGGGTCACAGATGGTCATTGTTGTCCTGGTTTACTTTCCATGTTTTTTATGTCCATATATATATATACATATATACATGTATCCACAAGATATATTAATAAAATGATTATACCAATTGTTTCAATAACAGATGTTTTAACAAATTAATACAGATTATTATGGCAACTCTCCTTGTTCATAAAAATATTTTAAAATATTTATCTATTTTTATTGAGTTATAATTACCGTACAATATTATATTAGCTTCAGGTGTACAACATAGTGATTTAATATTGTTACACATCATGAGATTATCATCATGATAAGACCAATGACCATCTGTCACCGCACAAAGTTGTTACAATATAATTGACGATATTCCCTATGCTGTACCTCATATCCCTGTGACTTATTTATTTTATAACTGGAAGTTTGTGTCTTTTAATCGCCTTCACCTATGTTGTCCATCCTCCCATCCTTCGCCCCTCTGGCAACCACCAGTTTGTTCTCTGTATCTATGACTGTTTCTGTTTTATGTTTGCTCATTTGTTTTGTTTTTTTACATTCCACATATAAGTGAGATCATATGGTATTTGTCTTTCTCTGGCTTATTTCACTTAGCATAATACCTTCAGGTCCATCCACACTGTTGTAAGTGGCAGGATTTCCTTCTTTTTCGTGGCTGAGTAATATTCCGTTGTATACATCATTGTCAGCTGGGTGGGCTGGTTATGCCCACTGAGGTCTGCTCATGTAGTGGTGTACATCGTAGCTGTTAAAATGTTTTTATCCACAGATGAATACTGTTAGGTTGGTACACCTCGGTTGATGTAACCAGCCTCTCAGATTGACAATGATGTCCAGTTCTCTCGTAATATAAATAAAGCTTGGACGAATTACCTCTATTCAGTTACTTTATTATTTCCTTAGAATACATTTTTGGAGTTAAAGCGTTTCAAAAGGTATGAAGATTTAAAAGATTTTCAGTGTCTATTTCAATACAGAAAAATGCACCTGTTTGCCTTCCCACCAAGATTATACACTTAATAGTATTTGCTTTTAAAATTCCCTTTATAATTACTGGTTTGACAGGTGACACGTAATGGGCGATTTAATTTATTACTTAGGTTAGTGGTTCTGTTGAATATGTCTTTTCCTTCTTTTTCCTCTTTTGTGTGTTTGAATTGCATGGTTGGGTCTTTTAACTCTTTTCATGTATTTATGATCCAGATACTTTTTGCTTCTCAGATTGCCATTTAAGTTTCAATTTTATAATTTTTTAATTGATGTATAGTTGAGTTACACTATTGTGTCAATTTCAGGTGTACAGCAAAGTGATTCAGTTTTTTATATATATATGCATATATATATTTTTTCAGATTATTTTCCATTATAGGCAGTTACAAAATGTTGAATATAGTTCCCTGTGCTATACAGTAAATCCTTGTTGTTTATCTACTTTATATATAGTAGCATATGCGGGTGTTAATCCCAAATTCCTAATTTATCCCTCTCTCCTCCTTTTCCCCCTTTGGTAACCACAAGTTCGTTTTCTGTGTCTGTGAGTCTATTTCTGTTCTGTATATAGATTAATTCGTATTACGTTTTAGATTCTACATATAAGGGATATCATATGTTATTTGTCTTTCTCTGTCTGACTTACTTTCCTTAGTATGATCATCTCTAGGTTCATCCGTGTTGCTGCAGATGGCACTATTTCATTCTTTTTTATGGCTGTGTGGTATTCTGTTGTATATATGTACCAACCGTCTGTTGATGGTCAACTTTACAATTTTTTATGCAAGAAGGAAACTTTCATACAGTCATACCTAGGAATGTATTCCTTTATGATTTCTGACTTTGGTGTCATGCTTAAAAAGCCTTCCTTTGACATATTTTGCATAAACATTCAGCTATATTTTACTTTAATATTTTTATTTCATTTTTTCCCTTCAAATCTTTGATTCTGGATTTATTGTAGTTTATGTATAAAGTAAAGGCTGTACTTATTTCTGCCACTAAGTGGGCAATGAGCTGTTGTGCTATCATTTACTGAGAAATGGTGCTATTACCTTTTCCAATATTGGATTATCTCTGTATTTTGGGAAAATGCTAATTGGGGTCACTCTTCTTTTCCACCGATTTCTTTTCATAAAAGTTTACGTTGAAGCTTTTTTTTTCTTTTCTTTTTAAAATGCCTGTTGGGGTAATAACAGCTCTGTGTGTGTGTAAGAACTGATGATCCCTAAACAAAATGCTTTTGGAAAAACACTGTAGGGTCAGTTAGGACAAAGAAAATGGCCCAGGCTGGGTGCCGCGGGGATGGGGCTCCCAGGCCTGAGTCAGTTCCTTGTGATGAAATGCCATCTTCAAGACACCTGTTCCGTCTGACTCCGCAAGTTAGCGGTTAATCCGGCTTTGAGGGTTATGGAGACACAGCCGCAAACCCAGTAAGCATTCTGAGGGCACGTGTCATTCCAGGAGTAGGACCGGGAATTAGACAGCCTGCTAGTTAGTTATTCCTACTATGTTCCTAGGGCGTTTTATTCTTTCTGATGGTACCCATGTAATTTGTGCAGATATGTGAGAGAGTTGTCAGGTAGCAGTGACTGCTCAGTTATCCGTGGAATTTTGGGGTCAGCATAGTGCCCTTATCCCGAGAGTATTCAGAGTTTTCCTTGTAACAGATCACCTCAAACTTGTTGGCTTAAACAATACATATTGATCGTCATAGAGCTCTGTAGGTCGGGAATCCGGCACCGGCTCACTGGGTGGAAATCAAGGCGTCCGCAGGGTGGGTCCTCTGAAGCTTTTCCAGCTTCCAGAGGTGCCGTGCGGGTCCTGGTTCTTGCCTCCACCCTGCCCTCAAATCCAGCAACATAGGGAAGTCTCTCTGAGGGTCCCTCTCTGTTCTCTGCTTTTTACGGACATATTTGATTATGTGGGATTATCTTCTCATCCCAGGATCCTGGACCTAATCCCATCTGCAAAGTGCCTTTTCCATGCCGGGGAGTGCTCACAAGTCCTGGGGAGTAGGGCGTGGACATCTTTGGCGCCATCGTTCTGCTGCCACATTTATTTCTAATATATTATACATTTGTATTTAGCTTTCCTCTTTAGAGATTTTATTTTTACCATGAATTTGAACAAAATTTCTACGTTTCCTGGAAAAATATTTGCAAAGTAAGTTTTTCATCTTTTACCTATATTTCAGAGCGTAACAGGTAAGATGAGCTCCTTTACCATTTTTGAAGTACTGGAAAAAATTATTATTATTATTATTATTATTATTATTTTTTTTTTTTTTCCTTGCGTTATGCGGGCCTCTCACTGCCGTGGCCTCTCCCATTTGCGGAGCACAGGCTCCGGACGCGCAGGCCCAACGGCCATGGCTCACGGGCCCAGCCGCTCCGCGGCACGCGGGATCCTCCCGAAACGGGGCACGAACCCGCGTCTCCTGCATCGGCAGGCGGACTCTCAAGCACTGCGCCACCAGGGACGCCCTGGAAAAAATTATTTACTGAGGCTGATGATCTCTCAGCCGGACCTGGATTTGTGATTTCACCACCAGTGCAGTGGACTTTTCCTCTTAGGTGACATATATAAACGTAGTTAAGATGTTGCCCTAAATAAACATGAAATAACTAAGCACAGGATTTGTTACTGAGAACAGGGAAACCGAGGTTGAATTACTTGGTGAATATGGTAAGAACTGTCTGGGATGTAATTACGTTTAATCATCCTGTGAACCTGCCCTACAGAGACAAGCCCCTGCCTGGAGGTCGGGGCCAGGCTGCACCTGTGCAGGACGCGGGCTGGTGGATGGTGGTGCGTTAGGAATTCACAGGCCTCGTGGCTGGGTTTAGAGGTGTGCCCGGATACACCGCTTTCATTTGTGGGCTTTGAAGTGAGAAATGTGAGTGCCGGCGGCGTTGTGCACCATCGTCATAGGGTGTCCAACAGATCCTGAGCAGACAGGGCTGAGGAGGGCTTCCTTGCCTTTTCTTAGGGCCTTGAACTATTATTCAGGACGTTTTTGTTGAATGGGAAGAGTGATTTCTAGTTAAAACAATTGTAAATTTCATTGCAATTCACACTTCTCTGCATTTTAATTTGTGTTTCTTTAAAGCGGTTGGATCTTTTTGCCTTAAAAAAAGCTGCCTTCCTCTAGGGAATCAGTGTAAAAAAGGAAGAGCTGCTTAGAAATACAGCTTTTGGGTCACATCCTTGTCGTTGTCTGATTCTCCCACCAGCGTGGTTTAGAATGCGGTTTTCCTGACGGTTTTATTGGTAGATTCTTCCCAAATGTGCTCTGTTTTATTTCTCAAAAACTTATTTCATGTAAATTGAATACTTTCAGGACTGAGACTTCATTAACTCAAGTAGGACTGTCCTTGTCCTGTTAAGTGTCACGTGTGTGTATGTGTGTGTGTCTTTGCATGTGTGTGTGTCTGGGTGTGTGTCTCTATGTCTGCATGTCTGGGGGTGTCTGTATGTGTATGTGTCTGGGTGTGTGTATCTGGGTATGTGTGTGTGTGTCTTTGTATCTGGGTGTGTGTGTGTGTGTGCTCATGCACGCCTGGGCATCTCTGTGTGTGTCAGTGTCTGTGTGTGTGTCTGTGTGTGTATGTCTGACTGGGCGTCTCTGTGTGTGTCTGTGCATGTGTGTGTCTGTGTCTGTGTGTGTATGTCTGACTGGGTGTCTCCGTGTGTGTCTGTGCACGTGTGTATATGTGTGTTTGTCTGTGTGTCTGCGTATGAGATCTTAGACGTGATCAGAACACTTTATGAACTTCAGGTGTGTACCTGGAATAAAATTCTCTTCTCAATGTTAGGCTGAGTCTCCAAATTCTTGAAACACTTAGAATAATGAAATCATAGGTCTCTTTATGTTTGGGGCTATTTCCAGCCTCACATGTAAACCTTCCTCCCGTGTCGGCCGGGCCCTTGGATTCGTGGACACTCTCGGGTTAGGTCGGTTGGTCCTGAGGCTCTGACACTTACGCGTTTATCTCAGGGTTGAACACGGGTCTTTCTGGTCATGTTTGAGACCTTGGGTTCTGATCCGAGAACATTTCCTTCCTCTGAAGACTGTCTCTGGGTGGGTGGCGGACCTGTCCTTACATAACAAATAAGCGCCTGGACTTGAAGAGCCATCTGTGACAGCAGGACATCACAGTAACACAGCAGCTGTGTGGTCCTGAAGAACCTTTTCTCTTTCTTAAATTTAGACCTGTCTGTCCTGCAGGCACTCACTGGGGGAACCAGAGCTCAAAGCACAAGGCCTGGATGCAGTTGGTTTGAGGCAGACAGAGTGATGGGCTTTGTTGCCCTGCTTTCCTATAAAACTGCTGACGTGTGGGTCCCTGTCCTATCCTTCACAAGGACGATTCCTCTTCCCAGAGGCATGTCATCTCAGAGCTCACGCCACTCAGAACTTTACCTGTGATGTTTCTACTTGTACGGTCGTTCATGGTGAATTGCCGTTTAAATAAATAAATACATATGCTGGGGTGTAGGTGGTTAGAAATTTTAAGGAGAGTTTGGGTAGGAAGTCTGCACTGAGCAGATGTTAACAGTGTCTTGCCTGCAGCTCAGTGTGGATGTGTGGACCTGCAGACAGAGCTGGGAAGATCTTGGGGTGGTGCAGTGGGCGAGCCGATTTTGAGGCTGGGAGAGGAAGATGGAAGTGTCGGATTGACTTGGTTGATCTTTGGCGGGGGGCTGGGCAGGTTAAAATGTTTGTTTGGTGAGGTTGATATAGCACTAGATCTGGAAATACGTTAGAAGGTTGACTTGTTAGAAAAAGACAATTTTTAAAAGCAGCTTTAGGTTCACAACAAAATTCAGAGGAAGGTACAGAGGTTTCCCATGTACTTCTGGCCCCGCCATTGTCACCATCCCCACCGGACGGTGCATTTGTTACAATTGATGAACCTACACTGACACGTAACCATCACCCAGAGTCCATGGTGTGCATTGGGGTTCACTCTTTGTGTTTGTATATTCTTTGGTTTTGGACAAATTTATAAGGACGTGAAGTCACCATTACGGTATTGAACAGTGTAGTTTCACTGCCCTAAAGTCCTCTGTGCCCTGTCTGCTCAGCCCTCCCTTTGACAACCCCTGATCTTTTTACTGTCCCCATAACTCTGCCTTTTCCAGAATGTCATGGAGTTGGAATCTCACAGTCTGTAGTCTTTTCAGACTGGCCGCTTTCGCTCAGTTATATGCATTGGAGGTTCCTCCTCTTTTCATGGCTTGAAGGCTCATTTCTTTTTAGTGCTAAAGAAGGTTGTTTACTAAGAATATATTTGGAGAGGGATGAGCTTCCCTTGCGGGAGGCCCCAGAGAGGAGAGACCAGGGGAGGGGGCAGGGGACGCATCCATCCTGGGGCCTGCCGTGCGTTCAGGGAGGAGTGGCCAGGACGGGCCTGGGGCTGTTCCGTGGAGAACAGCTGACCTGTGTTCTGTCTGGAGAAGAAAGGCCTGTGAGTAGGTGGAGGTTTGTCAGGTAGAAGACATTTTGAGTTTATTCAGTGTGTTCTTACATCTGGGGCTGCAAACTCTGGCCTGCGGGCCAGGTCCAGCCAGCCGTGCATTCATGGCCGCATGTTCATGGCTGCGCGTGGGCTCCATGGGGTGGGTGGGCTCCATGAGGCCTGAAAAGCCTCAAACAGTTACTGCTGGGCCTTTCACAGAAAGAGTTTTCTGGTTCCTGCCCTAGAGGTGGCCCTATATCTGTAAATGGTACAGGGAACACTTCCCGTTCTCGGGGTGATGCCATGGAAACCCGTGGGGACCGTGGGGTACATGGCAGCTCGAGAATTCTACGAGGCTGTTACTGCTGCCAAGGGATTTAGGGCAAATGCGGGAAAGAGCTTCCCATAGCTACGGACATTATAAATCTTTCAAAGTCCCTGGCAGAGTTTAAAGTTTGTCCACCTTGTTGAGGTCCTGGTCACGGTGAGGGCAAGATTTGTAGGAAGGTAGTGCTTTGAGATTGTTGGGAAGCCCTTTTGTGACTGGTGGGGATTTGGCTACAGGAATCCAATTCTCTTAGGTACCTGGACATTTTCTCTGTTAAGGCAAATAATTGTTTTAGGGATAGTTTATAGAGACAATGTGAGAAATAATGTGTTACCCAGCCTAAGACCCAAAATTCTGAAAAATGAACTAGAGTAAAACAATGTAAGAGTCATGAAATGATGGGCAGTATCCCTTAATTGTCAGTCAGAGCTGGTGGGTGGGGCCTGGCTTAGTCCTGGGCCTCCGGAGGAGGGTCCTCGGTGGGGTTGCCCCAGGCCTGTCCCCGAAGCGGCATTGGGTCAGAACAGACTCTGAATGCGGGGGCCCTCGGTACACCCCGCAGAGCCTGGTCACAGAGGTGCCCGGTGTGGTCATCTGGGCTCAGAACAGCAGGAAGGTGCAGAGAAAGCAGAGGCCCCTTTAAGAGGACCTGCTGGTGGATTTGCGTTTTTGTAGGAATAAGTCGTGAAGCAGGGAGTCCGAGGCCCTCGTGGGAGTGGCAGCAGCTTCCTCGGTCGCCGGAAGGACTTTGGAGAGTGGGTCAGGCCTTGTACCACGGCTGCATCGCTAAGGAGGTGGTGGCTTTTCCCAGGAGAGCAGGTCACCCACCTCCTGGCTTAGATGGCACCCAGAGGGCTCTTCTGTTTGTCTTCTAACGTCACCTTAAGTGGCGGCATCAGACTCCAAGTGCTGCCCTTTATCCTTTTGGAGTTGTTTGTATAATGGGAGAGTTTCCTTCAGCTATTTCATTCTACAACAGAACAGACAAGATAAATGCTTTATCTTCCCCTTTATTTACAAGTTAGCAAAATAATGAATTGTTCCTGTCACTCTCCAAAGATGACCCTTCATTTAAAAGTATTATTATAAGTCATGGATTAAATACATTTTATGTTGTTTTAGTCCTTTGAGATTATTACCCGTGTTGGTGCTCAGACTTTAGTGACTCCTGTCTTTGGCTGGGGGGCGGGTCTCTTCAAGTTGGCATCTGAGGCCTTTCAACCCAATGCTAGAGTTTTTTAAAGATGTCCATATTGTCCATTTTTTGGTCCCAAGACTTGGATTAGCCAGTGTCAAGGGAACCTGCTGTATTTAGTGAAAGTGGCATCAAGACCACATTCTTATTTCTAGAGGTGCAGGTTGGTCATTGTTTCTAGATTTTTGTAGGGGGAAAGCTGGGAAAAACATGTGAATTTTTGAAGACAGACTACATTTTGAATTCATACTGGTAACTGCAATTCAAATGCAATTTTTACTACACCTCTTTTATGTTACATTTGTATCTCTTTTCTCCCATGCTGAAAATCCTGATTTTCAAGAGCACAGAGGTAATGGAGTTAGAACAATCTATTATTATGCATCTGCTCTATCCCACATTATACCTACAGCAGGATTAAAATAACAAGGGCAACCTATCACCAACAGGACCCCTGAAAACCATGAACCATCTTTCTCATTTGCTGTCACATTTCCTCCCCTTTTGATTGCTGTCAGTGTTGTCAGAACATGTATCCATTAAATACTGTGTTCTTCCTTTCACCCTCATTTAGTCTGTTCTACATGTGTTTACTTCTAACTACTGGTCTTATGTCCTCATGATTTCCTGGAGCCTGTGGTCCAGTCATTTCTTCAAAAGAGGCTCATGGAAACAATAATCCTCGAGTTATTACGTGTTGACATTAGCTTTTCTGTGTCCTTTATACATGAAAGGTCAGTTTTGCTGGGTAGAAAACCACTGGCTTGTATCTCCTTTCCCAGCTTACCTTATGTTCTGCCTTCCTTCTCTGCAACACAGTGCTGTGGCAAAGGCTGCTGGCAGGTAATCTGTTTCCCTTATAAAGTCACTTATCTTTTTGTCTAGATGCCAGGGGACTTTACTTTTCTTTAATGTTCAGTAATTGCAGTATAATATGCCATGGTGTTAGTTGTTCTGAGTCAGTTTCTCTGGTATGTGGTGTGTTCTTTCAATACGTAGTCAAACCTTTTTTTGTTAAATTCAGTAGACTTTTCATAAATTACATCTGTGAGCATTTGTTCTGTTCTACTGCTGTAATGTCCACTTTTAATGACTCCTATCATCTGTTCTTTGTATCCTCTTTGCCTGCCTTTAATATTTGCCACTTCATTTCTTTTTTATTTGAAAGTTTCCTTCCTTTTCTTTTTTACCTTCTCTTAATGTGTCATTTATTATGTTTGTTCTCATTGATTCATCATTTCTGAAGTGAACTACCGTTTATTTCTAGTTTTTTCCCCTGAGTTCTGTCACTTCATTTCTAAGTTTTCCTCATTTTGATCTACATGGTTGTTTCATGTCTGATGACTTAGAGTAGCAGGTGGTTTTTTAAAATTTATTTTGTCTTTCTGGTAGGATTTCATTGTGTGTAGGGATGTTATTCTGCTCCTTTGATTCTTTTTTCTTTTTCTTCTTAAATTAATTTTCCCCAGCTTTATTGAGATATTTCTTGTTTCTCATAATAACTTTATATCAGGCTTGACCTTGATACTTGTCTGTTGTTCATTTTTGTGTGAACTGAATCTTGCTGAACTTTAGAGGAAAGCAGGGCCAGGATAACTTTCCAGTTCCTTGATCTCTCCCATCCTGATGTTTGCATGGAGAGTTAAAATATGGCAGCTTGGTTTCTGAGGCTCCCTGGCTCGGTCCCCTGCCCCGGTTTTGTCCAGACAGTTTCCTTCCTCTCTCATCACCCCTACAGCCTGAGCAGTTTCTTCTCAGTGTGGGACCCTGTCCTGGAAGGGAGGTCTGGCTGACCAATCTCAAGTCCATAGGGGCCGTGTTGGCTTCATCACGGCTGTCAGATTGGGTGAAGCCCCTTCCACTCCCAGCCCCCTCCCCACTCAGGCTGGCTGCCCGTGTGCAGGGAACACCTGTCAGCCCTGGGGGGAGGGTGATGCTCTCAGTCTGCCCTTTGCCCTGTCCCTTCCCCCTTCCTTTCCTTGCACACAAAGCCATGCAGTTCCTCCTAAGGCTGGTGGTTTGCCTGTTTCCTTGTATTTTGTACTTTATGGGGCTCTCTCCTCACCTAGTTTTCTTGTAAGTGGTATTCATGAGCTTTTGTGTTTTGCTAACTTGTTACTTTGTATGTTCTGATGTGGGGATTTGGGGAGATTAAAAACTGTGCTGCTGTTTTTAAAATATTCACCATATTCTACATACATTATTTTAAAGATTATTAATACATTTTCATATAGAACTTAAACAAAAATCTTGTGATCTTTTATGTTTACTATATTCTTGCTATATAATATATTTATATTTATTTCACATATAGTCTTTTAAAAGTAAGTAAGTGCTTTCAGTATTTGTAACTTTATTTAAAAGATATGCTTAAACCTGGGTTGTTTTAGACATATTTTAAGGGATATTTAATAGATAAAATATTTTAAAATATTAGTAATATGTTTTGGTATGTCAGATGCAAATGATTTTGAAGGTGATTTTGACATTTAATGGTACCTATTGACATAAGCATTTTTGATACTGAGTGCTCTTCTAAATTTCTTATTCACTTAAAATATTTTATCACTTTGTGGTGTAGCACAAAGAATAGCATTTCCTCAGCTTTTCCCTGGAAGTAAATGAGGTAGAAGGGAAGTGTGTTTGTAGGTGGTGGAGATCAGTAATTTTTCTGTCAGGAGGTGGGACTGGAGAGAAATAATAGGGCTGGTTCATGTGTAAATCAATTTAGTTTTTTAAAAAGAAACTTCTTATTGAAATATAACATACCTACAGACAGTGTGCTGTTCGTGAGTTTACAGCTCCCTGAATTTTCATGGAGGGAACACACCCAGATCAACAAATGAAATATTCACAGTTTCCATGAGGCTTCCTGTGCCCCTTCCCAGTTACCAGTCTTCCTCTCCCACCAAGGGTCCCCACTGTTCTGACTTCTAACAACTTAGATCAGTTTTGCTTATATTTGGTTTTGCTTCTATTTGCTTATATTTAAACTTCCTCATATAAATAGAATTGTACCATATACATATTAACTTTCTTGAGCAAATTTATCCAGATACAATTCACAATTAACCTGTTCCAAGTTTGTAATTCAGCAGCTTTTAGTATATTATTTAGTATGTCCGTAGAGATGTACCACCATCACCACAGTCAGTTGTATAAAATTTTTATCACCCACAAAAGAAACTGCACATCCCTTGGCCACTCACTCCCAGTCCTTCCAGCTCTGCTGCAGCCCTAGGCCACCACCATCATCTTTTTTTGGTCATCTCTTTTTTTGTCCTTTATTCTATTAATATGGCATTTTACACTAATTAATTCTGGATGTTAAACCAGCCTGGCATTCCTTGGATAAACCTGGTGTATATTTTCTTTTATTTGCTCCTTCCCCCTCAATATTTGTTTGTGGATTTACCTATCTTGCATTAATTGTAAATTGTTCCTAATTTATTCCACGGTTTATTTGTTCCTTCTCTTGTTGGTGGACACTTGGTGGGTGCACAGGGTTTGCCTATTATTAGAAGTGCTGCTTTGAATGTTCTTTTATTTGTCCTATAGTGAAAATATGTTTGCATTTTTTTGGTATAGACTTGGAATTAGAAGTTACAGTTTATACACTGGCCTGTATTCAGGTTGAATAGATATTTCAAAACAGTTTCCCAAAGTGGTTTTTACCCAAAGACACTTCCATCAACAGTGTGGACGATTCTTGTTGCTCTATATTTTGGCCAACTCTTGGTGTATTCTATGCTTTTCATTTCAGTCGTCCTGGGGAGTTTGCAATGGTTTTCAATTATAGTTTTTCTTTTTCTTTCTTTCTTTCTTTTTCTTTCTTTCTCTTTCTTTCTTTCTTACTTTCTTTCTTTCTTTCTTTCCTTCCTTCCTTCCTTCCTTCCTTCCTTCCTTCCTTCCTTCCTTCCTTCTTTCTTTCTTTCCTTCCTTCCTTCCTTCCTTCTTTCTTTTTCTTCCTTTCTTTCTTTTCTTTTCTTTCCTTCCTTCCTTCCTTCCTTCTTTCCTTCTTTCTTTCTTTCTTTTTTAACATCTTTTTGAAGTATAATTGCTTTACAATGGTGTGTTAGTTTCTGCTTTATAGCAAAGTGAATCAGCTATATATATACATATATCTCCTCCCTCTTGCGTCTCCCTCCCACCCTCCCTATCCCACCCCTCTAGGTG
>NW_006797467.1:0-853 GCF_000442215.2 Lipotes vexillifer | reverse complement strand
TTTTTTTTTTTTTTTTTTTTTTTTTTTTTTTTTTTTTGGCTTGTGGGATCTTAGTTCCCCAACCAGGCAGGGAGCGAACCCTGCCGTGGAAGCGCAGAGCTCTAACCACTGGCCCGCCGGGGAAGTCCCTGCTTTTTCTACTTCTTGATATTTCGGCTTTTTATCCTGTTCCAGACCCTTAGCTTGCTTCCTGGCCTCCAATCTGACTCCTCTATTAACCTTTAAGCCTTCTACAGATAGTCCTTTTAGCACCTTCTGTGTACTAAGGCAAGCACCGTTTATTCAAAATGAATCCAAGACACAATCCCTGCTTCCTAGGGCTTACAGCATTGTAAGCATTGTAAGTATGCCAGTGGCTGTGCTAAGAGCTTCACTTACATAATCTAATTTAATTTTCACAAGCATATCTTTGAGGTTGTCCCCACACGCAGGCAGACCAGGAAACTGGAGTTAATCCAAGATTCTTACCTAAAAACACCAAAATTATGTTATCCTGAAGCTTTATAATTTGTACAGCAGATAATAAAAATGTTGAAGGAATTTAAGTAGATGGATATGGCACAACCTATACTCTCCTGGCATTTTCTCGGCTGCTGTACTATACCAGCTGCCTCCCACTAGAGCTAGAGGTGAAAACTTGGTGTCTACCCCTCTTCCAAGCTACCTCCTGCTTAACCTGGACAAGTTAAGTTAATCCTCCGCGGCATGGATCATAAGATTTTACCTTTCCTATTTATTCCTCTAAAGGGAAAAAGCACAATATAGTCCACAGAGAATGGTTTAGGTTTCCTGTAGCGCAGATGAGATTTTTATTGTGATTATATGGTGGCTTTTTTTTTTTTTTTTTTTTTTT
>NW_006797466.1:0-201 GCF_000442215.2 Lipotes vexillifer | reverse complement strand
TGTTTCCGGTTCATGTCCACCTGCAGCCCATCTGGGGAGACACAGCACCAGACGCCCGGAGGGACGCCAAGGCCACAAGGCCAAAGCACAGGTGGCCAAATGGCTCATTCTAGGAGGTGATTTGACCTAATGACCACCCCCTGGTGGGAGAGAGGAGAGCTGCCAGCCCCTCCACGAGGCCCAGGCACCCCTTCTCACCAA
>NW_006797464.1:0-336 GCF_000442215.2 Lipotes vexillifer | reverse complement strand
GAAGTGGCCTAAACAATAGAAAATTCTCGTACAATTTCCCATTCCAAGGCTTCTTAATTTAGTGGCACAGGGGTTGGCTTATGTCCTCAGACTTATTGCCACAGGGCTGCACAAGGGCCACTTCAGCAGCACACAGCACTTTCTCTCCCAACCACATCCAAAAGCAGGTGGGAAGATTTTTCTTAAATGTCTTTTTGCTAGGGCAGAAAACTTATCCCAAATGCTCCCCTCCTCACACACACACGTCCAACACAGACCCAGCTGCAAAAGAGGCTGGAAGGGCTTCCCTGGTGGCGCAGTGGTTGAGAGTCCGCCTGCCGATGCAGGGGACACGGG
>NW_006797463.1:0-1153 GCF_000442215.2 Lipotes vexillifer | reverse complement strand
TTAAGGCTTCGAGTAATGGTTAGGGTTAGTATTAGGGTTTGGTTTAGGGTAAGGTAACGGGGACGGTTTACGTTACCGGTTAGGGTACGCCCATTGTTTAGTGTTAGCATACGTGTTCGGGAAAGGGTTAGTGTTAGTGTTCGGGTTAGCATTAGGGCACGCGTTAGGTTAAGGCTTAGGGTAACGATTAGTGTTAGGGTTAGGGTTAGGGAACGGAGACGGTTTAGTGTATAGGTTAAGGTATGACAATGATTTAGGGTTAGCGTACGTGTTATGGCACGGGTTAGTGTTAGTGTACGGTTAGGATTAAGGCACGGTTTAGGTTAAGGCTTCGGGTAATGGTTAGGGTTAGTGTTAGGGTTTGGGTTAGGGTTAGGGAATGGGGACGGTTTACGTTACCGGTGAGGGTACACTCATGGTTTATTGTTAGCATACGTGTTCGGGAACGGGTTAGTGTTAGTGTACGGGTTAGGATTAGAGCACGGGTTAGCTTAAGGCTTCGGGTAACGGTTAGGGTTAGTGTTAGGGTTAGGGAACGGGGACGGTTTAGGGCACCGGTTAGGGTACGACCACGGTTTAGGGTTAGCGTATGTGTTAGGACATGGGTTAGTGTTAGTGTAGTGGTTAGGATTAGGGCACGGGTTAGGTTAAGGCTTCGGGTAACGGTTAAGTTTAGTGTTAGGGTTAGGGTTAATGTTAGGGGACAGGGACGGTTTAGGGTACAGGTTAAGGTATGACAACGATTTAGGGTTAGTGTACGTGTTAGGGCACTCGTTAGTGTTATTGTACTGTTTAAGATTAGGACACAGGTTCGGTTAAGGCTTCGGTTAAGGGTTAGTCTTAGTTTTAGGGTTAGGGTTAGGGAACCGGGACAGTTTAGGGTAAAGGTTACTGTACGACAACGGTTTATGGTTAGCATACGTGTTAGGGCTCGGCTTAGTGTTAGTGTATGAATTAGGATTAGGGCATGGTTTAGGTTACGGCTTCGGGTAAGGGTTAGTGTTAGTGTTAGGGTTAGGGTTAGGTTTAGGGAATGGGTACGGTTTAGGGTAAAGTTTTGGGTATGCCAACGGTTTAGGGTTATCATACGTGTTAGGGCAGGGGTTAGTGTTAGTGTACGGGTTAGGATTAGGGCACGGGTTAGCTTAAGGCT
>NW_006797462.1:0-9769 GCF_000442215.2 Lipotes vexillifer | reverse complement strand
CAGGGCTCGAACCCGTGTCCCCTGCATTGGCAGGCAGACTCTCAACCGCTGTGCCACCAGGGAAGCCCTCCATACAATTTCAAAATCACCATGTTCAAAATATAATTCTTTTTTTTTGCCAAATAAGCTCTATTTAAAATTTAATGTTATTTTCATCTCCTATTAGTTTGAACTTTTCACATACCTTACTTTCTCTCATGTCTAATCCGTTGCCAAGTCTCATGAAGTGCCTGTCTCCCAAATCCCCTGTTTTATTTCTTCTGGAGTTCCAGGCCTCATCATATTGTACATGGCTATTTCAATAACCTCCTAACAAGTCTCCTCTGGTCGTCCCTCCTTTTAATCCAGCCTACACCACTGGACATGCTTCCTAAATGTAACAACGATCAAACCATTATCTTGCTAATAAACCTTCTAATGCCTCTCTATTGTCTTGTGCCACCTGGGTTCTCTATACGGTACAGCCCTCTTTCTACTATCATATTGGCGTTTTTTTGCCCTCCACTTAAACAGGACTACTGTGGTAGGCGGAATCACTAGCCCCTCCCCTCAAAATGTCCATGACTTAATCCCTGGAACTCACGAATACGTAACCAGACAGGTCAAAAGAGATTTCACAGATGTGACTAGTTTAAGGGGTTTGAGGTGGGGAGATTATCCAAGTGGGCCCAACATAAACAAAAGGGTCCTTATAAGAGGGAGACACAAGGGTTTGAGTCTGAGGAGGAGGTGTTATGATGGAAGCAGAAGTCAGGGTGAAGTAAGGCCAGGGATGAGGAATCAGGGAATGCAGAGTGGCCGGAAGGAATGCAGCCCTGTTGGCCCATTTCAGATTTCTGACCTCCAGAACTGGAAGATAATACATTTGTTTTGTTTTTAAGCCACTAAATTTGTGGTAAATTTTTACAGTAGCAATAGGAAACCAACACAAGTACTTACCTGTTTTTCTCATTCCGAAATATAGTTCAAGTTATTTCTTAATAGTTTCATGCCTCCTTCCCATGTTTCCAATTGGTTGAGTCTATCCACCCCAAGTTTCATCTCAAACGCTACCGCTTCTTTTCTGAGGCTTCCTGCAACTTGATCTGGGGGCACATCATTCAGGGACACTTTATTGTTTATCTCACCAACTACAATAACCTCCAATTCAGTCACCTCCACTCCAGCCGTCATACTACTGCCTAAGACGCAGATCTAAGCTTCTTACTCCCACCTGGAGTCAGCCAAAGCCGAGGTTCAGGGTACAATCTTCCAGACTGCCAAGACTTCTGATACTAGTCCAAAGTTCAGGGCCCCAGGGACTTCCCTGGTGGCGCAGTGGTTAAGAATCCGCCTGCCAATGCAGGGGACATTGGCAGGCGTTTGAGCCCTAGTCCGGGAAGATCCCACATGCCCCAGAGCAACTAAGCCCGTGCGCCACAACTACTGAGCCCACGTGCCACAACTACGGAGCCCGTGCGCCTAGAGCCCATGCTCTGCAACAAGAGAAGCCACCGGAATGAGAAGCCCGTGCACCGCAACAAAGAGTAGACCCCGCTCGCTGCAACTAGAGAAAGCCCGTGTGCAGCAATGAAGACCCAATGCAGCCAAAAATAAACAAATTTATTAAAAATAAAAAAGTTTGGGGCCCCAGAGCCACCGTGACTTCAGACCAGCTGACTACAAATTCAGGGGTCTCCATAGCCCCCATCAGGTTCAATGATTTGCTAGACTGACTCACAGCATTCATGAAAGTGTTATACTTATGATTACAGTTTTATTGTAGTAATAGGATAGAAATCAGAATAGCCAAGGAAAGACATGGACAGGGTGGAATCTGGGACTGGGAATGATCTCAGGTGGCCTCAGCCTGCAGCAGCTTGAAGCAGGATTTTGGTTCCTGGCCAGAGATTAAAGTCAGGCCGTGGCAGTGAGAGCACTGAATCCTAACCACTAGACCAGTGGCCGATGACAAGGCTTGGCCCGAACAGCTTTGCAGAAAGTGAGTTTCCACAAAGAAACAGAAAGTAGTCAAACAAGTAAAGTGTTTATTAGGAGGAAAAAAGACTACATGTGAATAGGCACACATGGGTGGGCTCTGAGAGAGAGTCGTGCCCTCGTGGTAGTTTGAATCACTTACGTGGGGCATTTCTTCTGGGTTTCCTTTGGCCAGTCATCTTGCTTTGCCTGGTTCTGAGTCTGTATTTGGTTTATCTCAGAGTCCTCCCGTGTGTGCATGCATATCTTTTAGCCAAGATGGATTCTAGTGAAGAGGCCTATGGGTAGGTTGACATCACTCCCTTTTTTGACCTCCAAGGAGCCTTTCTGTGCATGTGTAGTCTGGAAGGTCTCCTTGACCTCGAGAATGAGAAAAATGTGGTCTCTTATTCTTTTATCTGGGCAGGGCTCAACCTCTCTTGCTATTATCTTCCTCTCAGAGTATCTGTCCACAGGGGACAAACTCCGGCTGCTCAGCCTGGGCCCCATCTATCTCCTGCCTCAGGAAGATGCCCAGTGTGAAGCTTCCACGTCCACAGGGACACATTATCCTCCTGGCATCAATATGTGGGGGTACATACATGGAGAATTGCCACCAGGAAGCTCACCTGAGCTCCCGTGTTCAGAGCTTTTATCGAGGCTTTGTTAAGTAGGTGTAATTAATTAAATCATGGCCCCTGTGTTTGAGCTTGATTTCCAGCCTCCCTCCCATCCACAGAGGTTGGGCTGATGCCACCTGACTCAAAGCGCCAAACCTCTCGTCACATGATTGGTCTTTCTAGGAGGCCCACCCCCTACCCTAAGACTAGGGTGTGGCTGGCCCTACTGTGAGTCATCTAGTTAGCACAAACTATTGAGTGCTGCTACCAGCTACCTCATTAGTGTAGAATATCAGATACGGCCTCAGGGGCCCACCATGAATAACAAAGACACTCCTATCACTCAGGAAAATCCCAGGGTTTACAGGTTACCTCCAGGAAACTGGCATTGTCAGGTCAGTCAAATTCTTTATTACAGACTCCCTTAATTTGCTCCCTTACCTTGAAAATGAAATGCAGACTACTTAATAGGCTATTCCAGGAAATTCATGAGAACCAGCCTCATACAATCGGCTTAAAAAAACTTCTTTGTAAAGAATGGAGGAGCTAATGCTCACTACCTGGCATATGGTAGATACTAAATAAATTCTTTTAAAATTAATTATTGACTGACTGATGAGAAGACAGAAGGAAAAGTATAAAACAAGCCATCAAGATAAATTGCTTAGACTAGAAAACTATTTACCAGAGTACTAAGAAAATTCTGATTTTGCACATGAGATGACGGAGAGAGAAACAGAAAAATAACATTTACAAACTAAAAAGGGACAAATAATTTTTCAAGAAAAGAAAGCAAAAACGATAAAACTTAGATCTCCTTTGCATGGCTCTTGGAAATTGAATGTTTTAATTAATAGTTTTTTATTCTGGCTTCTAGTTTAGCTTAGAGTCTAAAGATTTTGTCTCCTTATTTCTAGACCAACATTAATCTGTCTCTTTTTTGTCTTTTCATGAAGTTACTACATCTAAATAGGGGGAAGTAAGATCACTATAAAATATTAAAATAGACATTGATTCTTGAAATAGATACCCAGTGTGTACAATAGAGACAGGAATTAGAAATGTGTATCCATGAATACATTGCTAATTTGATATTCTAGATCCCCTACCAAGATATAAGAATAATGTACACAATGTATAATAAGACTTTTGGATGATACTGTCTTTGCAAAAGAATTTTTCATGCAACTGCCATTTCTTACTCCTATTACTTCAGACAAACAGGGAGATTGTCAGCTTACTAGTTTTACCACAATCACAGTTATATTGTTTGATTCTCTACTTTGTGTAGAATAAAAAGATATAACTATGGAATACTATGGTAAAAGAGGATATATACCTAAGATACTTGACAAGAGGAAATTATATGGTATAGATGTTATAACCTGAAGAATATAATCTATATTTTCTCCTGCCTTACCCAGCGTTAAGGAATTTTTATTTTTTTATTTTTTATTTATTTATTATTTATATAATTATTATTTTTGTCTGCATTGGGTCTTCGTTGCTGCACACGGGCTTTCTCTAGTTGTGGCAAGCGGGGGCTACTCCTCGTTGCAGTGCGTGGGCCTCTCACTGCGGTGGCCTCTCTTGCTGTGGAGCACGGGCTCCAGGCATGCGGGCCTCAGTAGTTGTGGCTCCCGGGCTCCAGAGCGCAGGCTCAGCAGCTGTGGCGCACGGGCTCAGTTGCTCCACGGCATGCGGGATCTTCCCAGACCAGAGCTCAATCCCGTGTACCCTGCATTAACAGGCGGACTCCCAACCACTACGCCACCAGGGAAGCCCCAGGAATTTTTATTTTTAAAGTAAATAATTTCTTTCTATATAACTAATACTTTAAAGAAAATGATTTTCATATTTCAACAAAGAATTTAAGAAATTTTCTTACAACTCAGGCCTAGCTAGGGTAGATTTGACAAAATTACCTCTTCCTATTTTAATACTGGAAGAGAAGGCAAGATAGGGAGCCAGCCTTGCTGGTAGATGAAAATGAAGGAGCCGGTCAAACTCCTTCTCTGTATTATACCAGTTTCCCCCCATCACAACCCCATACATTTCCTTCCAAAACATGTAAATCTGATGTCAAAATAACATAATACAAACTGATTTGTGCAAATGATTGCAACTACTTTATAATTAAACATCTAGGGAATTATATATGTGAAATAGATATCTCTGTTCCTACCAGGGATTTAATTACATCCTGGATTAAAAGACATTTCGACCCAAGATTGAAAACAGATGGTCAGTCACCTCATGTCCCAATGGTTGCTTTGTAAGCAAGTGACACTGGATTCTTCTGCTTCAAGAACATTTCCCCCACCTCATTGTTTTTGTCAAATATTCATTAAAGAAAAAAAAGACAAAGAACTCCACTGTTAGATTTTTGCCGGGGTTTCTTGAATGTTAGAAATCAATGGGATTAGTAATGTTTGATTGGAAAATTGTCTTAAGCAGTTCCCCTCATGATTTGTCTCTAATCTGGAAGGAAACAGCTGACTTATTCAATCACCATGTTATATCTTGTCCTTTCCACCGGTGAAAATCCAAAATCTGGAATTTAGACTGTGGTTTGTCTCATTTTCTACCTTTATGTTTTAACTTTATACAAATGAGCATATAGTATGAGATAGGGATATGTTTAATATTCTTCACCTTCTTTTGCTGGTGAGACAATGAGTCTCCCCCTGTAACAAAAGACACAAAAATGTATTTGAATAAAGAAACATACAAGCCATTCTTGTTAATTGTTGATATGATTGTTAAACAGAAATAATTTGAATTTTCTCCCTCAGTCAATGAATTAGGTTTTTCATATAAGAGGGAAATCCTTTGTTTAACTGCACAGTATACATTGATGGAGTCTCAGACACTACATGGATGCCGGAGATATAATGGTGACTAGAACATACACGTCGTGGAGGCTTAAACAGTCTAGAAGGAAGAACAGGTTTTAAACAAATGATTAAAAATAATTACAACTGTGTAAAATTATGCAAAGAAGTACAATGTGTTGAAACAGCATGTAACTGAGGAAGAAATAATGTGCAACGCTTCTTGAGGTTAGAAAAGCCTTGGCACATTCAAGGAACTAAAAGACCGCCAATGTAGCTGCAGCCCAGAGGACGGAGATGTGGCCGGAGAGAGAGGTGAGGGCCCGATCACAGTGACCTGAGGCCAAGTTGCAAGTTGGGATTGGAGCCTGTGGACAATGGAAAGCAACCGAATTCTTTGTTTTAAAAAAAGCGCGATCAGATTTGTGTTTTAGGAAGATCACACTGGCAGCAGTATAGAAGCTAGTCCAGGTAAGAGTTGACAGCGCTTGCTCTTGCGGGGGAAACAGTGGTGTTCCTGGAGAGAAGCGGGGGGGCGGAGCTTCAAGGAGGTATAGAAAGTAGGAACTGTCAGAACTTACTGTGTATTGGATGTGAAGGGCGAGGAAAAGACTTTTGATTTGGGCAAGTGGTTGGATAGAACGGCCTTTTAGGGAGATAGGAATTGCTAGAAGAGGAGTACCTCTGAGTGTGGATGAGAAAAGAGGATATCGTATATTCTGTTTTGGAGTTACTGAGTTGCAGGTGCCTGTAACACATCCAAGTGGAATAAACCTTTATCTCTAAGCGTCTACGGCTCAGAAGTGAAGTCCAGGCTGGAGATACTTGGCCATCATCTGGATAAATATGATGAAGAAGCCATGGGCATGGTTGAGATCACTCGGGGAGAGAGCGTGGTGTGAGAGCAGGACATGGCCCAGGAACACGATGACCATTTACCCCAGTTTGCCTGGAGTGGTCCTGGTTAACAACCACCGCCCCGGTATAATTATTAATTGCATCCCTTTCACTCCCAAAGTGAGCCAGTTTGGACAATAGATATATAGTCATTCTATTTAAGGCAGAGCCAGAGGAATGCCAACGTTTAAGGCTTGAGTGAAGCAAAGCCACAAAAGGAGCCATAAGGAAGTAAGCCAGGAGAAAGCAATGCCGCTGAAGCCAAGGGTAGACAATGTCTCAAAAAATTTAACGTCAGGTATTGATGCTCTTGGATTCCATAATGATTGCATTTGCAAGACAGGACTGAGGTGGAGCAAAGATTAGTTCAGGGATGCAGGCAGAGGTGGGGAGAATGCTGATCAGTTCTGAAGTGAGGTTAGTGCCACTGGTACCAAAAAAAAATACATAGAGCTTAGACACTAAAAATACAAAATAATTTTCTCATCTTGGCCAGTATATTGGGGAGACTGTAGGAATGTTAACATCAACTAACTGGAATAACATTAATTACTTTTAGCTCCTCACTCAAGCCATGTGGTTTCTTGTTTCCAGAATTCTGAATTTTCCCCAGCCTGAAAATTTCTGTCCCTCTATCTTCCTCTTTACTCCCAAGATAAGGTTCTGGTGTCACATTTTCGGGGTCCTTTCTTCCTCTAAGATTGGGTTCCCTCCTCTAGCCCATCTCTGTCCCCACAGCTCTACTAAGGCTCCTGCCATTTTACAGTGAAATTTACTTGTCTCTCTCCTCCACCAGAGTGTAAACCCTTCTTAGACTTCACATTTCTTAAAGTCAGGGAGTGGGTCTTATTCTTAATTTTTATAGCCTTGGCCACTATACAGGATTTTGTACGTAGTAGAAGTTCAATAAATATTGAATTGAATTAAAAATGTTAGAGATGTCAGGATTATTTTCTTTTTATCGAAGTAAGACTTACATACAGTGAAATGCATGGATTGTAAATGTGTAATTATTGAGTTTTGATAAATGTATTTCAACGTAACTACTATTCTAATAAATAGACCATTTCTATCATCCCAGAAGTTTTCCTCATGCCCCTTGCCCGTCAATCCCTACTCCCTATCACAGGCAGTTACTATTTTGATTTCTGTTCTTGCAGATTCGTTTTTGCCTGTTCTAGAAATTCACCAACATGGAATCATATGTTATGAGCTCTTTTGTGTCCAGCTTATTTCGTTTAGCATTATGTCTATGAAAATGATCCATTTTGATGTATGTATCAGTCCATTCCATTTTATTGTTGAGTGCTATTTGACTGAATGGCTATGCACAATTTGCTTATACATTCTCCTGTTGATGGACATTTGGGTACTTTCCAGTTGGGGCTATTATAAATAAAGTTGTTATGAATAATCATGTAGAAATCTTTTTGTGGACATATATTTTCATTCTTCTTAGGAAATACCTAGAAGAAGACTTGTTGGGTCATAGGATATGTGTGTGTTGTGTGTGTGTGTGCGTGTGTAAATAAGAAACTGTCAAACTGTTTTCTAAAGTGGTTGTACCATTTTTACAGTTCTGCCAGCAACACATGAGCATTCTAGTTGCTCCACTTCTTTACCACCATTTGGATTGTCAGTGTTTTATAACTTTAGCTGCTCTAGTAGGTGAAAAATGGTATATTTTGTGGTTTTATCTCCATTTTCTTGATGAGTAAATGATGTCGAGCAGTTTTTTAGGAGCTTATTGGCCATTCATATGTGGTCTTTTATGATGTATTTAAGTATCTTGCCTATTTAAAAATATGGTTATTTGTCTTTTTTGCAATATATTTACAGTACCTTATATAGTCTGGATACAAGTCCTCTGTCAGATACATGTATTTCAAATATCTTTTCCCAGTCTGTGTCTCGCCTGTTTATTTTCTTAGTAGTGTCTTTTGATGAGAAGTTTTAAATTTTGATAAAGTCCAATCTATCTTTTTACATTTAGTGCTTTTCATGTCTTCTTTATGAAATCAGTGCTTTCTCTAGGGTCATATTCTGTGTTTTCTTCTAGACGCTTTATAGTGTTAGCTTTTATGTTTAGGTCTGTGATCCATCTTGATAAAATTGGAGTTGGAGACATGTTTAATAATTTATATAGAAAGAGCAGTGGAGTCCTACTCCATTTGATTGACCTTATGAAAAAAGATAGGCTATTCTCTTGTAAAGAGACTGTGATCATCATTTTGAATATTGTGTGGGCCTTTAAATTGATAAAACATAATTTAACCACTGTTAAAGAATATTAATATGCCTGGACAGATAAGCAACAGACTGGGAGCACAATCATTGTGTTTTTTCCTAAACCTTTGTATTAGTTAAACTCACTGAATTCACTTTGATTTTCATGTCTCAGTTTTTGAGTAAACTGTGATGGTACCATCAGCTTAACTTCATACCATTGGAATGAGCATAGAAAATGATCATAAAGCCTTTCTGAAATATCAAATTATATTATGAATCTGCATCAGGTAACAATGATGATAAATTGTGAACTGTATAACAGTTGCTTATTAAGTTACAGACTCTGTCCATAAATGAAAATAACAGCTTGGTGCTGAATATCTCTTAGGACTCCAATGTAGACAAAACTGACATCTTTTAAACCAACATAACTGTGTAAACTTTCCATGACACTGTTACATAATGAACAGTTTGAACCTATAGTCCCTCTAACAGAATAAAGATTGCTGTAGTGAGGTATGCTCACCATCTTTACTGTCACAGTGAACTGAGAAGGAGACCAATTAGTGACGTTTGGAAAGGGCCTTATAAAAATATACCCATCAAATGGCACATTGTCGCTGAGTGAAGGGCCACTCATTAATAAAACTCCTACCCCAGCATCAAAGCCCTTATACAGTGTAAAAAAGTCTCGTTAGCTCAGAATCCATTTTGGAACTTGTAATAATTCAGACCTGGTATATGTGATTCTTTTTCAGTCGAAAGTTCATAGTTCAAAATAGAAGGCAGAATTCAGAATGACTGTATTAAACAATTATGGGAGTATAAACCATTTTGAGATAAATTTTACTCTTTTTGGATATTTAGTTTTTGATATGTAGTGTACAAGGCATAAGCCTCCATTTATTTTTATATGTAATCTGTTTAGACTTTTTACCAGTTAAAACACCCCTCTCTTTTCCCTCCCTCACTTCCTTCACCCCCAAACCCAAAGTCCCAGAGTGCATGTGACCACACAGACTCACCTGTACCCAGAGGGAAAGCAAAGTAACATGGGTAGGAGGCTAATCTGCCCTGTAATAATGAGGTTTTCCATATAAAAATAAAGATAAAGCTTGAATAAGATGCAAATGCATATGAAAAAGTAAAACCACACACTAATTTAAAAAACATCTCCTGACATTTGTGTTTTCCTCATTTTTTTTTTTTTTTTTTTTTTTTTTTTTTTTTTTT
>NW_006797461.1:0-1420 GCF_000442215.2 Lipotes vexillifer | reverse complement strand
TATAAATTCAGTGCCATCTCAGCATCCTAGTAGATGCACATTTGTCAAAAGTAACCAGCTGATTCTGAAATTCCTGTGAAGATGCAAAGGGTGAAGCATAGCAAAGACAAAGAGGAGGAAAACTGAAGGATACACACTGAATATCGACTTATCCCATGATTAAAATAGTATGGTTTTGTGTAAAGCTAGACAAACAGAACAATGGAACAACAGATCAGAGAGCCCAGAAGCAGACCCACACATGTACCGTCATCTGATTTAAGACAGAAAGTGCCACTGTAGTGCAATGGTGAAGACTCTTCAATAAATCAGGTGAATTGGACGTCCTACGGGGTGTGTGCGGGGGGGAGTTGACACACCCATACCTCGTACCATAAGTTAAAATTATTTCCAGATTAATTGTACACTTAAATGTAAAGGGGGAAAAATAGACCTTCTAGAAGGTTACATGGGGGAAATTTTGTAGCATTTGAGAAGGCAGATCAAGTGCAAAAAAGGCAAAGCTAACATTTGGTGACTTAAGTCCAGGGTGGTCACCGTCGGGGGACAGTGACTGGAAACCAGCATGACAGAGCCTTGAACCGTGCTGGAAACGGTGAGGACACAGTATCTGCATGTATGGGAAAATCAGAGGTAAACCCTAAAGATCTGTGCACTTTATGTAACTTACAAGGATAGAAAATCAAAATCATCAAGAACTTTCACAATGTGCTTTCATTTTCTTAGACTTGTATGTCTGTTCAAGTTTTCACATGTAATATTATGTTAATTTAAAATGCTTTTGGTTAAATATCTATTTAGGTTTTTTTCAATGACAAAAATAGATAAATAGATTGATTTTTTTCCTGCTCTGCACAGAGTAGGCAATCAACAGGTCCTGAGAGGATGGATCCCTCAAATGGAGGGACACTCACTCATCTGTGATGTCAGCGTCCAGCCTGGGCCTGGGGTGTAACAAGCATGGTTACTGAGTAACGAGAACGTAGTGCGCAGCGAGACCTCCCTCCTTCTCTCCCACCCTCCGAGTCAGTGTGCTGCTGGGTGATGTGAAAACCAACACTTGGGGGCCAGATGGGAGCGGGCTAACCTCAAACCCACCCTCTACCAGTTCTGTGACTAGACCAGTGACTTAACCTCTCCGATGGGCATCTTGTCATATGGGAATGATGGCAAAATACCCACCTCACAGAGTCCCGCATGCTCAGTAAATAGACCCTGGGCTCTGAGTCCCTGTCCCCCCGACCCTGCACCTGACCTACCACCAGAGGGAACGAAGGTTTGTAGCAGGTGAAATGGGCCTTGTTTGGGCACAGCACCAATGCCCAGCCACCTTTGAGCCCGAAGCAGAAGGAAAAATCGGTAATACTCATCTCATCTTTAAAAATTTTTTTTAAATATTTTCTCTAGCAAAAAAAAAAAA
>NW_006797460.1:0-1999 GCF_000442215.2 Lipotes vexillifer | reverse complement strand
ATTTGTTTACCAAAAATGTCTTGAAGGGTCTGCTGCTACTCAATGCAAATTTATCGAAGTATTAGGAACACATTCAGTGCATATTTTGTATTAAAATGTTGCGATTGACTTTATAAAGTAACTCTCATTGATATCTTTAGTGATTCTCTTTTACATTTTCCACCAAAATGAATGACAAAAAGTTAAAGGTCCTCAGCGTGCACTGAGTTCGTTTTGACTGAAATTTTCCATTTCCGACATGTTCAGTTTTCAAGAATATTTTTCCTCCTGCCAGGTTGAAGAGCTCGCTCAAGGTGACTCTCCCACGTCACACTGCACATCAGAGACACATCCAAGCCCAGAACCAGGGGCGCCTACTTCCTTCTTCAGTTCTTGTTTTCTGGGCCACTGTACAAGTGGTGATATAAAGTGACACTCATGTCATTATAATAATAACCCTCAACTACTTTTGCAATGATTTCCTTCACTGTCTTGTATGTTTTAACTATAGAAGGCAGGTTTAAACACTCCACAGGGCACCAGATACAGGATGGAATCTGCTTGAGCGTTTGCTTCACTCTGGCCACAAAGGGCAGGTGTTGGAGGTCAGCCATCCATTCTCGAGTCCAAGCACAAAAGACAGGAAAGAGCTGTGTGAGGACGATGGGAGGGGTACTTCCCACACACTTTGCCAGGATTCGCCACGTGGCTTTGGACAACACCAGAGCCTTCACCTCCACCGCAAGCTCCCTGCCACTTAACACGCCTACTGCTAGGTGCAGATTCCTGCACCAAGACCCGACCACGTACAGGCTCTGTCCAAGCATCCAGTACCAGTCAGAGCGCAGGAAACAGGACGCATAGAGAGACAAGGAGCTGGGCACAGGGAGACCGTCAGGGAGAGGGCAATAAGGCAGAGCTCGCAGCAGCCCAGCCGCTGTCACCTCAGACCTAAAGACACGGGAAGAGGGAGTGGTCACCCAAACCTGGAAAGATCACATATCATGAGGACAAGGCCATCTTGGGAGGAGCACTGACCTCTCCAAGAGACTGAGCCAGTCTTCGATGACTAGCAGGGAGGGAGCCGGGAGACGAAGCACCCCGCCCCCACTCTCCTCTCCCCAACTCTCCTTGGGGCTCCCCAGCCGCCAAACCCAATGGAGGTCCCGGGGCCCCTTGATATAATCCACAGGACACTGCCTCCCAAGATAGAGAGGGGGTCGAGAAGGGCAGAGAGTGGATCTGGATGTGCAGAGGGAAGATGCCTAGCAGAGATACAAGATGCACGGCAGTCACAGGAGGTGGGTACCAATTACCGATCCCGCTGACAGTTCAGGGAACTGAGGCTCAGAGAAGCCAAATAACTTGTGCTACACTGTGAGGGAGGACCAAGACTCGGGTTCTCCAGGCCCTGCCTCTCGTGTTCTCTCTGGTCATCTGGATAAACCACATGCCCTCTCTAGGCTCCAGTTCCCCATCCATGGGACGAGGGAATTGGGATAGCTGATGCTAACCTTAGAAAATGTGCTGTGGTTCTATAATTCTCACTTTTAATAATATTATGATTCCTCTAAATTTTCATCACTATGATTCTAGCCAACCGGTCTTACAACCCGGAAGTATAAAATGACAAGCGAGGGGCCATCCCGGCTGGAGCTGCTGTCTCGCTCTTTCTGATTCACTCATCCCAGGACGGACACCAGACCCAGTCGGCCCCTAAGAACAAGGTCTCTGGTTGAATCTGGGGGATTATCCTGGAAAGAGGGCGCTTTAGACAGAGGTAAGCCATAGAACAAAGACTGTTAAGCCACTCAACAACCCTTGAAGAAGCATGTGTTCTTTGTCGAGCACAGAGATACAGAGACCAATAAGACATGGTCCTCGTCACACGCTTTCTGAAGAAAATGTATCTGCTCCATGCCTTCCCGAATGGGTACTTCCCCATATGGCACCCTGAAGAGACGTCTCAAAGTCATTTCCATGCTAATAGAAAATAAACCTGAACTCTTTTTTTTTTTTT
>NW_006797458.1:0-517 GCF_000442215.2 Lipotes vexillifer | reverse complement strand
CAGATCCAAACTTTAGGGTAGTCATGCCTTTGTGATTTATTGGGTTAGGGCAAGGCTTCAGTTCAGGGTTAGTGTTAGGGTTTGGTTTAGGGTTAGGGTTATTGAAAGTGGACCATTTAGGTACAGAAAAGAGTAGGCAATGCTTTACATTTAGCATACGTGTTAGGGCATGGGTTAGTGTTAGTGTACGGGTCGCTTTAAGGGACGGGTTGCTGTAAGGCTTCGTGTAAACATTAGGTTTAGTGTTAGTTGTAGGGAACAGGGACGTATAGGGTACAGTTTATTGTACGACAACAGTTTAGTGTTGGCGTATGTGTTAGGGTACGGGTTAGTGTTAGTGTACGTGTTAGCATTAGGGGACATGTTGGGTAAGTTTTCGGGTAAGGGATAGTGATAAAGTTAGGGAACGGGAACATTTTACGGTATAGGTCAGTGTACGACAATGGTTTAGTGTTAGCATATATGTTAGGATAAGGATTAGTGTTAGAGTATGGTTTAGGATTAGGAGACTGGTTTG
>NW_006797456.1:0-366 GCF_000442215.2 Lipotes vexillifer | reverse complement strand
TCTCTCTCTCTCTCTCTCTTTGGCATTTTCCATTTAGAGCTCCTGGTTTTTGTCTTTGGGATTTGTCCCTGGTTTCATAAACTGTGTCTGGTGGTTGCTAAGTGATTTTTGGCTCTAGTTTTCTACAAAGCCCTGGTGTTGGTATTGCTGCTGCTATGCTCTGGGTTGAGACAGGCCTGACAGCAAATTACTCGAGTCCCAGTGTTCTCTGGGAACATATGAGAGAAAGTAGAAACTCCCTCCACCCATGGTAGAGAGCCATCCCCTCTGGCGTAAATATTTGACCCTGGGAGCACAGCTTTAGGGCCCATGCATAAAATGCTGCTCCTGGGACCCTAGCCAAGCTTCCACCCAGCAGGTGCTGTG
>NW_006797455.1:0-1625 GCF_000442215.2 Lipotes vexillifer | reverse complement strand
GATCAGCTCGGTGCTTTGCAACCACCTAGAGGGGTGGGATAGGGAGGGTGGGAGGGAGACACAGGACGGAGGAGATATGGGGATATACGTGTGCATATAGCTGGTTCACTTTGTTATACGGCAGAAACTAACACAACACTTTAAAGCAGTTATACTCCAATAAAGATGTTAAAAAAGTGTATTCCTCTGGTTTCTTTTTATTGTCTTATTTCATTAGCTAGTATCTTCAGCACAATGCTAAATAAAATTGATGATAATAAATATCATTGTCTTGTCCCTTGTTTTAACAGGACTACTTTACTATTTCCCCATTAAGTATGAGCTTTACAGTTGAGATAAACACATTTTATCATATTAAGAAAGTATCCAGAGCAGGAGTTTTTAAAAATCAAGAATGGATCTTGCGGAAGATTGGTGAAGATCTGGAGAAGCAGGAACTCTCCTATGTTGCTGGTGAGAGTGTAAAGTTCTACAGCCACACTGGAGAATTCTTTCCCAGTATTTACTACAGCTCAAGATACCACATTACCCAAAGACCTAGAAATTCCACTCAGTTGGACAGAAATGCATGTGTATGGATGATTATAACAGCATTGCTTATAAGAGCCCAAACTGAAACAACCCACCAAAAATATCCATCAACGGTGTAATGGATAAATCGAATGTGTAGTATAGTCCTGTAATGGAATATCCTGCAGCAAAGAAAATGAGCCAAACTATATACAGTATTGGTGATGATCACAAACAGAAAACTGAGCAGAAGACGCCAGACCCACAAGACATATGATACCATTTATTTAAATTCAAACCAGGCAATACCGTAGTGTTTAGAGATGTATTCCTTTGCTTTCTTAGGAAAGAGAAAAATAGTTATTTGCTAATTATGATAATTTTGCTTCTTGTTTCTAATATTTACCTCTGATTTCTCTCTACAGTCACTCACTTGAGTATTTGCAGTCATTGTGTACAAACTTTTTAGGAAATACCTTCAGGCTAGCAGTGATTTTGACTTATCAATTCCCTTCTTCATACTTTACACTATAATTCTATGATACACATACTGTAGCAATGTTCTCTTACCCTCTACCCACCGGTGGCCTGGAGAGAAGAGGGGAGTCAGCCCTATGAAAGCCCTGAAGCCCATACCCATCTTCTGTCCATGGTCTACTAAGAACCAAGCTGTTAGCAGTTGTGGTGGGGCCCCATTCCTCGTACACCACTGTCCTCCTGGGGCCCGGCTGAGGGCAGGCCTGGCTCCTGGACGGTGAGTGACACTGGTTCTGCCCTGGTGGAGAGACTTTATCCTAAGCTCTCCCTCTGAGCCCCCAGACACAGAGGGTTTTACCCTGGCACTTGGCAAGAGGGGTGGTGAGCGCCCTTCACATGGCACCCAAGACCTTCTACTGAAAACCCCAGGCCGCCCTCCCTCTTTGCTCCACTTCTCCAATATGCTCCCACAATTCCCCATGGAAAGCAAGCTCTTGAAGGAACAACCTTGTTCACTGATAGATCCCCAGGACCTAGCATGGTGGCAGGCAGCAGTAGGGGCTCCATCAGTATTGAGTGAAGGGCTTCCCTGGTGGTGCAGTGGTTGAGAGTCCGCCTGCCGATGCAGGGGACACGGG
>NW_006797454.1:0-285 GCF_000442215.2 Lipotes vexillifer | reverse complement strand
CATCATAGTTGTTTTAAATTCCCTGTCTCTGTGTGTCTTTTAATGCATAAGTTGTGACTGATGCTGGGCTCAGGGGAAAGACCCTATCCCTGTGACTAGTTGGTTGTGTGTCTAACAAGGCTTTACCCTCTGTTCTGTAGAGTTCTCAAGGGGAAGACATACCCTGTGCTATATACAGGCCCATCAGGTGGTTGCTAATGAAAAAGCAGTAATTAGAGGATTAAAAAAAAAAAAGACAGAAACGAGTCTATAAAGCAGCCATGCTGAGCTCTACATTTATAAGTC
>NW_006797451.1:0-406 GCF_000442215.2 Lipotes vexillifer | reverse complement strand
GGAAGTTTATAGCAATACAATCCTACCTCAAGAAACAAGAAGCATCTCAAATAAACAACCTAATGTTACACCTAAAGCAATTAGAGAAAGAAGAAGAACAACAAAAAAACCAAAGTTAGCAGAAGGAAAGAAATCATAAAGGTCAGATCAGAAATAAATGAAAAAGAAATTGAAGGACACAATAGCAAAGATCAATAAAACTAAAAGCTGGTTCTTTGAGAAAATAAATGAAGTTGATAAACCATTACCCAGACTCATCAAGAAAAAAAGGGAAAAGACTAAAATCAATAGCATTAGAAATGAAAAAGGAGAAGTAACAATTTGCACTGTGGAAACACAAAGTATCATGAGAGATTACTACAAGCAACTATATGCCAATAAAATGGACAACCTGGAAGAAATGGAA
>NW_006797447.1:0-712 GCF_000442215.2 Lipotes vexillifer | reverse complement strand
CCTTTTACTTGAGCAGTGGTTCATCAAATAAGTAACAGCAGCAGAAGTTCCTCCTAGAAACTTGTTAGAAATGCAAATTCCCAGCTGAGGCTCCGGAAATCATTGTTTTGACAAGCCTTCTGATTCTCACTAAAGCTTCAGACCCATTGCTCTCCTTCTGATCTGAGAGAGAGGGAGAGGGGGAAAGGTAGAGAAAGCCCAGGAAAGAATGCTGGAAAGTAAATTCAGATAGCTTTTTATATGGGGTTTTTACTGTGGTAACTTACAAATGGTTGAAAAAAACCCACAAATTGAAACATGTAGCTACTTTAAGGACTCTTTAGCAGAAATCAATCTTATTACTTAATAGGTGATTTCATCATAGGGATGACTAAGAGCAATTCAACAGAAAATGCGTTTTATATTTAAATAACACTTTCTGTTCCAAGATGTCAAAATGTTTGACAAGTGGTCAAAATGCAGCTCACTAATATTCTCAACCCCATGGTAGTAAATAACCCACCTCTACCATCACTGCTGTTTACTGGTGATTTCTGGTCTGGGAAAGTTGAAGTGCCTTCGCTATCTCTGGAGAGAGTCAATGACTAAAGGAGAAAACGTCCTTCATCTTGGTTCCCACAGGAAACCAAATTGATAAATTACTCACTGACTTCTATTATTGCATCTCAAGGATAGTTAACAATGCTCATCAAGGAAAAATCCCAAAGAACAT
>NW_006797446.1:0-234 GCF_000442215.2 Lipotes vexillifer | reverse complement strand
TACGTGTTTGGGCACGTGTCAGTGTGAGAGTAATGGTTAGGATTAGGGCATGGTTTAGGGTAAAGCTAAGGGTAAGCATAATGTTTAGGGTTAGGGTTAGGGAATGGAGATGTTTTAGGGTAGAGTTTAGGGTACGGTGATGGTTTAGAGTTAGCATATGTTTTAGGGCAGCAGTTAGTGGTAACGTACAAGTTAGGTATAGTGAATGGGTTAGGGTAAGGCTTCAGGTAAGGG
>NW_006797445.1:0-200 GCF_000442215.2 Lipotes vexillifer | reverse complement strand
TACCAGTGTGTGATCTTGGGCAAGTTACTTAACCTTCTGATCTAGACTGTAAATATCAAAAAATGCAGTAACCATTTGTTTACTTTTAATTTTCAGGCATAGTGCATGGTATACAGAAGGCATCCAATAAATTATCAAAGAAATGAACAAACTAAAGGCACCTAGCACAAGTCAGATGTTTAATAAGTATGAGGTTCCTT
>NW_006797444.1:0-202 GCF_000442215.2 Lipotes vexillifer | reverse complement strand
ACTTGGCTACACATGAACTGAATTACAAAACGTAACAGAATCTCACATTTAGTAAACAAACTTATGCTTGCATAAGGGGAAATCTGAGTGCGGGTGCTGCATAAAACCAGAGATTGAAATCAGCACAGATAGCATTCCAGAAGCCAAATATTTAATAGATAAGATCTACTTCTTGCTCAACGAAATAAACTCAACAGTTAGG
>NW_006797443.1:0-848 GCF_000442215.2 Lipotes vexillifer | reverse complement strand
GAACCCGTGTCCCCTGCATCGGTAGGCGGACTCTCAACCACTGCACCACCAGGGAAGCCCCAATAACCGACTTTTATATACATATATTTGTTAAGTCTGAAATAACGGCATTTGGTTCGCAGAAAGGGGCATGTCCAGGTATTTGGGGAAGGAGCAAACAAAGCCAAGGCTGGTAAGGCAACTTCAAGAATGAGACACTACCATTGGTTTCAGTGGTGTTTTGTAGTTTGTTTTTGTTTTGATAGGGTGCTATCAGACAGTCTTGAGTGCTAGAAACACACTACACTTGTAACAGATACTTGGGCAGTATAGTACTTTCTTTGAAAAATATACAGAAATACATATGCCTAAGACATTATTGAAAGTAGATTTAGCAAACCTATAGGGTAACTCTTCTTCAAGGTCTTTTATAATCCCACAAAGGCTAAAGTAAAATGTGTATTTTCAGTATTCTTTTACTGTCCTTAATGATTGTGAAAGGATCATGGATCAACCATATCTGTATGAAAAGGTGATGGATGGGTGTTAGTGAAGCTGTTCTGAAGTATGAGGACCTAATTCTAGAATCCTTCTTGTATTCATTAATCCAGCGGTCCCCAACCTTTTTAGCACCAGGGGCTGGTTTCATGGAAGACAATTTTTCCGTGGACCAGAGGGGAGGGGGGAATGGTTTCAGGATAATTCAAGCCCATTACATTTATTGTGCACTTAATTTCTATTATTATTACATTGTAATATATAATGAAATAATTATACAGTTCACCATAATGCAGAATCAGTGGGAGCCCTGAGCTTGTTTTCACATGCCACTCACCAATAGGGTTTTTTTTTTTTTTTTTTTTTTTTTT
>NW_006797441.1:0-20671 GCF_000442215.2 Lipotes vexillifer | reverse complement strand
AGCACCTGCTATGTGTTTGGAGTCTTGATGGAAAATGCCCACTGGCTGTTTCTATTTCTTTCTCTTTTTTCTTTTTGGCCATGCAGTGTGGTTTGCAGGATCTTAGTTCCCCGACCAGGGATTGAACTGGGGCCGTCAGCAATGAAAGTGTGTAGTCCTAATCACTGGACATCCCGGGAATTCCCTGTGGCTGTGTGGGCCCTGGCACCCCCCACACCACCACAAACCACCTCCTCTCTCCTTTTTATTCTTCTCCCAGTCACCTCTCTGTCAGGGAATGGTATACCTAGGCCTTTCCCATCCCCTCAGGGGCAGGTAACAGTGGGACAGGGCCTCCACCACCCTGGTCAGCTCCCGCAGCTGCCGTCTCACGTCTCTGGCATTATAGGCTATGCGCCCTGAGGAGCGGCGCCAGGGGATGTCTGCGACGTGGGCCGGGCCCAGGATGGGTGGCTGGGCTGGCGAGCACTGCTCCTGTTCTGCTTGGGGCACCCCCCAACCATTCTTGTGGCTCAGGGCCTGAGGGCTGTGGGGCGGGGGTTCACAGGGTATGCGTAGGTCTGTAGGCCCAGCTCTGACTGCCTCTCTTTTGAGCGGCCTTCCCTCTAAAGTTTGCTGGAAGCAGATGGTCTGGGTAGGTGGCTCCACAGCATCCTGGGCCCAGGGAGTCCAGAACCCCTGGGTGGACTGAAAGCCTTCCCAGTCCTTGGGGCAATTCCAGTTGTGGGAGCAGATTGTTGTGTGCTGACGTGGGGGCTTCTCGTCATCGCTGTCAGTTGTCAGGGGCCCAGGCTACGGGGCAGTGGGCGCGGCGTGCTGAAGAGTCTCGACGGCGACGGCGGCGAGTGGGTGGGGGGACACGATCATTTTCACAGGGTCCATGGTGCACCGAAGGCAGACTGCAGGGGCTCTCTGCTTCGGGGACTGGGTCTGCTTCCCAGGTGAGCATAACTTAGAAGCTTCTGTGGATTGGGGACAGGTGAGAGGCTGGTGGGGAGCCTGGCTCCTCCAGGGATGGAGAGGCAGGTTGCAGGAAGAGAAGCTGCATAGTTATGGTGTCTGAGCAGGCAGAGTGGGAGGGGGAGGGGCCCACTTAAGGTCAGGGCTAGAACACCTGGTTTCTGCCTTTCCTATTCCCCAACCTCCCCATCCTCCACTTACCTTTCTCACAAATAACACGAAACACTTGGTGTAAGAAGCCACGGAGTCTGCGCCACAGCTAGGTGGGGAAGGACAGAGTGACTGAGTGGCCGTGGCCATGGGGGTCCCTAGGGCCCCAACCTACTGTGCCCACAGTACTACCAGCCGCCTTCCTGTCCCAGAAGCTCCTGGGTGTAAGCGGGTCACAATGATGTGGGGCTCTCCCTCACAATGTGCCAAGAGGGAGAGTCCTGGGCCTGTGTTTGACCCTCCAGCCTGGGCCAGGGCTTAGCAGAGGCCAAACCCTTCACCTTGCATGTCTCTCCTGTAGCCAGCCACCTGCACCAGCCCATAGGCCCTCTGGCCTGTTTGGTGTCTGCCCCCATCAGCCCCTGCCTGGTCCTCTACGCTAGGCTCTGACCTCTGCACAGACACTGGTCCTGATCTTAACTCCCCGAACAACCCCATTACCAATGACCACCTCACCCCAGCACCCACTCCCCCTTTCTCTCTGACCTCAGAGCTGTTCACTGGAAAGGGCTGTGGGCTCAGACCCCCTCCTCCTCCCTCACTGGCAGAGTCACTTCTCCAGGGTTTGTTTCTTTAGAGCCCCACCCCTACCTCCCAATATAACAGCAGGCAAAACCAACAGTTAAACTTTAATATTTACAATATTCCATCCTGGAGTCCCTGCGCCGTGACAAAGTCATGATGCAATCAAAGGCAGGACTGCAAAGCAGCACTGTGCCAGGACGGTGGACTGCATCTCTATTGATTTGTTTGGTTGTGTTAAGCTTATATATGGAAACAGCACAAGGGGGATTTGCACCCAGGGTTAGGAAAATGAGAAAAAGTACTACCCCCCCTACTATTATTATTACAAAATGGAAAGTACCTATTTCAGCCCCAGGAAACTGAGAACACAATACACAATCTGGAAATATAGGGATGTTCCTATTGAAAACACCCCCAATTGAACAACAGTGGCCCTACGAAGGGGTTGTTGATGATTTTGGTTTCATATGGGTCCACTATAAAGAAAGGTTAATAATCTGGCAACAATTGCCAGATGATAAACAGGAGCATAGGAGGTATTGTAAGTGCTACTAGTGGAGTCAGGTACACAGGAACTGTAGGATATATTGTAAATATTTTTAAGGCACTATTCAAAAAACTTGCCCATGCATTTAAGAAAAAAAATGTCATGAAGAACCTAGGGGTAAGGGAGGAATAAAGACACAGACCTACTGGAGAACGGACTTGAGGATATGGGGAGGGGGAAGGGTGAGCTGTGACAAAGCGAGAGAGAGGCATGGACATATATACACTACCAAACGTAAGGTAGATAGCTAATGGGAAGCAGCCGCATAGCACAGGGATATCAGCTTGGTGCTTTGTGACCGCTTGGAGGGGTGGGATAGGGAGGGTGGGAGGGAGGGAGACGCAAGAGGGAAGAGATATGGGAACATATGTATATGTATAACTGATTCATTTTGTTATAAAGCAGAAACTAACACACCATTGTAAAGCAATTATACCCCAATAAAGATGTTAAAAAAAAAAAAAAACTTGCCCATGCGGAAAGAACACGAAGATTGCACTTCTGTATTAAAGACTTACATAATAGCTTGGCTTAACTATTAGAAAATAACCTGCAACTAATGAGAACTTGGGGAATTATCTTGTTAGTACCTCTAGAAACTGGGGACATTTTCAGAAAACTGACAAAAATATTCTGAGGTTAGAACATGGTGAGATTTTTTAATTTTGTACATGATGATGAAACCTGCCTATATATAAATACCTGCTCTGAAAAATAAATTTGTGCTTGATGTGCTGACATCTACAAAGGGTGATCGCCGATGATCACCGACGCCGTCCATCCCTCAGGTTTACCTGGACTCATTGGAGCTGGATTCCGACAATTTACAATATTCTCTTCAGCTTTTGCCGGGTTTAAAAATGTGTACAGAGCCGCGAAGGGTTGGGGTGGGGACATGGGATTGTCAAGGAATTGTTCTGGGGACAGGGGCTGGGCATTGGAGTCTGTGGCTGAATCGTGGGGTCCCCCAGCCCCCCTCCCATGCCCCAGTTTGGGGGGCATCTGTCTACAGGGTTCAGGGCCCAGGTCCCTAGCATTTGGAAGGCAGGGCTGTTTGGAAAGGAGCTAGACCAGGCAGGGGAAGGGCTGGGAAAAGAGCTAAGTTCCCATGGGTGGAGGTGGGGGCAGAAGGGACAGTCAGGAGGCAAAGTTCTGGGGAGCCAAGACCAGGGATTCGGGGGTCAGTGGAAGACAGCACTCCACCCCGTATTCAAATTTGGCACTAATGAACCCACAAAATGCCAGCAGACAACGAGGATTGGCTCCTTCTAGGCTGGTGTCCCTCGAAACCCTTCCCGACATTGTTCCTTTCCCCAGAGGCCCAAACCGTTTCTCTTTGGGCAGTCACCTTACACACACCCTTTCAAATCAAATTCTTCCTGCGGGTGTCTGCCCAAGCGCCGTCCCCCACTGCCCCCTCCATCTGTTCCTCAGTGCCGCTGACCCCGTTCTCTCCCCCAACCTGTCCGGGAAGCTTTCTCCCCTGCCCTCCTCCCCTCCCCCCTCCACCGCTCCTTTCCTTCAGCCCTGGGGGCCCAGGGGAGAGGGGGCAGGTCAAAGGAGGGGGGGCAGCTGAGGGGAGAAGCTGGCTTGAGACCAGGAAGGGATGGCTTCAGAGGGGCACAGCGAAGGGGGGAGGGAAAACAGGGGCCGAGCGGGAGGGATGAGACATGGCGAGAAGAGGGAGGCAGGCGGGACCCTGCGGCGGCCAGCGCGTGGCGTAGGGAGGGAGGCGCGTGGTGGTGGTGAAGAGCTCCGTGTGCAGGTTGTGCAGGTGCCGCACGAGCTCCAGCCAGAAGGCCACCCTGTTGGCGCGGTAGTCGGTAGTCGGTAGTCGTCGCGCACGCGCGGCTTCAAGCCGATGTGCAGGGACTGTTTCTCCTTGCTGTTGAACTTGCTCCACACCACCTCCTCGAAGCGGCTGCGCTTGGTGTGGATGAACTCGGTGTCCTGTGGCACCGGCTGGTTGGGGTCGCTGTGCACACAGGGGGGCAGGGAAAGGAGGAGTAAGGGTGAGGCTCCCCTGAAAGGCAGGGGTGGGGGCGTGCTACGGGAGGAATGGGGAGAGAGATGGACAGAGATGCAGAGAGCTGGGGAGACGGGAAGAGAGACAGAGACGGAGACGAAGAGACAGAGAAACTGCCAGAGATGGACGGACAGACAGACAAATAGGGTTGGAGCCAGACTGCCAGAAACAGTCTGAGATGAGGACAGAGGGGCAGAGAGGGCAGAGACAGACCACCAGTGACAGAGGCAGAGTCTGAGACTGAATGAGATAGAGACATATGGAAACAGAGACACAAAAGGACATGAGAGACAGCCAGGGGGAAACCAGCGAGTACAGAGAAACCAGATCAAAGCAGCAGAGATATCAATAGATTTCAAGAGAGAGAGGCAGAGACAGCAATAGACAGACAGACACAAACCCTCACACACACTCAGATACACAGATGGGAGCACTCAGACAGAGGGCCGAGCTCTGGGAAGAGAAGGAGAGAGCTGGGTGGGCAAGGGAGGGAAGGAGAGACAGACACGGAGCCAGAGGTACCAAGTGAGCCCGCCCCCCAGAAAAGACAGGGACCTCTCTGTCCAACTCTTCTGAGTCTTCAACACACACAGAAGAGCTGTCCGACAGGTGTCTGAGTTGAGAAGGCAAGAGTGCCTTGATGGAGGAATGATGGCCATGTGAAGGAGAGGGAGAGAAGGGGCTGAGGATGGAGGCGGTGTGTGCCCTGACCCGCAGGGATGCCCGACCCAGCCCCTCTGGCCCTCACCCGGTCTTGGCGAAGTTGGTCCAGTAGGTCATGACCACGGCGCTGAGCATGACATCATTCTTGGAGAAGTTGCAGGGGAAGAGGTCGGTGGCACCCACCATGGGCACACCAAAGACGTAGGGTAGCTCATCCCCGTGCGCTGCATCTGCCCACTCGGGCCGGCCCTCAGCCTGGCAGTGGTGGTAGAAGGTGTAAAAGTAGACAGGGGACTGGTAGTCAGCGTGCAACTTGGCGGTGGCCACAGCCGGTGCCACCCACTGGTGGCCGGTAAAGAGGGCCAGCAGGGTCTTGCCACATCTCGCCATTGTCCCTGTCGGCCCAGTCCGTGTACATAAACTTGATGGTCTCCCGCAGCACATCCTTGCCCTCCGGGTAGCCATATAGGTTGTCCACAAAGTTGGAGACGGTGAAGTCGAAGGTGCTGGTGGGCACGCCGTCCTCTCTCTCCACTGAGTCCTCCACGAAATTGAGGCCCTCTCCCTGGTTGACACCGATGAGCATGTCGTAGTTGAGGAATTCTCCCTGCTGCATGAGGATCTCAGGGTCATCGGGAACTATGTCACTGTCCACCACGGTCCCAAAGGCGATATGGTAGCTGGGGAGAAGGGGTCAAGGTCGCATCACCTGTTCACCGGCCTCCTCTCAGCTCACAGCCTGCTGAGTCCTCTGCTCAGAAGACCCCTCTCCCCTAGTTAAAACCTTCTGAGCCCTTCAGGGTACTTGACCTCTCGGGAAGCACTTCATGGAGCCTCGTGCACACTGGCTCTGTTTAGGCACCTCCGCTTAGGGAAGGCTTCTGGGAGAAGGCAGGGCCCCGGGAGGGCCTTGAAGTCCATCTCTCCTGGCTAAATGGAATGCTTGTGGCCTGCGGGCACCTCTCACCCTTAACCTCCTTGGAACCAGCAAGGAGAATGGGGGCCTGGACCTGGCCCTCTCCCACCCCCATACCGGGCGGGCTGTACGTCCTGGTCCACCAGCTCTCGAGAAGGCTTCCGGCGCAGACGCTCCATGGCCTCGGCGCTGTCCTCCCGGTCACAGCCCACCTTGGCCGCCAGCAGCCGCGTGTACTTGAGCGGCTGGTTGTTGACAGACCAGCTAGAAATAGCAGTGCCACTCTGGGCGATGGCCTTCTGGAACAGCCCTGGTGGGACAGGCAGGCTTTAGGCTGGGCTGTATCATCCTGAGGAAGGGGAAGGGGGACCTGGCGGGGTTGGGGGGGTGAGAAAGGGGACAAGAGGGACAGGCTGAGGAGGTGGCTGGTACCTTCCGAATGGTGGGAGAGGATCAGAAGGTTGACACAGGAGGGCCCTGCCCCAGATCCGAAGATGGTGATGCACTCGGGGTTGCCCCTAAAATGGGCAATGTTCTCACTGAGCCAGCACAGGGCCTGGATCTGGTCCACGAGCCTGTTGTTGCCGTTTGCAGCCTGGTCCCCAGTGCTGAGAAAACCTGGGGTAGAGGAAGAAACGGGGCTTCCTGGGGGTGTCACAGCAACTTGCCCTCTTTCTGGGCAGCTCAGTCCAACCCAGAAGTCATTCTGCTTCTGCTGGGTTTAGAGGAACCCTGCCAGCAGGCCCTCCTCCCAGACTCCAGCCCCTAGAGTTGGCTGCCCACCCTCACCGAGCACCCCAAGCCGTAGTTGAGTGTGGCTAAAATGATGTTGCCGTAGGCGGCCAGGACAGAGCCATCGAACATGTTCCCGGTGCCCTCCATGTAGGAGCCACCACGCAGAAACAGCATCACTGGCTTCTTCCCAGAGTCCCGGATATCTGCGTGGGGAGGGGGCGGGTCGGTGGGCCGGGGGGTGGGGGACATGGACACAGTCAGACCAGAAGCAGCACCGCCCAGCTCCCAGGCCTGCTGAGTTCCAGCCCAGAGCTCAGGGGACATGTCACTCCCATCCCTGGGGGTCAAGACCGGATTCCCCTCCGTCCCTCCCCAGCTAGCCCTGGCAGAAGATCCCTCCCCACCTCCTGCCGGTGTGCCCTACAGCACTTCTCCCCATGCCTGGCAGACCTTCCAAGAAGCCTAGCAGAGGCAGGGCTGGGGGCTGGCCCTCCTCAGGGCATCTGCTGGGCCCAGGGGAAACCCTCCCCCCGACACACACACACACAGCAAATCTCCTTCCTGCTCCTAGGAAGAGCGAGCTCCCAAGGCTGCCACTGGAGCTAGAGATCCTGGGAGGGTCCTGGCGTTTCCTTCTACTCAGGCCGTGGGCCTCAGCTCCACATGGTAGCCTGGTCTGTGGGTGAGGGGGTGCCAGGCCCTAGGGTCCCTGGGGGCTTGGTCTCCTCCCCGCCCTAATTCCTTTCTAGGTCGCCTCCCAGTTACCATGGCAACCCCCAGCTTAATTACTGTGGCCAGAGGCGGCAGGGTGGGAAAGAGCCTGCCTAATGAAGCCAGGGTGCAGCTCTAGTCTCGGACCCTTCAAACTGGCCTAAGTCCTGAGGTCTGGACCCTTCTCTTGCCAGGTCCCCAAAGGATCCCATGATCACTCCCATATATAGAAGGTCCCTTGAGGGGTAACTAATTCCAGAAGAGGGTGGGAGTCTGAGAGGGCTTGCCAGGGTCCCTGCCCCTGCAGCTCCTCCACGATGCAGCCACAGTGCCTGTGCTGGCGTCACCCCTGGCCTCCAGGCCCTCCTCTTTCTTGACACCTGCAACCTCTGACCAGCCTGGGCACTTGGGCAAATACGATCCGGGCCTGGGCCTCCACAGCTGGTCCCCAGGGCCTCTGCCCGCCTCCCTCATGTCGCTAGGAACTTCCCTCCTGGCAGAAGGTCAACCAACAGGTCACTGAGACACTCCCCTCCATCCCCCGACAGACAGCTTCCTGCCTCCTGTCTCTTAGGACCTTCTATGACACCTCCTTCCACCTGACTTTGGCCAGGAGCTCCTAGGTGGGCAGTGCCCTCTCTGTGTCCTCCCCCAATCCTATTCTTCCCTTTGTTCCTGAACCTCCAGTGGCCTTCCAACAGTTCAGGCTGGTCTCCTTCCCTCCGAGGTCCTGTCCTAAATGTCCTCACTCCTCCCCGCGAGGGGGGAGGGGGAGTCAGAAAGGGGAGGAGCAGGAAGGGGGGCTGGGGCGACAAGAATTCAAAGCCAACAACAAAAAAGAGGATCAAGAAAGAAGAAAGAAAAAACAACCACCAAAACACAAGAAGCTCTCGGGGCAGATTCAACAAGAAAAGAAAAAAAACAGGAAACCAAAAAGATCCGTTTCTGGAAAAAAAAAAAAGTTCTTTGCACTTTTTCAAAATTTTGTGGTGAAACTTCAAGATATTGGGCCCTGTTTTCAAAAATGTCCAAGTTCTTTAATTTGCTTCAAATGTGCGTTTTCTGCATCGGACAGGCCTTTTTTTGGAAACTGTACAGCTTTCTGCTGTTTCGATTGTGTCATCAATTTGCCAACTTAAACTTGTTTTTTTTCTAATGTTATTTTGTTCCAAATTAAAATTGTTTTTTCAAATGTTATAATTCCCAAGTTTCAAAACAGTCCAAATGTCTCGGGCTTCCCTGGTGGCGCAGTGGTTGAGAGTCCGCCTGATGATGCAGGGGGCACGGGTTCGTACCCCGGTCAGGGAAGATCCCACATGCCGTGGAGCGGCTGGGACCGTGAGCCATGGCCACTGAGCCTGCGCGTCTGGAGCCTGTGCTTCGCAACGGGAGAGGCCACAACAGTGAGAGGCCCGCGTACCGCAAAGAAGAAAATATAAATAAATAAATAAATTTGTTTTAAATACAATATATTGAACTGTAACTTTATAAAACTTAATTTTTAGTAATGACTGTTTAACAACTGGCTCAAAACATTCCTGAAAAGTTAACAAATGGCTCTCGAGCCAGTAAGAGCCAGTTCCAATACACCACTGCAAGGCAATCATCCCCAGACAATTTTCTTTTCATCTGATGTGGGAAATTGCCTTTTATAAGATACTTCATTTGGGCTTCTCATCACCCAACAAAATTTTCTCATGTATGGAAGTAGGATACTTGAAGATTCAAAAAACACAGAATTTAGTGTGTGTGAGAAGTTCAAAGTCATAGGAAACAGAGGGAAACCTGTTTAATATACAGGTTCCAAAGAGGTAGAAAGGACAGGGAGGGAGTTTTCTCCATCTTACCTGGATCTGTGTCCATCACCATGCCTACCCATTCCTGAGTTGTCAGTTTGCAAATATCCTTGTCCTTCACCATCCAGGAACAGGGAGCTTCTGAGAAAAGTGCACCACAGAATGGCTTCACTCCGATCACACAAGCATAGCCATATAGCTCTCCCCCAGCTAACACATCCAAGATTTTGACTGTGAAATCTATCTGGCACTGAGACTGGCAAAAATGGACACAAGGTAATTTGTATATTGTGTTTTCTGTTTTCTTTTTCAAAGAATCACGGTCAACCTTTTCTTTAGCACATCCCAGAACTTGCTTACTCCTATCATCCACTCCAATAAAAAGATAGCCTCGGGCTTCCCTCGTGGCGCAGTGGTTCAGAGTCCGCCTGCCGATGCAGGGGACACGGGTTCGTGACCCGGTCCAGGAAGATCCCACATGCCGCGGAGCGGCTAGGCCCGTGAGCCAAGGTCACTGGGCCTGCGCGTCAGGAGCCTGTGCTCCGCAACGGGAGGGGCCCCAGCAGTGAGAGGCCCGTGTACCGCAAAAAAAAAAAAAAAAAAGAAAGAAAGAAATAGCTTCCTTATTTTCAGCTATAATTTGTCTCCCTATAACTTCCACCTGCTGGGACTCACAAACAAATCTAATTGCTTTTGAACTAGCAGAACTGTACTCTTATGACTCCCAAGGCTCATTGATGTTACTTGGTTGCTGATGACAACCATGATAGATACAAAGTTTTCTGAGAGTCTAGCTCCATATGAACATCTGCTCCACATTTCCCCAAATTTCTCACTCATTCTCCTTTACAAGTTGCTCCTGAGCTATGATTTTACTAAGCTCCTCATGCTCTCAGACATAAACTGAGAGGAATGAGATTTAAAAAAAAAATTTTTTTTTTTACCTGATGCTCTTGCTTTTCCTCTTGTTGCTTCACTTCCACATCTGGCTTTGGTCTCAATGTTTGTCTTCTGTCACAGCCCCTGTTGCCCTTTGATATCAGCCTGGGAGGAGCAGGAACTCTGCCAGACTCCCCTAGTCTTCATAACATTGACCCCTGAGGAAGGCTGATAAGGACTCAAGAAAAGCCTATGACAGGGCAGATTGGCAGCCCAGGGTCTGACCTCTGGGAGAGAATGAAGTATTAGTGGGGAAATTCAGGGGTTTTCAAGTGAGGGGCCAAGGCTAAAACGTCCCTCCTCTAAAGGGCTGTTATTTCTATACATCATACAAGCATCTCCTGTCACGGTTAATTTCATTTCAAGGCTCTACATTTATTTTAGATTAAGCTGCCCTGTACATGTCTATTATGAACAATATTAACCTATTCTATCACTTCCAAATCGTTTGTCCTATTCACTTTTATTCTCTTTTTCCTACTTTTCCTCTTTGTTGGACACAAGACCCAGCCTAGAAAAATACTCTTTGGTGAAGGTTTGGCTACCCCTGGGTGAGAGGATTACAGATGATTTTTCATTGAATTTCTTTTCCTTTCCTTTTTTTCTTTAACTTTTCTGTATTTTCTAAATGGCCTACAATGAACATCAATTGTTTGCATAATTAAGTGAAAAAAAAATAAACGGGTAAGAGACAGTTATCTCTTTTGGGGATGCTGGTTAAAGTGGAACAAGTGAATATTGGCCAGCAATTATTGATGATGATGATGATGATGAACCTATCAACGTTCACTTACAAGGAAAAAGGGTCTTTGCAGATGTGGTTAAGAAAGGATGTTGAGATGAGGAAATTATTCTGGATTATCCATGTGGGCCCTAAATCCAGTCACAAGTGTTCTCGTAAGAATTCAGTAGAGGGACTTCCCTGGCGGTCCAGTAGTTAAGACTTCACCTTCCAATGCAGGGGGTGTGGGTTGGATCCCTGGTCAGGGAGCTAAGACCCCACATGCCTCGCGGCCAAAAAACCAAAAACATAAAACAGAAGCAATATTGTAACAAATTCAATAAAGACTTGAAAAAATGGTCCACATCAAAAGAAAAAACCTTAAAAAGAAAAAGAATGAGGTAGAGAGAGATTTGATACCTACAAAAGAGGAGGGGGCAATGTGACCACAGAGGCAGAGATTGGAGTGGTGTGGCCGCAAGTGAGGGAATGCCGGCAGGCACAGGAAGCTGGAAGAGGAACAAAATGGATTCTCCCCTAGAGCGTCTGAGGGGAGCACAGCCCATGCTGACACCTTGATTTCTGCCCTCGTATGTCAAACTTCTGGCTGTGAGAGAATAAAATGTTATTGTTTTAAACAACCAAGGTTGTGGCAATTTTTTACTGCAGCCACAGGAAACTAACATACTTCTCTCCGCATAAGTCAAACCATCAAACAACTCTTTGTTTCTACTCCAATTTGCTTATGCTGAAATGGCATTCTGAAATAGGTTTCTGAATACCCCCTCGGGTTTGCTTTTTTTTTTTTAACCGAGGTTACTGTTCCTATGAAGTTCTGCTTTGTTGGCATGACACTTTGTACCTGTCTGGCTCAAAGGTTATTTCCAGGATAGGAGGCAGAATACATACTATGACGAATAATCACCACAGCAACATAGTAAACTGCAGAGGTCTGCTCTCAGCTTCAGCTCTAACCCTTTTTCACTCACGTCATTTCCAAATTCAGTCTCACTTTTATTTCATTTTAAAAGTTATTATTATTAGTTTCTTCTTTCTTGGCCGTGCCACGCGGCATTTGGGATCCTAGTTCCCCAACCAGGGATCGAACCCGTGCCCCCTGCAGTGGAAGCACAGAGTCTCAACCACTGGACCGCCAGGGAAGCCCCCAGTCTCATTTTTAGTTCTACTACCTACCTTAATTCTCAGCTTCACTCTCACACTGAAATCCTCCTGATATCACTTACTTTTAGAAAGATAAAAAGGACCGTCATTTACTGGACATATGCATTTGCGCACAAGGGACCAAGCTGGGAGTGTGGCACATGATACGGAACCTGAGATTACATGGCCAGTTAAGTGGAAGAGCTGGCATGCAAAGCCAGGCCTGTTTAATACAAATGCCCCTACTCCTTCCACTGCCTTTCAAGTTTGGGATTCTGGATTGCTTTGGAGTCTTCAAAATCTGAAATCTACCTAAGTACCTCCTTTTTCCTTCCCAATCAACAGGAAGGACATTTTGGGGGCAGAAGAACTAGGAACTCTATTGTTTTCTCCTTCTTATTCTTTAATGCACTATTAGGGACCAAATCAGGAGAAGGAAGGATAATGTGAAAGATGAGCAAAGAGGGTTTCTCTTCCTTCTTCAGAGTTCCTTACTTAAGTCCTCTGGCAAGGAATAGCACGTTATCAGGCCAGCGAGGAGCTCACATTCTGGCTCTGATACCTCAAAGCAAATGTTCATGATACAAAGCAACTTGAAATCAATAGCTTGTACAGTGGTTTTTTTCTAGGACTTGGCAAAATGACCTGGCCACACTGCTGACAGTTGGCGAAGAACCAGAGCTCCCAATTTATTTGTGTTTATTCACCGAGCATTTCAATTTATCAGCAGAGATCGGTATAGCACAGCTTTCCTGGTCAGTAGACACAAACTGCCAAATACCAGCCTCCGTCTCTCTCTCAATTCATTTGTCAAGATGATTCGGCTAGAATAGCAGACTAGATAGCATGGTGACCAAGGGTAACAGTGCTGGTTCTGCCACGCCACCACCTGACTCTGGCTAAGTCTCCTTTCATTCATTCTCTCATTCAGTCAGCTCTTTTTTAAAGCACCAAGGGCCTTGAAATCCTAGCTCTAGCACTTTTTGGCTTAGAAAGCTTCGTTAAGAAAATCCAAACCTCACATTCCTTCTTTGTAAAGTGGAGATAATAATAGTGCCTTCCCCATACGGTTCTTGTGAGAATGAAGTGCGATGATGTATATAAAAAGGTTAGCATGGTGCCTGGCATATAACGTCAGCTTTTCATTCGATAATCAGTTACTAAGCATTTACTGTGTTCTGAACATGGTACTGTGTCCTGGGGCCACCCATCATTTGCACCACTTAGTGACTGCCTTCTTTGGGCCAGATCTGCAACTTTGATGATCTCAAATTGTCCTCGTAACAACTTATAAGACATGCATTATTTTCACTATCTCATAAATGAAGACACTGAGTTCAGGGAAGTAAAGTTGAAGATTACACACCTAGTAAGTAGCAGAGCTGGGATTTGGACTCCTATCTATCTGGTTCCAAAACCCATTTACTATCATTCTGCCATGCAGCCTTTACTGTTAGCAAGAAGAATAAGACACATGTCCTGTTCACAGTCTAGAGGGGGGAAACGTGTATTAAAGAACTCATTGCAATACAACATAGGTGATAACACCAGGTGTTATCGCATTGTTCTCATTCAGTTCTCATAACAGCTCTGTGAGGTAGGTACTGTCATTATTCCCTTTTCACGGGTGGGGAAACTGAGGAACAGAGAGTTTATGGTGCTTGCAAATACGATAGTCCATATGCATGACCACTACACTCTAGTGCCATTCTGGATGTTCTAAGGAGTGACAGTGACTATGCTTGTGAGAACAAGATAAGATTTCATAAATGAGATGGCATGTGAGCTGAAACCTGCAAGTAATGCACCAAGTTGAGGGCTTCCGTGGTGGCGCAGTGGTTAAGAATACGCCTGCCAATACAGGGGATATGGGTTCGAGCCCTGGTACGGGAAGATTCCCACATGCCGTGGAGCAACTAAGCCCGTGTGCCACGACTACTGAGCCTGCGCTCTAGAGCCCGTGAGCCACAACTATTGAGCCCGCGTGCTGCAACTACTGAAGCCTGCGCGCCTAAAGCCCGCGCACCGCAACGAAGAGCAGCCCCCACTCGTCGCAACTAGAAAGGCTGCGCACGGCAATGCAGCCAAAAATAAAATAAATAAAAAAGGACTAACCTCATTTCCATAAAGACAAGCAAAAAACCTTACCTTAAAAAAAAGAGGGCTTCCCTCGTGGCGCAGTGGTTGAGAGTCTGCCTGCCGATGCAGGGGACACGGGTTCGTGACCCGGTCCGGGAAGATCCCACATGCCGCGGAGCGGCTGGGCCCGTGAGCCATGGCTAAGCCTGTGCGTCCGGAGCCTGTGCTCCGCAACGGGAGAGGCCACAGCAGTGAGAGGCCCGCGTGCCGCAAAAAAAAATAAAAAATAAATAAATAAAAATAAAAATAAAAAAAATAAGATGCACCAGGTTGAGAAAGGGCGATGGAGAAGGATAGGGGGAAACCAGGCAGAGGAAACCACTTGCAAAGGCCCATTCTCTTCGCTGTCTAATGTCTATCCTTAAAGTACAATGGAGGTTCTTCATAGGTCTGGTACAGAGGACATTCCATTTATTTCCTCATATCTTTCTCCCCATCCCTATCTGACACTCATCACATTCCTCCTGCTGTCCTTCATATGCCACCTCTCCATTTCTTACTAGCTCTCACCTGGACCACTGCAATCACTTGGCAATGGCTTCCCCTTCTTTCACTCTGCCTTCCTTCAATCTATTTTTAAAACACAGTTGTATATTGAGTTTTCAACTCTGATCACCCATCTCCTCAGACTCTGAAATCTTTAAATCTCCACTTTCTCCAGAGTAGTCTAAACTACACAGCCAGCAAGCCACTATCTTGAACAAAGTCTTGCCCTGTCTTTCAAATCTCTTTCTTTACGCTAACACTGGTCCTCAAATTTGGGTGTGAATCAGAATCTCCCCTGGGGTACTTATTAAAAATATACACACCTGGGTTCCAACTCCAGATTCAACCTTAATGATTCTGAAGTCTGGATTGTGAGAGTTTGTCGTTTGGTTTTGATGCTGGGGGACATCTATGTTGTTAAGTTTCCTCCTGGTATTTCCAACTCACTGAATTTTGGAAAACACTACACCAGTTTCAACTTTACCTAAATTTGGTAAGCTCCCCTATGCTTTCTCATTTAATTCAGGAGTTAAATTATTCTCTCCCAGGAAGTCTTTCTTGCTCTCTTTCGCAAGTTCTTTGATATTCAGTGGCACCTCTTGCTTATTCAGGAAGCCTCCAAGCCCCTGACAAGCCAATGAGTTTCTCCTGGTCGGGGAGAGAGGGACACATTCATCAAAGTCCACCCCAACCCCTAACCCTCAGGCGGGAATTCGGCGCAAGCACGATACTGTCGGAACACTGAATCTATAGTTCTTCCTGGAAAGCCAGGGCACACACACCCTCTAGAGCCCGCCTCAGATGCCCTTCCCCAGTTGTGAAACGAGGCACCAGCAAAACCACTCCGGATGGGAATTGGAGGGCGGGCGGGGACTACTCAGGGTCTTGCTTTCAACTTTGAGCATGTAGCCCGCCACGCCAAGAAGAGACTGCAAAGACGCCTTGCGCCTTCCGGCCCGCTCTCCCCACCCCAACCCCGGCGTTCGCCTAGACCTCCGGTTGGCTGCTCCTCGCACCAGCCGAGCCTCAGGGCTGCGGCCCACGTGGTCCACTGGTCGTCGCGGGATTTGTTGTCCGGATCGGGCTGCTGCGGCAGCCGGCGGGGTAGTGAGGTGGAGCACTGTGGGAAGCCCCAAGCCCGTACTCTGGGACTGAACGGCGGCGGGTTGGCTGCGGTCAGCCTCTGCAGGCCTGGGCAGGCCTCCTGAGAGTCTAGGGCGTAAGAGTTTTGGGGGGGTTTCCAAAGCGGGCTGCGGACCCCCTGCTTGAGGCTTTGGTTTGAGCCCTGGATCCGGCCTTGTGTTTCCCCGGAAGGATGGCGTCTCAGTCTTTCCTGAAGTTGGTGGGGTTTGGATGTTATTATTATTATTATTATTATTATTATTATTATTATTATTATTATCAGCAGTAGCATTGTTATTGTTGTTATTATTATCGTTTTGAGGATACACCGTGTATAAGTATTGGTGGTCCTGCGCAGGGCGCCATGCAGAATGCCATGAGTTAGAAGCTGGAGGACGGAGGGCTTAGAGATGCTTGAGGGACGTCCTTAACCTACGTGAAATGTTGGAGGTAAGTCGGCTTTATAAACTGTGCTGATGCTTGTATAATTCAGGCGCTTAGGGTTTAGTAGGGAGGGTCGTTCACTGACTGAATTAAACTGTCGCTTATTGAGCCGCCTTCTGTGTCCCAGGCATCATTCTGAGTGTAATGGATGCAAAGGCCAGTAAGAGGAAGTCCTGGTTCTTTAGGAGCTCTGTGTAATGGGGCTGGTGGGAGAGACGGGAGGTGGGGGATGTGAATGGGTGAATAATTAGCGTGTGATGCGTACTGTGGTGGGGAAAAGTGCTGTGGGAGTCAGAGGAGGGGATGACTGAGGGAGTTAGGGAACCACTTAACGGAGAAGGTGACGTTGGAACAAGGTTTTTAGAACTACAGATGAATAATTAGCGTGTGATGCGTACTGTGGTGGGGAAAAGTGCTGTGGGAGTCAGAGGAGGGGATGACTGAGGGAGTTAGGGAACCACTTAACGGAGAAGGTGACGTTGGAACAAGGTTTTTAGAACTACAGACTTTCTCCAGATTGAAAGGGGTAGGGAAGGCGCTCCAGACAGAGGAAAGCGTACTGAGGAAGAGAACTAGGAAAGTGTGCCCTCTGTGTGTGGCTGGAGCACACTTGGAGCTCTGCTCACAAGTTTCATGCTTTTAGACAAGGTTATTTAAGTTCTCTTAGCCTGTTTGCTTTTTGTAACGTGTACTTACTTCTGCACAGGTTAATGAGATAAAGCTCGAGACTCTAAACAGGCACTTTACTAGTTTCCCTCTCTTTGTGGAATTCAGTTGCTGAATGGAGAACACAGACCATAGCTGTACGTTTTTAACTATGGAGTATCAATCTATTGACATTTATAAATGGCTGAAGGAGGCATGTTGTGTATCCAGAATTGTTATTTAGATACAATGCTGAAAAGCTGGAGAGGTTGACATTGTTTGTGATCCTAGTACTTTAGCATAGCATGTCAGTGATAGTAAACTACGAGAAGGTGTCATTTAGAATAAATAAAATGCAGGCAGCTTTCTCATTCAGAAATTGATCATCCATGTTGTGAATTACCCAGGCTTTGCATTGTTTCCTTTATCTTGCCCATGGCCTGGAGAAAAATGAAATTAAACCTTGTATTTAGCTGGTAGTGGAAAAATATCAACCTGGTAATCAGATCTCAGTTTCTCTTTCCAGCATTGCTGTTATTTTGCTATGGACCTTTGTCAAATCCTAGCCTCCCTGGGTCTTGGACTCTTTAGCAGACTTTTGTATAAAATTTTTTATGACTATACTTTTCATCTTTGATGGCAGCAGAATTGTAAATCAAATTGTATGTTAAATGAACTGGAGTATACTTTATAAAGGATTTTAGGAGAAAATCTTTTCTAAAGATTTTGCTTTAGAACTAGATTATAAATCCCTTCACAGACATCCCTGAGATTTTATCACGCGTGGTGTTTGGACTCACTAAAACCAGAAATGTTTTTGAACTGTAAATGCTTCTCCACTCTACTCTGTATTACAAAAATTTTTTAAAAGCACCTCCAAAACAAAACTTGTTCAAGTTTGCATTTTTGTACAGCAGAGTTGCTTGAGGTGAATAGTAGAAGATCAAATATTGAAAGCCCACGGTTGCAACTTATCTAAAAAGAAGTCTTTTTTTCTCATGGGTAAACCTAAGTTTTCTTGGATGTGAAAATAGGGTGTTGGGCTGCTCTTAGATAATACAAGGAGGTGAAAAGCAATGATGCAATGATGAGTGAAGTATAGTCTGACCTGGCATTGCCATTGCTTCAGCGTTGACATTGACCAGGGTATGACCCCTTAATCTTCTCTCTGAGCTGATTCTGGTTGTGGTTTTTCCACACTGGTATGCTCTAGCCTATTTGGATACTGTTTTTATTATGTGTAAGAGTGTTTAATATTCTTTTGAATTACTGATACTTTCCTGTTTTTCTTTGTAGGTTGAGGTGAAAAATAGGGCTTTGATATCTTCATGGAAAACTGCATTATTTCAATCCTGAATCTGGTTCTGTTCCCTTATTGACTTATTACTATATTAAAAATGTTAATTTAGCAGTGATTGTAAAATGAAAGTAATTAACATGTACATGTTTTTGGGGGGTAGACTAAAGGGAAACAGGTGTTCAGCCTAGAAAAACATTTCTCATTGGATTTCCTGTGAAGTCAGTGTGTCTTGGGTTTAACTTTGAAACAAATTAAAAAAAAAATAAATTAAAAAAAAAGTTGACTTAACTATGGTATTTGTTCTGGGGGCCTCTCGCTGTTGTGGCCTCTCCCGTTGCGGAGCACAGGCTCCGGACGCGCCGGCTCAGTGGCCATGGCTCCCGGGCCCAGCCGCTCCGCGGCATGTGGGATCCTCCCAGACCGGGGCACGAACACGCGTCCCCCGCATCGGCAGGCGGACTCCCAACCACTGCGCCACCAGGGAAGCCCCCGTATATTTTTAACCTGTATGTTTAACCCTGCCAATCCAGGGGCAACTTAAGTGTTTGTGCAGTATTTCACTTGAGAAATAAGGTATTGAATTCTTGCTGATGGAGGAGAGGATTTCTCTCCAACATTGGATTAGCAAAAAAAGCAAAATGTTAATACAGAATGCCTCAAAAAACCAAAGGTAGGGGCTTCCCTGGTGGCGCAGTGGTTGAGAGTCCACCTGCCGATGCAGGGGACACAGGTTCGTGCCCCGGGCCGGGAAGATCCCACATGCCGCGGAGCAGCTAGGCCCGTGAGCCATGGCCGCTGAGCCTGCGCGTGTGGAGCCAGTGCTCCGCAACGGGAGAGGCCCACCTACCACACACACACACAAAAATACTGCTTTGATGACAGTTTTATGCAGTTATTTCCCATGCCTTCACAACGGGGAAAGATTTTCATGTTACTTTTCTTGTGCCTTCCATTTAGAAAAACTACATAATAATGATTTATCATGTTCTTAATTTGTAGAAACTATAAGATCACTTACTTCTTTTCATCTAACTCACTGTTGTCTTCTCATAATACTCTTACCTGTCTATTAGAGTGGAGGAAAATATGTGCCTATTCTGCCTTCTATTTAAAGGTGCTGATAAATCCAAGTGTTTTGTCACATTTCCCAAACGGTACATGTTGAGAGATGATAGAATTTCATGGGCAGAGGATACCCTTCATGGAGATTTCATATATTTCTTGCTAGGTGTATATGAAATTGTTTCCCCTTTTGACTTCCTTATTAATTTTTGGCTTTTTTTGTACCCACCCTCTCCCCAATCTAGATATGTCTCCTTTTGGCTTCCTTGACACTTTTTCCTCCTAAGCCCTCTTTTTTTTTAGATTGTTTTTCTCTCTTTAATCTTTGCAATTTTGTGTTCCTTCTCTTCTCCAGTTGTGTCACAAGGCTCATTCTGAACCTTCTCTATGTATTCCCTTAGGCGGTTTATCTTCTAAGCACAGTTGCCACTGATATATTCTGTTAAAGATGCCCTGTTCTTACCACAGCACCCCCGCGTTACTCTGCTCATTTCACCTGAGGCGTGTGTGTGAATTTCTTCCCAAGTTTACTTCTGTAACTCTGACTGCCAGTCCCTTTTCCTTAGCTGTCTGTTGGACTTCCCTACTTGTTTTTCTCACTTGAAACTTAACAGAATTGAAAGCAGCATATTATTTTCCCCATCATCCCTCCAGGTTCCTCTTATAAGGAGCAACACTAGTCTTTCGCTTCTTCGTTTTTGTTTTTTTCTGAGTTTGATTCTTCATTCTTCTTTGTTCAAGTGCTGTCAGAACCTACCTAGGGTTTTCGTTTTTTAAGAAAGCATTTGTTTATTAATGGAATTTTTATAGTGGATTTTTTGTTTTTAAAAAATTATATAAAGCTTCAGAAACATACCTGATAGAATGGTATAACAAACACGTGTACTCATCACTCAGTTTCAACAGTCATCAGTATTTTGCCAATCTTGTTTCATTTATCACCCACAAAAAAATTTTTTTTGAGGGAGCTGGAGTATTTTAAATTTAATTCCAGACCTCATATCACTTCACCAATGAGTACTTTACTTGGCATCTCTCAAAGATAAGGACTTAAAAAAAAATCACAATATATTATCAAGCCAAAATTAGGGGTAGTTCCTTAACATTCAATAAAACTGAAATACTTTCAGATTTTTTCAATTGTCATTCTCTATTCTACTTTAAAGTTTATTTAAGATTGGTTTTCCTTTTAGTTTTGTTTTGTTTTTTGGCTGTACGTGGGCCTCTCACTGTTGTGGCCTCTCCCGCTGCGGAGCACAGGTTCCGGACGCGCAGGCTCAGCGGCCATGGCTCACGGGCCCAGCCTCTCCCCGGCATGTGGGATCCTCCCAGACCGGGGCACGAAGCCGTGTCCCCTGCATCGGCAGGCGGACCCTCAACCACTGCGCGACCAGGGAAGCCCGAGAAGTATTTCTTGATTGGTTCTTTTTTCCCCTTTTCTATCCACCCCCCCCCCACTCCACCCTGTCATACTTCCGATTTAATTAGCTTCCAGGATTCTAATACTAAAAGGCTCCAATGTCCAGAGTATCTGTGAATATGTGCCACCAGGGGAAGCCAATT
>NW_006797440.1:0-2242 GCF_000442215.2 Lipotes vexillifer | reverse complement strand
GCACGAACCCGTGTCCCCTGCATCGGCAGGCGGACTCTAAACCACTGCACCACCAGGGAAGCCTGAGAAATATTGATCTCAATTTTGCCTTGTCAATTATGGATTTGACCTGGACAATTTTTGCTCAGTTGCATACCTGTGCACTCTCTGATTGGTCTTTGTGTGATTGCATTTCTGCCCCATCATTCTCCTTCCAGGTGGGTCATTGAAAGGCCCCTGCATTTCTGAATGTTAAAATATAACCTGCAAGAAGTTTGGTCTGGTGATGTCATGTTGAGTGGCTTAGAGAAAACTGAATCTTTATCTGATGGGTCTGTCATTATCTCCTATCATTCTAGGTTGGAATTTGAAATTTATGCAAACTCTCTGTTCTCATGAGACCCTAAGAGATTGGTTTTCGTGGGCCATCCACCAGCTTGACCTTTGCGTTTGCCTGGTAATGGCTGCCATCTTCAACTCTCAAATGGAGGATGCATTAGGATTCTCCATCAGGAGCCTGTATGATTACCCTTCCTTTCTCCCTACTACTTACGCTTCTATCTTTGTTATCCTTACCCCTTCTTTGCCCCCAAATAATAGTGAGAGGTTGAGAACTATGACCCATAAGGCACTGGGGGCAGTTTGACGCCCTTCAAATTATCCCACCCTGTTCTTTGTTCACTTAGGGATTCTCCATGTGTGTATCCCCCTTGGATTTTAAGGGTCCAGTGCTCAATTCTAGTGCCACCCCAATCTTGGAAAGCCACACCCATGTGGGCATTTATTTTGCCTCATAGACCTGTTCTTTGCTTCCAGTGTCATCGTCCGATCCTGCAGGATCATTGAACACTGGCGTTATCAGATCCTCAGAGGCAGGGGATACATGAGTTAACATTTGTAAAGTTTTTGCTGTCACTGCTCCCTGTCGCCTGTATTTATTAATCAGGCCGGGCCATCACATTGCACTGTGTAAATCAAGGAAGTGAAAGCGTAAGCCATTTGTAATGCTCTCCCCTGTTGCCGAAGCCTGTTGGTCAGCCACCCCTTGTCACCGTGTCACGTTTGTAAAAGCTGCATTCAGGTCACCTCCTCAGCAAAGACGCTGTGTGTTAACACCTTTGGGTTGCTGCCTGTTCTGGGCAGTGAGGACAGCTGGAGGAGGGAGCTTCTGGATCCAGCCTGTAGCTTCCCCCTTCTTGCCATTCCAAGAGCTGTCTTGTTGCATCTACTGTGGATGCCGATAAACTAAATACTGGAAACAGTCTTGAGACGTACTAGAAGCAGAAGAAACACTGAAGCAGCATAAACACTTCAGTGCCTTGAGTTCAGCTACAATGAGAACATTCTGCTGCTTATGTGGAAGATGATCTAAGAAAGGGTAGTCGTCACCATCTTCAACCATCCTCAGAATGACTAGACTAAGCTAAACCCGGATGGTCACTTCTGGTGGGGCAGCATACCCTGTTCCGGGACGGTGCTTCCCGGACCGTCTCGCTCTCTGTTCCCTCCTCCGGCTTTTCTCCGTTCCTCCCACCGGATCTTATCTCATGCCAGCTCTCTGGTTTGCTTGTGTGGAGATTGCCGTGTGGGTGTTGCCATGTGCTGCCTGCACTTGTTTGGCTAGGATGAGGTCCTGCAGATGGTGTTCCCTCCTCCAGGCGTGGCTCCCTCGGGCCTGAGACAGCCTGGGAGAGGTCGTGAAGTCCCTATAGCCTCTCTCATATTGAAAACAGAAAGACAATCATTCAAATAAATGGTAACTTTTGGTAGGTCTATTAGAAAACACAAGGGTTTGTGGAGGGGGCATGGAAGACAGGGTTCGTCTAGCAGGGTTAGAAATTTCTGGAGGAATCGGCCTCTTCATGGTTGGGGAAGGGGCCAGGAGAGCCGTTCAAGATTGAGACCCCTATGTGAGGTACGCCCTACCATCCTGATGCCCAGCAGTGGGTTTGAGAAGGAAGACGAGAAATAGATGCTAGTTATAAAGGGAACAGGCTTCTGGGGTGCTTGGACTTGGGAGAAAACTGGGGTTCAAGGTTGTCTTTTGCTCTGCAAACTGTGACCTGAGAAGAGCAGTTGTCATTGCTGTCATCATCATTCTTAGAAATGCAGATTCTTAGGCTCTATCCCAGAATTGTATCAAATTAGAATGTGCATTTAAAAAAATTTTATTGCAGTATAGTTGATTTACAATGTTGTGTTAGTTTCAGGTATACAGCAAAGTGACTCAGTTATGCATATATATGTATCCTTTTTTTTTTTT
>NW_006797439.1:1267-1800 GCF_000442215.2 Lipotes vexillifer | reverse complement strand
ATGGGAAACCTAGAGTATGGTCCACCGTGTCATCGGGCAACGTTCCTAAAATGCATCTCAGGTAACGTGTCCGGAAACTCGTGTTGGCCGTTCAAGACGCTTTCCTGACACTCTCCACCCTTGCAGAGTCAGTGCCTTTAACCTCCTGTTTGGCACACTTTGCAATTTCTGCGTAAGATGGACAGGAATGGGGAGAACCAACGAGAGACTAGCTGTAGGTGTTTGGATGGGCACATTGAACTCTAATTTCCCACCAGCAAGAAGAATGAACCAAAGCCACAGCATGCCATGCCTGAAACAGACTAGGGTCTGAAGCAATACTGCGGGATGGCGGCCAGATCACAAGAAAGTGAGGGGAGAAAAGGAGTTCAGGACCACTGTAATTCACAAACCTGCAGAATTATAAATGACAGCTTTCGTCCACAAATATATTGAAGTAAGGCTGCGAAGGGAACTTGAAAGTGAGGCAGAATTGCAGGAAACCGATTTCAGGAGGTGGTTTGGAATTGCATTTAAAGCCTATGAAAATAGGC
>NW_006797439.1:0-1257 GCF_000442215.2 Lipotes vexillifer | reverse complement strand
CAAAAAGGGCGTATGCGTTTTTTCCTGAATATATTCAGGAAAAAACGCATACGCCCTTTTTGGCCAACCAAGCAGGCTTGCAATGGAAATCTGCGCTACCATGAACTCTCACTTCCCCCCGGTCAAAAAGGCCATCTGAAAAAAGTGTAAAATCCAAAAAGGCAGTACAGGCCAGGGAGAAGAGGGAGCGTTGTTATGCTGATGGGCGGGATGTAAATCGCCAACAACCACCTTGGAGAAACGTATGGTATTTCCTGAAACATCGAAAAAACAAGGTACATAGCCTCGGGCACTAGGCTTAGGGAAACAGAAATCAAAAATCCAGAGCCACCACAGAATTTGGGCCTGCCCTCTTTACAGGAACCTCGTCCACGGTACAAGTTAAATACCCACGAAAGGAAAAAATGGATTGGCAAGATGTGGCACTTACATGCCATGGAATATCAGTCAGCAATGAAATGAATGTCATCAGGCCCATAACATCTTAGTGAGTGGATTTAGGTACGATGATTCCAAGTGAAATAGGTCACACGGAAAAAGAAACATCATACGGTATCACTAATACACGGATTGTAAACTTTTCTACACATGGAAGGAATTACAAAACAGAAGAGAGTCTCTCATTTAGAAAACAAACTTATGCTTGCGTAAGGGGAAAGCTGAGTGTGGGTGCTGCATAAAACCAGAGATTGAAATCAGCACAGATACCGTTCCAGAAGCCAAATACGTAATAGACAAGATCTACTCCTTGCTCCACGAAATGGACACTCAACACCCCATATTCAATGCATAGGAATAGACCTGAGTGGTAGGAATCTTAAAACCTATGTATTTATATGTCTCCGTAAGAGGATCAAGCGTGTGGTGAGCGACATAAGCGCAGCAGTGAAAATCAGAAAAATCCCATTATAAAAATAAATTTCAAAACCAAAACACAATGACAGTGAGGTAGAGATACATTCTTACTTTATTCATTCAGGGCTGGGGATGAAACTTGGATTTACCGCATCTACACCCACAGCTGTGTGAGACATTAAGCTGGACACTAGGGGCTGATAGGATTGGTGAAGTTTGGTACGCAAAGGCAAACCCTTTGAAGTCATACTGCATAGTATCCATTTAATGGGTCCCAACTGTCCAGGTTTAATGGATTCTTCCTTCCACTAAAACATTCATGTGAAACCCAGAGTATGATCCACCGTGTGATCAGGCAAAGTTCCTAAAATGCATCTCAGTTTACGTGCCCTGGAACACGTG
>NW_006797438.1:0-2043 GCF_000442215.2 Lipotes vexillifer | reverse complement strand
AGCCCGTGCACCACAACTACTGAACCTGCGCTCTAGAGCCCGCGAGCCACAACTACTGAAGCCTGCGCACCTAGAGCCCATGCTCCACAACAAGAGAACCCACCACAATGACAAGCCCGCACACCGCAACCAAGAGCAGCCCCCACTCGCCAAAACTAGAGAAAGCCCATGCGAGCAAACAAAAACTAAAAAAATAAATTAAATAAATTATAAAATAAAATGAAATACCTCCTGTTGGAAGCTGCCTACAGGATGCAAACATAATTGACTTTTTTTAAAACATCTGTCACCCTACCTACTCACAAAATTTTTTTTCTTGTGATGAGAACTTTCAGGACTTACTCTCTCAGCAGCTTTCACACATGCAATACAGTGTTATTAACTGTAGTCACCATGCTGTACGTTACAATAACTGACTTTTTAAAATCAGAGTTCTCTATCGGACTTTTAGGAAAGCTTTTAAAACTCCTAGCATTTACCTTGCTTAGGGTTAGATATTTTGGAATTCAAGTGTTTTTCTCAGCACTGCAAGTCAAGAAATGACCTTCTGTTTAGTGAAGCTTGGCCAATATCTCCTAGGTCAGATCACAGAGAGGTAAGTTCTCACTCAAGGAATCAAAACTAATTCAAAGTGAAGGACAACAGAGAAAAATCTTATATATTACAAGTCTTGTCCTAATTTCCCTCCCTGTCACAGCCAGGCCTTCCTCTTATGGGTCAGCATACCCCAGTCTCGCAGCAGTAACGCTGTTCAACAGAGGAGATATTCTGGTACTAGGATGAAAAATTTCAGGGATAACAAAACATTTTGCCAATTGTTTAGCTGGTGCTTTATGATTGAGTTGATCTACACAACCTCTTTAACGTTTTCTCCTTCCAAATATTAAACATGTCCTTATCTTAAAAACAAAATCTACCTATTACATATCAAAGCACACTGATGACTAAAGTGCCTTTAGAGGAACATTTGGCTCGTCCTTTGAGATCTTTCATATGGAAGAACTTTACCATGCAAGAAAAGAATGTCCTGCAGACAATAGGACTCTATTTTATAAATGAGCCCCGTAGATATTTTTTCAAGTTCTGCTCTAATATCAGGAGAATTTCATGCCTCCAAACTGGACAGTTGCCTCTTCCTTACCTGGCTGCCACCCCTACAGTCCAGTGTACCGGCCACACCCTTCATGGAGATTACCTGCTAAATCATACCATCACCTCTGGCTTTTAGTGAGCTCCTTGCTCTAATACAGATTCTTTCTGCTTTACATGAAAAGATTAGAGATTACAAAACTACTGTGTACAATAGCAAAGTAAAGTTAGAAATTTGTAAAACAAATGAATATAGTCTTAAATATAAAAAGGAGGATGTCACAGAAGGAATACTAAGACCTCTGGACTATTTGTCTGCTCTGCAGCAAGGCTGCACATGACCCATTGCAAATTATAACATGCAGCCACTAGCCACACTATATTGTAGATTTCTATCTGGAAACTGGAGTATATAGCCTTGTGAATCTTCTTAACCTACGTGGACACAGCCAGCCCTCTATAATAACAACAACAGTAATATTTATTAGTCACTTGCTACATGCCATTATTTCTCAAAGCAGTAGGACAGTGCCAAAGGGGTCCAGTTTGACCAGACACAGAGTGACTCCCAAACCAGAGATCCTGGGCAAGGCTGAAGTATAATGAGCATGTTGTGTCTCTCTTTTGCCAAGAGAACTAAGCCTGGAGCCATGGAGGGCCTGGCTTACCACACTTGGCCAATAGCTCCCAGGTCAGATGAGAGAGTTGAGCGCTCTCCACAAGTGTGGTAGACGGGAGGAATCCAGAACTCTCTCACTGAGCTTGATAACTTGTGTAAAGTTTAATTCTCAACGATAAGGCCATAACAAGTTTCACGGTTCAAAATTTAAATAATTCTCAGGTTGAACTGGTCACTAATTTTAAAACTTTTCAGAAATAAAAAACAAACTAGGGCTTCCCTGGTGGCGCAGTGGTTGAAAGTCCGCCTGCCGATGCAGGGAACACGGGTTCGTG
>NW_006797436.1:0-1392 GCF_000442215.2 Lipotes vexillifer | reverse complement strand
CCTGTGCTCTGCAATGGGAGAGGCCACAACAGTGAGAGGCCCACATACCGCAAAAAAAAAAAACAAAAAAAACCCTTAGCTCTGATGAATTGCAGGTTTCAGAGTTGGAGACTCAGGCAGAAAAGATGACCTGTTATCAGACTGTGTTTTTCTACTGTGGCTTATTTCTTCTTCTTTGAAAATGCTAATGTTTTCAAGGAACTCAAGGGAGGGGGTTGGTAAAAGCCAAGAACAACAGGTACAAGTAAGAAAAATGTATTACTTTGTGGGTTGGAGAGGGAAGAAACAGCTGGTGGATGTGTCTTCTTTGCAGAGAAAATTGGACTGCTGTATAACCACTGGCAGAGCAATACCTTTGAGGGACACGTGCTTTACGGCAACCGGCCTTAGCTGCCCGCTTAGCAGACAGCCCTAGCCCATAAGCCTGCTCATGACCAGCCAATCTGAACACACCTTTTGGGACAGTGGGGCCCAGGCTCCATCATCCACTGGAGTCTTGGTGACCCCGGGTCTGTCTCTTGGCAGACACCTCCCACTGCTGCAAGTTCAAGGGCAGAGGCCCTATCTTCCCCTTCCTTGGTATCCCAGGGCTCAGCACAAGGCCTGACACATCAGAGATGCTAAATTGGGTTTTGCTGAGCAGAACTGTACCGGACAAGTTGGGGCAAGTTGTCTTTCTGGTGCCTAGGTCAGTCTTCATCTCGTAGGAATCATGTTCTGGGTCAAGGTTCCGTTTCACGGCCCTCAGTCCTCCCTGCAGCTGCTTGGTGAGTTACTGGTTTTGTGAGCTAACCTGGACACTGTCTTTCTCTCCAGCCCCCATCTCTCTTATTTCTAACTCTTGGCTTTCAGAATGAGCTTTTGGCACCTAGTCCTCTTATAAATTAGAACCTGTTTCTATGTCAGCTCACTTGGTGACATTGCTCCGAGGGAGCCTGACTGGTTAAGCTCCAGCATAGCAGGATCCCAGCTGGTGCAGCAGGTTGTCTGTGCTGGGTTTGGTGTTTAAACAGGTGAGCAGGTCTCAGCCTGGGGAGAGCTACAGAGGTGAGAATCTCCTAGAAACACAGTCTGTAGTTCGCCTTCTGCTTTGTCTCCAGAGAAGACATGAGCTGGACCCTGGGGACCTCAGGATCTGCCAGCCTTGACATCTGCTTCCCATCCCTGCCCTGGCTGACCTTATATGCTCCTTCTAGAATGAATGCTTTGAGCATGCAAAACGTCTTTTCTCAGCCTGCATCAAGATTGTCTGCGGGTGGTTGGTACAGAATCGGAGACATTTTTATTTGCAGTACGCGGGCCTCTCACTGTTGTGGCCCCTCCCGTTGCAGAGCACAGGTTCTGGACGCGCAGGCTCAGTGGCCATGGCTCACGGGCCCAGCCGCTCCGCGG
>NW_006797435.1:0-2170 GCF_000442215.2 Lipotes vexillifer | reverse complement strand
TTTTTTTTTTTTTTTTGCGGTATGCGGGCCTCTCACTGTTGTGGCCTCTCCCGTCGCGGAGCATAGGCTCCAGACGCGCAGGCTCAGCGGCCATGGCTCACGGGCCCTGCTGCTGCGCGGCATGTGGGATCTTCCCGGACCGGGGCACGAACCCGCGTCACCAGCATTGGCAGGCGGACTCTCAACCACTGTGCCAACAGGGAAGCCCCCAGTGGTATATTTATTCAGTTATTTTAAATAGTAGTCCCAGTTGTTTTTATTTTATTAAGTTAAAATGTGTTTGCCTGTCATGGCTGTACCTGCATTTAATAATTCTTGCTTTTGACACTAGAGACAAAGATCAGTCAATACTTTAATTGCCTGAGGGCTATCAACAGACATGAAGCTTTCCTTAAAGTAGTAATCATCTTTGGCAAAGAAATTGTACTTTTAGGTGCAATTTATGCATTTACTAATTCTGTGCTGCATTCTCAAGATGATGGGCTGCACATTAGCTCTTTCCTTTTATGTTACATTATTTAATTTGGGAATCAACTTTTATTTCAGGTGCCATAGTAATTTCTCATTGTTGACAGAATTACAATAAGAAAATCTTGAAAAGAACATATTTAGTTTAAATTAAGCAAAAAAGAAAAGAGAAAGGTAAGCTTAGACAAGATTCAATTTAGGATTTTACCCAGAATATTTAGGTGCCTTAGAAAATACAAAGTTTTGCCACTTTGAATGGAACTTTCTTCAGAAAATCTAGCCTTCATTAGTGTTTGTAACAAATGTAAACTTTTGCTGTCGATGTGTAAAAGTTCTTATTACTCAGTATTCTTACCAATACTTGGTATTATTATACTCAATTTTTTACCTATCTGCCAGATTTATAATTGTATCTCATTGTGGATTAATTTATTTTCTGATTATTAGTAATCTTGAACATATTTCATACTTAGATTGGACATCAGAATTTCCTTTTCAGTGAATGCATCTTTTTATGTTTTGCCTACTTTATTATTGGGTTTTGTGTTTTCTAACTGATTTGTAAATATTGTCATTATATTCTAAATACTAATTGGTTGATTAAATGCACAGTCAATGTTTTCTCCCAATGTGTCATAATTTTTTTCCTTTTTTAATAGTGTGTCTGCATAACAATTGTATTCTTGCATCATATTTATGAATCTTCTATGATATGTGATTTTCTGGGTCTTTTTGGAACAAATGTATTCCTAATCTGAGGATGTGAACAATACTCTTTTATACTTTCTTTCTTCTAAAACTTTTAAAGTTTGCTCTTTTGTATAGATTGTTAATCTACTTGGAGTTGATTTTGTGAGTGTGTGTATAGTTTAATTTCACAGGGTTCTAATTTCAAGGGATATAATAGTTTAACATAGAGAACAAGTAATCTAAGCACCATTTATTGAGGATCTCTAGCACTGACACGTGTAGTTATCATGTATATGCAGGCCTAATTTTTGTTGGCCTATTATCTTACCTATTTGTTTATGAAGCAATAATATAGTCTCTTTATCATAACTTAACAGATAAGTCTTGAAGAGTGGTAAGGCACATGTTCTCATTTTGATCTCCTTCAAGATTTTCATGACTCTCCTTGGAGCTTTGCTATTTCATATAAATTTTAGAATTAGCTTGTTGAGTTAAGAATGATATTACTATTCTATTTATTTTTTTCTCTCCTTGGACATACTCTATTAATTTTTTTATTTCTTGTCTCTCATCTACAACTTTTAAGTGAAGGGCACTTTATCTAATTTAACCATCACTAAGGGCACTTATTAACATTATTATTAATATTTTAATGTTATGTAATATGCTAATGGATTATTATATTGCACAGTCTTGAGTTGGGTAAGTAGGCCTGTATGTGCCAACACTCAGTTATACTGAGTTGCAAGGCTTAGAGAAGTTTTAAATCTTCTAATTTATTATTATAAATCTTCATTATATTTATAAAGATATTTCTTATCCTTTATTTTATGAATTCATCTCTGACTTTTTAAATTGGAAATTATCTGTTTCTAGCAGCACCCTTTTCCTCTTTCTGTTGTTTTCTTGTTTTCTTTTGATCTCTTGTCAACCAACTTGTTAGCATTTTGTCTAAAAGTAAATTGAGGGCCTGCGTACCGCAAAAAAAAAAAAAAAAAAAAAAAAAAACAAA
>NW_006797434.1:0-4650 GCF_000442215.2 Lipotes vexillifer | reverse complement strand
AAATGGTGACATTATTCAGAGTGACATTGCCTGTGGTGACAGTACCCATGGTGAAAATGCCCACGGTGACAGTACTCACAGAGACAATGCTCATGGTGGTAGTACCCAAGGTAGGATTGCTCATGCTGGCATTGCTCATGGTGACAGTTCTCATGGTGGCAGCATCCATTGTGACAGTACCAATGGTGAAAGTGATAATTTTGACAGTGTTCACAGTGATAGTGCCCATGGTGACAGTGCCCTTGGTGACAGTCCTCAATGTGATAGTTCCCATGGTGGCAGTCCCCATAGCAGTGGGTCACATGGTGGCAGTGCAAAATGGTGATAGTGCCCATGGTGACAGTGCTTATGCTGACATTGCCCAGAGTGACAGCTCTCAAGGTGGCTATGCTCACAGTGATAGTGCTCACATTGATTGTGCCCATGGGGACTGTAGCCATGGTGAATGTGCCCATGGTGACAATTTCCATGGTGATATTTTCCATGGTGACTGTCCTCACTTTGATAGTGCCCATGGATAAATTGCCCTTGGTGACAATGCTCATGGTGACAGTGCTCAAGGAGGAAGTACCCATGGTGACAGTGGTCATTCTGGCATAGCTTATGGAGACATTGCTCCTGGTGACATTGCTTATCGTGGTATAATCCATGGTGACAGTACCCATGGTGAATATGATAATGTGGACAGTGCTCAAGGCGGTAGCAACCATGGTGACAGTGCTAAGTTGGCATTGCTCATGGTGACAATGCTCATGGTTACAGTGCTCATGGTTACAGTGCCCATGGTAACAGTACTCTTTGGAAAATTTTTCATGGTAGCAGTTCTCATGGTGACAGTTCTCATGGTCATAGTGCCCAAGGTGACAATGCCCATGGTGACATGACACATGGTGAGATTCCACACGATGGTAGTGCCCGTGGCGAGGCTGCACATGGGAGGAGGGCACATGGTAGCAGGCAAATTTGTGACAGTGCCCATAGTGACTGTGCCCAGGGTGCCAGTTACAATAGTGAGAGAGCCCATTGGGGTAGTGACTATGTTGAAAGTGCTCATGGTGACAGTGCCCTTAGTGACAGTGCTCATGGTGACAGTACCAGTGGGAACAGTGCTCATGGTGACACTTATGGAGAAAATTTCTTTGGTGGCAGTTCCCACGGTGAAGGTGCCGATGGTGACATTGCTTATGCTGATCGTGCTTATGGTAGCAGTGCAAATGGTGACAGTGTTCATGGTGACATTCCCCATGGTGACCATGCCAGTGGTGACATATACCATGGTGACAGTGTCCATTGTGGTAGGGACCCTCGTGAAAGATCTCATGGTGACAGTGCCCATAGTGACAGTGCTCATGCAGTTGTTGCCCATGGGGACTGTAGCCATGGTGAATGTGCCCATGGTGACAATTTCCATGGTGATATTTTCCATGGTGACTGTCCTCACTTTGATAGTGGCTATGGAAAAGTTGCCCTTGGTGACAATGCTCATGGTGACAGTGCTCAAGGTGGAAGTACCCATGGTGACAGTGCTCATGCTGGCATGGCTCATGGTGACAGTGCTCATGGTGGCAGTATCCATGGTGACAGTACCCATGTTGACAGTGATAATTTTTACAGTGCTCACGGTGATAGTGCGCATGGTGACAGTGCATTTGTTGAGGGTGCTCATGGTGAGATTGCGCACTTTGGAAGTGCCCACGGAGACAGTGCCCATGGTGACAGTGACCAGAGTGACGGTGCCCATTGTGACATTACTCACGGTGGCAGTGCCAATGGTTGCAATACACACGGTCATAGACTCCATGGTGACTGTGACCATGGTGACAATGACCTTTGTGAAAATCCCCTTGGTGACAGTGCCCAGCATGACAGTTCCCATGGTGAGTGCGCTCAGGTGCTGAGAGCCATCCAGATGTGACAAGTATCCCTTGAGCACAGCCAAGGGAACCAGCACAGCTGTTGTCTACGGATGAAGCTCAGCCTTTATAGAATTATAATGAATGTTACTAAAGGGTTTGACATTTATTTGATCTGTGTACTTCTTTGTTTGTTCGCATGTGGTGACGGAGGATTAAAACCTAGGGGAAGCCATGTAGAGTCCCTGGGAGATGGTAATTCCCGATGGAAATTTAGTAAAACCCCTTGGGATGAAGCATCAGGGGGACAAAAAGGCCCCTTAACTCCCCCACCATTACCTACTCCCCGTCCTCCAAGATGGGAAGAGGATCAAGCATGGGAATGTTTAGATTGAAACAGCCCACATTAAAAGAGAAGATGGATATTAATGCTTGGAAAGGGCAACTTATATTTTGCCAGTATGTTTTGCATGAAAGCAACATATATATAAAAGTTGAATGTCCTCCTAAGCAACCTAAGATTTATGCATAAAAGAAGTTACTTGATAGAAATTGCTTATGCCTTGCTAGAATATAGAAAGTTTTGTGTGAACTAGTAGTAATTTTTTATTAGATAAGAATCTAGAACTATACCAGGAAAATAGTTAGGCCCTTTGAATGCTCATGGACGGAACAGCCTGTGTGTTTTAAGATTGTATTAGCTCACTGTAACCACAAGACCTGAAACAAAGAACGAAAGTTCTGCCAGACGTTTTGAGAAAAGAAAACCACAGGGGGACATTGAGCAACCATTGTTATGAGAAGGCTGAAAAAAGAAAGCATTCATAATATTGTGTTATAGGATTAGATAATCATTAATGTAACCATGAGAATTTGTTGAAAAATCAATGGTGTAATAAGAGTTAAACAAAATATAAAAAGGGCTTTTTGCGTGGCAATAAAAAAAAGGCAAGCATCTCATCTGAATCTGGTATGAGTGGATTTTCTTTAATCGCTGACTCTGTCCTCCCTTCGGGTTATCCCTGCACTGTCGAGGCTGGACCGCGGCACTCAGGATGATAGTGCCCTTGGTGACATTACTCAGTGTGGCAATGGTCATGGGGACAGTTCGCATGGTTGCTGTGCCAATGGTGACAGTGCCCATGGTGACATTTCTCATAGTGACAGTTCCCATGTTGCCGTGCCCATGGTGATAATGCGCATGTTGACAGTGCATATGGTGACTGTCCCCAGGGTGACAATTCCCATGGTGACGTGCCCATGGTGATAGTGCACATGTTGACAGTGCATATGGTGACTGTCCCCAGGGTGACAATTCCCATGGTGACGTGCCCATGGTGATAGTGCACATGTTGACAGTGCATATGGTGACTGTCCCCAGGGTAACAATTCACATGGTGACAGTGCTCACAGTGATATTGCTCATGGTAATAGTGCTTACGGTGATAGTGCCCGTGGTGTCAGTGCACTTGGTGACAGTGCTCATGATGAGAGTCCTCAGGGCGACATTGCCCATGGTGACAGTGACTATGATGGCAAACCTCATGGTGAAAATATCTATGGTTACAATGCTAGTGGTGACAGTCTCTATTGTGCAGGTGCCATTGTGCCAGTTATCACGGTGATAGTACTCATAGTAACAGTGCCCAGTGTGAAAAAAACCATGCTGACAGCACTGATGTTGAAATTGTCCATGGTGACAAGACTCATGGTTACATTTGTCAGAGTGACAGTGTTGATGGTGGCATTGCCCAACGTGGCATTGCTCGTGGTGAGAGTGCAGATGGTGACACTGCATATGGTGGCAGTTACCATTCTGAGTGCGCACATTGTGGCAAAAACTATGTTGACAGTGCTCATGGTGACAGCTCCCATGCTGACGGTGCCCATGATGGCCGTGACCATTTTTACAGTGCTCACGTTGGTAATTGCCATGTTCACATTCCACATGGCAGGGTGTCCTTGGTGACAGTCCCATGGTGACAGTACCCATGGTAATAGTGAATTCAGTCATAGTGCCCACGGTGAGAGTGCCTATGGACATAGTGCCCATGGTGATAGTGCTCACCGTGACAGTGTCCCTGGTGACATTTCTCGTGGTGATAATTTCCCTGTTGACAGTGCACAGGGTGACAGTTATCATGGTGGCTATGCGCATGGTCACATTGCCCATGATGACAGTACTCATGGTGGCAGTGTACATGGTGACAGTTCTCACGGTGATAGTGCCCATAGTAAGAGTGACCATGGTGAGAGTAGCCATGGTGACAGTGCCCAGGGTGACATTTCCCATGGTGACTGTGCTCATAGTGATAGTGCTCACTGTGATAGTGCCCATGATGAACAGTGCCCATGGTGCTAGTTCACATGCTGGCAGTTCAAAATGGGGATAGTACCCATGGTAACAGTGTCCATGGTGATAGTTTCCATGGTGACAGTATTCATTTTGGCAGTGCCCATGGTGACAGTGCTTACATTTACATTGCTCATGGTGGCAGTGCCCATGGTGATAGTGCCCATTGTTACATTGTTTATAGTGACAGTGCCCATGGGGATAGTGCCTATGCTGAGAGTGCTCAAACTGACAGTGCTCACTGCCTATGCTGAGAGTGCTCACGCTGACAGTACCCATGGTTAAAGTGCTTATGGTGATGGTGCTCATCATAGTAGGACACTTCTTGAGAATGCTCACAGTAGTAGTGCCCACGGTGACACTGCCCATTGTGACAGTGCACACAGTGAGAGTACACATGGTGACAGTGACCACGATGGCAGTGTCCACTGTTGCAGTGCCAAC
>NW_006797432.1:0-230 GCF_000442215.2 Lipotes vexillifer | reverse complement strand
GTTAGTGCTCGGGTTAGGATTAGGGTTAGGGTAATGATTAGGGTTAGGGTTAGGGAACTGTGACGCGTTAGGGTACAGGTAAGGGTATGACTACGGTTGAGGGTTAGCGTACGTCTTAGGGCACAGTTTAGTGTAAGCGTACCGGTTAGGATTACGGCACGGGTTAAGGTCAGGCTTCCGGTAAGGGTTAGGGTTAGGGTAATGGTTAGGGTTAGGGTTAGGGAACGGGG
>NW_006797431.1:0-291 GCF_000442215.2 Lipotes vexillifer | reverse complement strand
ACCCAACATAGGAGCACCTCAATACATGAGGCAAATACTAACAGCCATAAAAGGGGAAATCAATGGAAAAATAATTAGAGTAGGGGAAGTTAACACCTCACTTTCACCAAGGGACAGATCATCCAAAATGAAAATGTATAAGGAAACACAAGCTTTAAATGAAGCATTAAACAAGATGAGCTTAATTGATATATATAGGACATTCCATCCAAAAACAACAGAATAGAGTTTTTCTCAAGTGCTCAAGGAATATTCTCCAGGATAGATCATATCTTGGGTCACAAATCAAGC
>NW_006797430.1:0-290 GCF_000442215.2 Lipotes vexillifer | reverse complement strand
GGTACAGGTTAGGGTACGACAACGGTTTACGGTGAGCGTATGTGTTAGGGCATGTGTTAGTGTGAGTGTACGGGTTAGGATTAGGGCATGGGTTAGTGTAAGGCTTCGGGTAAGTGTTAGGGTTAATGTTAGGGTTAGGGTTCGGGTTAGGGTTAGGGAACGGGGACAGTTTAGGGTACAGGTTAATGTATGACAACGGTTTAGGGTTAGCGTGCGTGTTAGGGCATGGGTTAGTGTTAGTGTACGGGATAGGATTAGGGCATGGGTTAGGGTAAGTCTTCGGGTAATGG
>NW_006797429.1:0-850 GCF_000442215.2 Lipotes vexillifer | reverse complement strand
ACTTAATAACGAAGTGATCACTGAAGAAATCAAAGAGAAAATTTAAAAATACCTAGAAACAAACGACAATGGAGACACAACGACCCAAAATCTATGGGGTGCAGCAAAAGCAGTTCTAAGAGGGAAGTTTATAGCAATACAAGCCCACCTTAAGAAGCAGGAAACATCTCGAATAAACAACCTAACCTTGCACCTCAAGCAATTAGAGAAAGAAGAACAAAAAAACCCCAAAGTTAGCAGAAGGAAAGAAATCATAAAAATCAGATCAGAAATAAATGAAAAAGAAATGAAGGAAACAATAGCAAAGATCAATAAAACTAAAAGCTGGTTCTTTGAGAAGATTAACAAAATTGATAAACCATTAGCCAGACTCATCAAGAAAAAAAGGGAGAAGACTCAAATCAATAGAATCAGAAATGAAAAAGGAGAAGTAACAACTGACACTGCAGAAATACAAAGGATCATGAGGGATTACTACAAGCAACTCTATGCCAATAAAATGGACAAGCTGGAAGAAATGGACAAATTCTTAGAAATGCACAACCTGCCAAGACTGAATCAGGAAGAAATAGAAAATATGAACAGACCAATCACAAGCAGTGAAATTGAAACTGTGATTAAAAATCTTCCAACAAACAAAAGCCCAGGGCCAGATGGCTTCACAGGCGAATTCTATCAAACATTTGGAGAAGAGCTAACACCTATCCTTCTCAAACTCTTCCAAAATATAGCAGAGGGAGGAACACTCCCCAGCTCATTCTACGAGGCCATCATCACCTTGATACCCAAACCAGACAAGGATACCACAAAGAAAGAAAACTACAGGCCAATATCACTGATGAACATAGAT
>NW_006797428.1:0-262 GCF_000442215.2 Lipotes vexillifer | reverse complement strand
TAGGGTACAGGTTAAGGTATGGGTTAGTGTTAGGGTATGGGTTAGGATTAGGGTACGGTTTACATTCAGGGTTATGGTTATGTTTGGTGTATGGGTTAGCATTGGGTACGGGTAAGGGTTAGGGTTAGGTTTAGTGTTAAGGAACGGGTACAGTTTAGGATATAGGATATGGAACAACAACGGGTTAAGGTTAGGGTATGTGTTAGGGTATGGTTTAGTGTTAGTGTATGGGTTAGGATTAGGGTACGGTTTAGGGTAAGGG
>NW_006797427.1:0-200 GCF_000442215.2 Lipotes vexillifer | reverse complement strand
GCTCATGGTGAGAGTGTGCACGTTGGAAGTGCCCATGGTGACATTACTCATGGTGACAGTGCCAATGGATGCAATACCCACGGTGATAGTGCCCATAGTGACAGTGCTTATGGTGATGTTGCTCATGGTGAGAGAGCGCATGGTGGCAGTGCCCATGGTGACAGTGCGCAGATTGACAGTGCCCATGGTGACATTACTCA
>NW_006797425.1:0-6671 GCF_000442215.2 Lipotes vexillifer | reverse complement strand
ACTCACAACAGTAATTTCACGGAAAAGAACTAACCAGCAGATTTTTCCCTTTTGCCCCTAAAAGTGCTACAAGAAGGAGCAAAGCAGCAAAGCAGGTGGTGGGAAAACACCCTATCTTTTAAATTCTGAATAGATAACTTCAGTGCGACACCTTTCATCTTTCACAAGTTATGAAAGAGTACTTAATCATGAAGCCCTGACGGGAGGACAAATTGAGGACAAATTGAGGACACCAGGAGCAGACACGTGATGTAAACCATGGCTCGGGGCCCCGGTGCCTTTGGGGGTGTCGGGCTGCGGTCGCCCCCGAGGGCAGGCAGTGCGGCCTCATCACCTCCTCATCAGGGGGTTTGCAAAGACGACGACAGGGTGTGAGAGACGTTCACTCAACTTTAACAGAACAGAATTCCCAACTGCTTCTGTCCGGGCTGAGTCACTGAGTGAGGACACCCCCCATCCCTGCCAACCCCCCGCCCGTCTCACGTCAGCTGACCGTCACCTGCTCAGGGGAAGCGCTCGGGAAAGCTCTGATCGGCAGAGAAAAGGTCACCGACACACCCTTGTCCATCCTTCCCGAACTCTCGGGGTGGACACTGCCCCCCACCCTTGCTTCTGGCGGAGCTCCTGGGAGCTGGGATGCGTGCAGACGCGTGTATGTGACACGAGTCACTTTACACTGAGCGAACACACTGCCTGCGTGCGTGTGCGCGCGTCACCGCCTCTCTGGGTGAGGAGGACTTGGGAGAAAGTCCCTAAGGAACCACGCTGCTCAAAACACCGCCAGGGCTTCTCGCGAGCGTGAAACTGAAACACGCCGACGAAGGACGCCTCCACCGGGACACGTGAGGACATGCCTTCCCGCGGGGCCGGGCCCAAGGCCACTCACAAGCAGCAAAGCACGGATGGCTGTTAAGACTCTATAGTGTTTCAGCCACCGACACAAAGAAGACAGCAAAGGACTTACGTGCTCAAGAAAAGAAGTCTGAACGGTAATGATTTACAAAGATCAAGGCTGTAATGTTAAGTAATGCTGGGATTACATTAAGCTTACTTTTTAAAAACTGTATTAACTCTACTGGGAAAACATGTAACCACCACTGTCCTTTTGGAAATCAGCACTTTGGACACATTTGAAGTTACTGAGTACTCCTCTGCAGCTAGGCAACATCTTAATTAACAGCACGAACCTAACCATGAGGCGCCCATTTCTGAGAATTATGAGCCCACATCACACATGCGACCTGGGTCAAGAGTGCTTCATCATCAAGACACCTGCCCAGTAGACAGTTTTGCGCTGGGCATACACCAGTCATTACCACCATTTATGACACATGTTTTCATACAAAAAGGTAACAGGAGGCCAACGCCAAAGTGAGGCCACTTACAAAAGGGACAAATTTACCCCTTAGTTATGCTGAAGAAAAATTCAAAATTAAAAAGTATGAAGACCTTGGGAAGCAAACTAGATGCCTAGGGAACAGGGTCGTGACGTTTCATTTAGAATTCTGAACCAATGAATACATAGCACAAAAACCTAATTTTTAAAGGTCTGGGGTTCAACGCTTGATTTGTCTAATTAGTTACCAGAACCGAGTGGAAGAACTCTTCATAAAATCCTTTCATCTCTATTTCCATCACTAAAATCACCTTGAGAGACATGAAATCAGAAACCAAACCCTCAAAAGAGACAGACAAAGCAGAGCGTGTGGCCTCCGCGGCCCAGCAGCCTGAGGCCCGTCCCGCAGCAGCTCCCCGCACGCTCCCTGCGTGTCCGCAGAGGAGGGGGCCGCAGAGCCGCGCCCACCGGAGCGGCCACGGGAAGGAAGGGCCACCAGAGGTCGGGCAGCACCGAGGGCAAGACCCCCACCCAGCGGCAAAGGCTGGACCGGCTGGAGCGACGCCCCCTCCGTCACCTGGCATCGAGCGCCAGTTACGGGAGGGGAGCAGTGTGACGTGGGCGGCACCCAGTCGCTGGACACGCACCTGGTAGAAGTGCGTCAGTATGCGCAGCTGCGAGCACAGCCTTGGTATCGACTCCTGGAACGCCCGGACCCTCTGGCTCTCCTGCTCTTCTTCTGCGGCCGTCACCCCCCACTGGCCCTGAGAGTCAGAGGGAAGCAAACGGGTTAGACTCTGCATGGAAGGCGCTGTGGGGTGGGGCTGAGGTGGGTGTTAGTGGCGGGGCGCCGACTTCCACCCCTCTGTGCTGCTGGAAACGTCCACGATCGTTTTCTGATGCCAAACTGTTCTCTAGCTTTATCTTTTTCAGTGAATAACGTACCTCGGAAGTATTTTACATCAATACACGTGAGTACACGTAGCGCTCCCTCACTGTCCTTAACAACGTTCATCGGCCACAGTGTTACATTCTGTGACACCCAACAATTCAGATGATTTCTCACAGCTCACCAGTCTTCTGCTATTAGAAACAATGCTGTAATAAACGGCCTTGTAATCTGTCACTTTGTACGTATTTCAATGCAGACAGTTTACGTGTCTGTAAACTGAACCTGACGGTTCAAAGCACTGGCACCCTCACACGTCGCACTAACTCCTGACCGGACGGGAGCTGTTCTTACCATTTCCCTTAGCCGTGATGCGTGCAGAAGACTGTTCTCAATCACTGGTGAAGCTGACTAGCTGCTTTCCAGCTATAGCACACGCAGGGATTATCACAGGATCATTTCTTATCAATTAACATGGTAAATTACATGAATAGATCTCTTGAACCCCTGCATTCCTTAAATAAACCCCCGTCTTGGTGAATTATTCTCTCAATATTCTGTCAAATGTTTCCACTGTACTTTCTGTAAGACTTTTTCCATCAACATGTACAACCTAGGTCTGGTATAAAGATTCTCGCATCTGGTGTCAACTTCACAGAGCTTCCCAAGCAGGCGCTGGACGCTTCCCTCCCTGTGACTGAACTGGCGCACGAGCACAGCGCCCTCCACGCCGCCGAGGTCCGGCCGCTCCCTTTCCGGTGGCAGAGCTGCTGATAAGCAACTTTGCTCCTCGCTGAGCCGCTGTTCTGCCTAGAATCTGCCCTCTGCCCAGGGAAAGCCCTTCATCTCCCTCCCGTGCGCAGGCTGACTTCACGGGTCCGAGCCAGACAGCAGGCGGCATTTCCGCACCACCTCGGTGTGTCTGTCTTCCCCCCACGGCCTCCCGGGCGGTGCCCGGCTTGTTCTGCTCCCCCTGGGCCGGGGACGCCCTCCGTCCACGCTCACCCTCATCTCACCGGGGCCCACCTCCTGCTGCCCGGCCGCCTCCGGGTTTCGCTGCATCCCCAGCAGCTTCAGCGGGCGTCTGGGTGACTCTCTCCCCGTTTATTTCCGTCGGCATGAGGGTCGTGCATTTTCAGAATCGCGTCCTGGGGCTCCGCGGCCTGAGAGACACGGGTCGCCTCTAGCGCCCCTCCGGCCCTCCCTCCGTGGCGGGTCCTCACCGCAACCCCATCTTCCATCACAAGCTGGCCCTGTCCTACTGCCTTGTGCCCTCGACGGCAAGCTGCTTCCCTCTGGACAACTTCAGTGCCCGGTGCGTCGTCCGTCCTTTCCACTCTGTCCTGTCTCTTCTGTCCCAGAACCTCCCGACCAAGCAGGTCTGCCCAGACGAGCCCTCAGCCGTGGGCGAGCAGGCGACGGGTCCAGAGGGCAGCCCCAGACCAGAGGTTACCCAGAGGCCTTTCCTTTCACGAGGTGGGTTTAGCCCCGCTGCCTCTGTTGGTAGGACAGACACATCTGGTCTCACTGTCATCTTACCAGTGAGATGCTTTCCGGTCTCCCTGACGGTGGTCATCTTTTACCACATGGTCTGTGTTTCTTCTGATTAACCAGGAGACTTCTGAGTCTGTTCAGTGGCGGCCTTTAAAAGGACACCTTCACAAAGCAGGCCGTCCCTGTGCTCTATTTCTTCAGACAGCGTTAACAACCAACCTGAGCGTGAATGATGAGCGCCCCCCCTTCTTGCTGCCTGATTTTAGAAGACATTATTTTCACGTCTATATCTTTTAATACATGTATACCTGTTTTACTTACTTCATGAGCTTTAAAAAACATCTTTCGATGCTGGGTTTTAAAAGATGAAGTAATTACTAAACTTACATTACTTTCTATTTCTTCTTCCCCTACCACCTTTTGTCTTTTCAAACACATTTTTTAAATATTCTATTTTACCGTAGTACAGTACATATAAAAAAGCACAAGAATTCTAAGTGGATAGCATGATGCGGTGTCACAATGCGGTACACGCCTCAGCTGGGCTGACATGCACGTTCACGTCAGCAGCACAGCGGCTGCGTCCAAACACTTTGTCTTATACTTGCAGCCATGTAACGATTTTACATAGCTAAATTCAATTTTGTTTTATAAATAAAAGCTATCCCTAATAATTAAAAGCAAAAACGAAAGCAATTAATCTAACTGGGTACTGAGCTGGTGGCAAAACCTTACGGGAATAGCTATTTCAGGGAGGTCACCTTGCGGGAGCGGACACGTGGCTGGGAAATCGCACGGCTGCTGCATGGTGGGGGGAGGGTCAGGATGCCTGTTCTGAGACTGTGGTGTGTACCGGTGTGTACAGGTGTGTGGGGGGGCAGGTGGAGTCAGAGAACAAAGAGCTGGGTGAGCTCCTGCTAGAAAACAAGATTTCCAATTGTGAGGCAGAAAAAAGAAGAAAGAAAAGGGCTTTAGCCCTAAATTTGAATTGGACATATTATCACACACAGTTTTGAGAAGTGGGAAGAAAGCAGAAAACTGAGGGCAGGGACTGAAGGAGGAAGAGGCACCCGGGAGCCCCTGCCCAGCAGCAGCAGTGTGGAACGCTGCGGCGGGGGCGGGCAGAGGCCCCCCACCAGGCGCCCTGGGCCCTCCGTGCCGTCCTGCACAGCCCCTCCAGCCTGCGGGGACCTCAGGTCTGATGACAGCGCGCAGATCACCCTGCCTCACGAACGTTAACCACTCCTCGGGTACACTCGCAGCTCTCCCCTCTCCCGCGTGTCCCGAGCACATCGGAACAAACACGCTGAATAACCTGCCTTATCAGGCAGATCTGCTCCGAGGCGCTGACGGGTAACAGTCTGGAGAGTGAGCCTGGGCGCCCCCAGAGCGCAGACTCACAGCCCGGTGATTCCCCAGAAGGGCAGAGCTCTGGGCAAGTGGGCAGTTTGAGAAATCACGGCCGTGGCTGGATTTACTGGACACTTAGCAGCTGACATACACCAGCACATGAAAATAAGGAGCTCCAGGGGAGTCTGTTTGTTTATTATCACTCCCATTCTACAAACCAGGAAACTGGTCTCAGAGAGGTCAAGTCAGCAAAGGCACAAAGCTGGTGACGGGGTCGTGGGCCTTCAGCCTGCCTGGTGCGCAGGCTTCCCGGGCCCGGCCAGGAGGCCCCGGGGGCCGGGGGCCGCCAACTCTGACATTTCAGCCACAAACCCCTGCTCCCGGCAATGCAAACCAAGTGAGCAGTACACCCATCTCTACAACACCCTGAAGGCATGACACATACACAATGCGCTGTGACCCTTCCAAGCTGACGATCCTCTAACGCGGACCGCAAGGGAATACTCAAAAATAGACCTAATCCAACCGCATCAACTGAACCATCTGTCTGTCACAACCCCAAGAATAAGCATCTTGAAAAAGTGAAAGACTGTACAGATTATACCCAATACAAGAAATCCCATAAAGACTCAAACTCATTCAACAAATCTTTGTACTTCAAGGTCACGAAGGACATGAACTACTCAGTAAGGTCACTGAAAATTGCCGACGTGCACAAATCCGGTTCCCACGGGTATACATGTGCCCACCAGCTCCAGGTGAGAGCGATGCAGAGTCGGGCACCACCCAGCGGAGACACCGCCGCAGACGAACGTCTCGACACTTAACTGAGGAACGCTGGCAAGAGACCAGAGCTTCCCGCGAACTCTGCCTTCGCTGGTTTTTAAAGCCGAGGACGGTGATGGTGCCCCGCTCCCTGTAAAAGAGTCCAGAGCCGCTCAGGACCCCAGCCGGACGCGGCTACGACCACGGCCTCAGCGACATTTCAGCGGCAGGGTCTCTGCTGCGCTGGTAGTCGCCGCGGCAACAGCTCACCGGCCGGCTAAGCGGATGAGCCCCCGCCCACCGGCACCAGAGGCGCCAGGACCGTGTACCTCGGCCCCACGCTGCTGCCTCTTCTCCTCGAACTGCAGGCGCCTCTGCTGCTCCTCCAGGGCGGCCCTGTAGATGGCGTCCTGAGTGTTCTGGAGCTCGATGATTTGATCAAACACGGCCCTCAGCTGGTTTAAAAGTGCCTGGGGAGAGAGGACAAGTTTTTTCTTTTCATGAACAGAGCCCCCAACACGCTTATTACTAAGTTTTTCAAATAAAATACTGACACTTAGTGAAATTCTCAAGGTGCTCTTTAGCTGTTCATTCATGCATCAGCAGACACGGACTGAACACCCGGTCCTGGCAAATACGCGAATTCTGAATCACCATAGCAACAGCAAGTGGACAGAGCCCAGGCTCTCGGCTGCATCACCTCCCATCCTCACCGAGACCTGGCAACCCAAGGTGCTGCCCAACTCCAAAGTGTGGAGCACGTAGCTGCATCCACAGTGGGACTGCTCAAGGATTAGAAAGGGATGGGAAAACCTTTTTTTTTTTTTTTTTTTTTGG
>NW_006797424.1:0-244 GCF_000442215.2 Lipotes vexillifer | reverse complement strand
TCAATATTGTGAAAATGACTATACTACCCAAAGCAATCTACAGATTCAATGCAATCCCAATCATATTAGCAATGGCATTTTTTATGGAACTAGGACAAAAAAATCTTCAAATTTGTATGGAGACACAAAAGACCCCAAATAGGGCTTCCCTGGTGGTGCAGTGGTTGAGAGTCTGCCTGCAGATGCAGGGGACACGGGTTTGTGCCCCAGTCTGGGAGGATCCCACATGCCGTGGAGCGGCTGG
>NW_006797423.1:0-249 GCF_000442215.2 Lipotes vexillifer | reverse complement strand
ATTGATTAGCTCTAGTAGTTTTCTGGTAGCATCTTTAGGATTCTCTGTGTATAGTATCATGCCCTCTGCAAACCGTGACAGCTTTACTTCTTCTTTTCCGATTTGGATTCCTTTAATTTCCTTTTCTTCTCTGATTGCTGTGGCTAAAACTTCCAAAACTATGTTGAATAAGAGTGGTGACAGGGGGCAACCTTGTCTTCTTCCTGATCTTAGTGGAAATGGTTTCAGTTTTTCACCATTAAGGATGAT
>NW_006797422.1:0-240 GCF_000442215.2 Lipotes vexillifer | reverse complement strand
AGATCTATGATTTTTTCCCCTTTTCCTCTTTTTGTGAATGTGTACGTGTATGCTTCTGTGTGAAATCTTGTCTCTATAGCTTTGCTTCCACCATTTGTCCTAGCGTTCTATCCATCCATTGTTTTTTTTAATTGCTTTTTTCTTAATAATTAATTTTAATTTAAATAACTCTATTACATTTTACCTTCTTTCTTTCTTTCTTTCCTTCCTTCCTTCCCTCCTTTTGACAACGAATCATCC
>NW_006797421.1:0-5098 GCF_000442215.2 Lipotes vexillifer | reverse complement strand
TTCATTCATGTTGGGATGTTTTAAAGCAGGACTTTAGCCTGGGTGGCTGATGTTGTCTGAAGGTACCTATAGGTACATCTCAGTCTCTGGCATTGTCACTGTGTGTTCTTGGCTCAGTATTTTCAACTTTACTAAGAAGCACAAGGTTGAAGTAAGGAAGATCACTGTCAGTATAATGGAGGTGAAGTGGGTTCTGTGATATAATATTCTCAGCATAAATTGACCTGCTTGGAATCTTTGTGTTGAGAATCGACAAGGATACTCTTCCTCCAAAAACCTTGATAGTATAAAACTTCTAAAGGACGCTGTCCTAGGACTCTTTTAGTTTTCATTTTTTGGGAAACACTTCTGGAAAATTCAAATGCTCGCAAGCTGAAAGAAGCAATTATTCACCTGAAGGCTGACTCTGCTAAAGTTGCGTTGTCCGACCTTTACATGCTGATAGAACCCAAATAGCCTTGCAAAACAATGCTCTTTTATTGGATATAAGCATATAGATTGTTTAAGATGGACTTGTATATGCAGTTAAGTGAAAAACCAAAAATCTTTGAGTTTCCCTTGCTGGGTTTTTTATTTCTTCATTTAAGTTTCTATAGCGTATGCTAATAATTCAGGGTAACCTCAGGTTAGTTTTAGGTCCACTCTACACAAATGTTGAAGTTCTCCATACCCACCTTTTTTCTACCTTCCTTCTTTTCTTCCATCTTTTCTTTCTAACTTCTTATAATACATTATACTTAATCCTGCATTTGTTGAGGTGGCAATTAGTTTATGAAAATTTTTTTTTTTTTCTTGCGTTATGCGGGCCTCTCACTGCTGTGGCCTCTCCCATTTGCGGAGCACAGGCTCCGGACGCGCAGGCTCAGTGGCCATGGCTCACGGGCCCAGCCGCTCCGCGGCATGTGGGATCTTCCCGAAACGGGGCACGAACCCGCGTCTCCTGCATCGGCAGGCGGACTCTCAAGCACTGCGCCACCAGGGAAGCCCTAGTTTATGAAAATTGAAAGCACTGTGAAATTTTGCTGTTCAGAATGCATGTTGACCAAATTCTATATTGAGAAAAGGTCTGAATTTACCCAGAGTAACCCTTTCTCAGCGTCCTTGAATAAAAGCCATAGAAAGTGGGCTATATATAATATCCTGACAGGTATGTAGAATTCATAGCAATTGCCCTCAAAGAGCTTACCTAGCGTAGATGCATATGAATGCATGTAATGATTGCTTTATTGGCAGCAGTGCCAACACACACAGTCTGTTTTGTTTTATATCATTCTCATTACCTGCTGTTTACCACTGTATACATTGCTAATGGCGTGGTTTCTATGGCTTGTGAATTTCACGGCCATATAATATGTAATGTATTGCACACTTCAGTGTGGAAGATGGAGACTCCATAACTTTTCGTGTGCTCTTTGCCCCTTTGGAATGTATTACACTGAGATCAGGCAAAGTAATAAATTTATTTCAAATGTGCGTGATAGCTAAACATCAGTTAGGACTGGTGGAAAATATTTCTTCTTCCAGCCACATAACAGTGTTTAAAGAGTAAGCCATTGAACGTGGAGTTACTGAACATGGGACTCAGTTCACTGGGATCCCTTCTTAGAAAAATAAAGGAAAACTTGGAGTGGATTTGTGTGGCTTATTCAAGTAGTAACTAATCAGCTACATCTTGGTGAACTTAATTTGTCACAATCGTTTGGTATTTTATTAACTCTCTTCCCCTTCTTCCCCCGACTCTCACGAGAACGGATCATGAGTATCTTAAAACATACTAAGTCATCTTCCATCGCTGTTAATCAAACTACAAAAGCACACTTTCCTTATCCAATGTAACTTACTGTCTTTTAGAGTAGCTGTGGTTTTAATTCTCTACAGAATTAAAACCAGCAAAGAGAAACATTTTCAAGGAGCCACCACATTGTAGAGCTTTAGAAAGAAGACTTTAGAATTAAGGGCAACTATATCATTTTATAGCTAAAGCACCTGAGGCCTAAAGTAGGAAGGTAACCATGGAGGTCAGGGAAAGGGGTTGAAGATCAGGTTTCAGGCTGAGAAAGAGTCTACAGGGACTCAATCTGAGCAGGTCAGAAACTGAGAGGAGACCACGAATGTTCTGGGAAGGCTGGCATCTGGCCTCAAGTGTGGGATTGAGACAGGGAGTGGGCCCGGGGGAACTGAGCTGCTGCAGTAGGCAGAGAAGTCCACCTCATCTCCGGAAAGTGCCAGTGACATCAGGGAGTTGAGGGGAAAAAGCAATGAATTCCAGTCCACCTGAGAAAGCAGGCCAGTCTGATTAACTCTGAATTTAGGCTTATTTCAGATACTTCTTGAGAAAGAACTTGGACAAGAGCAAGTCCCACACAGCCTCTTTTAAATCCATGCCCAGTATTTTCTGGTGGAGCTGCTTAAACCCTCCAAGTGACTCCAGTATTTTAATTTCACTCTATATTTAATTCCAACAGTTCTATGATTGATTATTTAGTGGGCAAATAAGTAGGGTCCCAAAAGAGTGTGAATGTATTTTACCGGATGAGGTTGGGCGGAGTGGAGCTGTCTGGAATGGGACACCAATAAAAAGGGCTCTTGGTAAAGAAGAACGTCTATTAGAAATGGAGAGGTATTCGCTAGGAAATTAGTGCCTGACACCACGCCCTTCTCTCTGCATGTTTAGAAGCTAGTTTCTAATTTTATTTTCATAGGAGATGTCCCTGTGATGAATTGTCTTTTACCTCCACACTATTTATCACATGGACATATTGTGAAGTTTGTGCGAGAGAAAGCAAGTATTAGAATTTATTTTGCAAGGAGCTATAAACACTTCCTGGAACAATCTAGGGTAGAAGGAAAAGGAAAGGAAGGTGGATACAAAGCAGAAAGACAGCTAATGATGCTGGAGTCTCTCGCTGGGATTTGTGGTATCTCTTTTTGAAACTAAGTACAGAAAGTCAGAACTTGACTGATTGTTTCTTGATCACAGTTTGTTTCATTTTTGTTTTTTTTCTTGCTCTCTCATCAGTTACTCCAGCCACTGCCATGCCATTTTCAGTTTCATTATGCATGCCTGTCTTGTTTCCATTTGCATTATTCATGCAAACGTTGATTGAACTGATGACCCTGAGTTATCACAGAAACATTGGATATACCCGTGGATACATTTCTTAATTTTAGAAAAAAATTACGAGTGAAGGTTAAAATAACTCCTCTTCAATTTGTCATTTGAAAAAAACTTCTTCTAACATACAGTACCTCATCGCCTAATATTGCCATAAATGAAGAATTCCTGTGTATTCATGAATGCAGGCTAGTCTGTATATTTTTGGGCAGGTATGACCATTACCGAGGGTAACGGCCTGGTTTGCTGGCCATGTCCTGTCTCCTAGAAAGTGGTAGTTTCTCTTGTCTTTCAGTTGGTCCCTTGGATATCAGAGGTGAATTTATAAAACTTTACTTCCCTTTACACTTACTTTGTTTTGTTTTACTTGAAGTATAGTTGGTTGACAGTGTTGTGTTTCAGGTGTACAGCCAAGTGATTCAGATATATATATTTCTTTCTCAGATCCTTTTCCTTTATAGGTTATTACAAGGTGTTGAATATAGTTGCCTGTGCTATACAGTAGGACCTCGTGGTTTATCTACTTTATATATAGTATACACTTACTTTGTGTGATCCATGCTGGTCAGACCACATAATTATTTTCCCTTCTGATATAATATTTTCAGGTCCAACCTCAAACTTTTGATGAGAAGATATTTTAAAATAAGTTTAGCATGTGTGTGCTCTAAATCCAACAGTAGTTATTAGAGATGTGATTTTGCACTAGGTATTCCTCTTTTTTGTTCTTGGCCAACCAATTGAAAATTAGTTTTTATTTTCTGGTTGGTTTGCTAGATGTTTATGACTGTAATAAAAGTCTTAAATTTTGTCTCATATCTTAAAACACAATCTGAAATAGCAATGGATATTGTGCTATACATAGGGGCTGTGATAGAAATATAGTTTGTAACTTCAAAAACATATAACCTAGAAGGGAACACAGACACATATGCAGCAATTATGGCAACTGCATTTGTTTACCAAGTGAAATAGTACTGAGATGGATAAAGTGCTAGCAAGCCTTGAACAGCCAAATCAGCTTCAAAACTAGATGTGCAGTTCTTTAAAAATCTTTTTAACATTTTCCCAGCTACATGTAGCATATAACTTAGCATAAAATCGGTATGGGTTTTAAGTAGTTTAGCATTTTGACATCCTCATAATGAAATTAAATCCAGAAGGAGATTTCTCTCCGTGATCTTTTGAAATGGTCCTTGATCATCCACAATATTTCCCATCATCACAAAGGTGGTACCAAGGGCAGGGAACTCCAACATTATTAAAGTTTCATAAAACAAAGTGAATTTTAAGAATATAATGTCCCCAAACTGATAAAGGTCTTGACATATAATTTCAAGGGACGCATAAATAATGTTTTGATTGTCTGAGGGCAAAAATATTTAGGTTGAGTTAATGAATGGTAGAGTTTTTGAGTGGAGAGTGTCCTTAAAATATTATGTAGATGTGTACTGTCAACAGATGCTAGCCACATGGCATTATTTATATTTAAACCAATTTAAAAATAAGATTAAAAATTAAGTACCCCAGTTGCATTTGCCATGTTCCAAAGATGTTTATTAGCTCCATGTAGCTATTGAATACTGCTTTACATAGTACAGATATAGAATATTTTCATGATCAACAAAAATTCTATTGAGCAATACTAAAATTATACCCAGATATGCACAGAGAAGGCAACCAAGTCTCAAAGAAATAATATAACTTCCCCAAGATCACACAGCTATGTTTTTAAAGAAAAACAAAATGACACAAAGGAAATAGTAAAAGAGGCATTAAAGAAACCCAGTAAGTTTCTGGAGCAGTCAAAGTAGGGTTTAAAAGTGCATAGTTAGCTGTTAGCAGGGTTGACGCTCTTGACGGTTGGGAAGATCTACCTGCCTGAATTTAGACATTAGCATTTTATGCAGTGAATTAAAGGCAAAAAATCATTTCAGCGAATGGCTGCCAGCTCCATATTTTTAGCCACTGCCGTGCTTCCAG
>NW_006797420.1:0-1077 GCF_000442215.2 Lipotes vexillifer | reverse complement strand
GTGTCCCCTGCATCGGCAGGCGGACTCTCAACCACTGCGCCACCAGGGAAGCCCTGTTTTTCTAGATTTTTGACTAATTTCTGAAACACAGTATCTTTCATATCTGAAACATAAGGTAACAGCTTAAATGAGAACTTTTCACTATGTCATCATGGCTACTACTGTAAATTTTAGTGGGAAAAATAGATAGAGGTTGGTAAGTAAAATGTCATTCCACTGACATTCTCTTATGTTCTTAGTTTTACCACATTTAGTAGCTAAATCCATCACAGTCCATGGCAGGACAAATGGAAAAACCCTCCAGTAGACGTCTTTATCACCATCCTAATCTCCTGCGGCACCAGACACTGAATTTAGAGTTCAACTATCACTGAGAATGGGAAATTCTAAATAAATAAATAAATTAGATTGAACTGCTTGTCGAGTTCCAAGTTCTTTAAAAACCTTATCTTATTTAATCATCACTATTATTATTACCCCTAACATACAGAATAGAAACAAAGACTCATGGATAGGTGAAAGTCACTGAAGTTTGCAAAAGGCTTGGTCAGGTCAGAATTCAACCCAAATTTGCCTAACACCAAAGCCCATGCTTTTATTTGTGCAATTCTCCCTTAGTTTGCTTGGTTCTATGTTATACCTAGCACTAAAGTAGAATTTAAACCCTTAGTTCTCGCTCCTGAAATTTTTGAAATTTTTTTCACTTATTTGATCCCAAAATAACAGCAATTTTTTCCACCCCCTAAACCAGTTTCCATTCTCCCTTTTCCCCTCCTCTCTTTTCATATACAAAGAAAGAACTCTGTCTTGTATTCAGACTTTTCTTTTCCCTCTTATTACTATTTCTATTAATGCTACAGGCACATTATTTCTCCAAGTCAAGAGTAAATATAAAATATTTCTGCCCCTTCCCCTTTTCTTCTTGCTGACTACTGAAAGGCCTTGGATATTGATCCCAAAGCTCAAGGACAGTTGTACACACACAATGAGTTAGACACAGCGGTTAGCTTCTTCTCAGCCTCTGGTAACAAATGCTGATGAAGTGTCTGCTGAAAGAGGGTATCTGGCAAATATGAT
>NW_006797416.1:0-355 GCF_000442215.2 Lipotes vexillifer | reverse complement strand
ACCCGTGTCCCCTGCATTGGCAGGCAGACTCTCAACCACTGCGCCACCAGGGAAGCCCCAATTGAGACATTTTTAAGAAAAAATGTTGAAAAAATACGTTCTTAAGAAAACCACCAGTGACATTATGTAAAAAACCGATTAAAGAACATGAATATGTGCCAAAATTAATTATTCTGCTTATATTTTTTAACGTTTATATAATCAATATAAATAATTGTTAAAATTTTTGCTTTGATGAACATGGATATATGCTATTTTTATTTATTTATTTATTTTTTTTTTTGCGGTACGTGGGCCCTCTCACTGTTGTGGCCTCTCCCGTTGCGGAGCACAGGCTCCGGACGCACAGGCTCAG
>NW_006797415.1:0-250 GCF_000442215.2 Lipotes vexillifer | reverse complement strand
CCTACCCCTTACCCGAAGCATTACCCTAACCCGTGCCCCAATCCTAACCCGTACACGAACACTAAACCGTGCACTAAAACCTACGCTAAAGCTCAACCGTTGTTGTACCCTAAACTTTACCCTTAACCATCCCCGTTTCCTAACCCTAACCCTCACTCTAACCCTAACCCTTACCCGAAGCCTTACACTAACCCGTGCACTAATCCTAACCCGTACGCTAACACTAACCCATGCCCTAAAACGTGTGCAA
>NW_006797414.1:0-358 GCF_000442215.2 Lipotes vexillifer | reverse complement strand
TTGCAAATGAAGCAACTGACAAAGGATTAATGTCCAAAATTTATAAGCAGCTCATGCAGCTCATTATGAAAAAAACAAACAACCCAATCCAAAAATGGGTAGAAGACCTAAATAGACATTTCTCCAAAGAAGATATACAGACTGCCAATAAACACATGAAAGAATGCTCAACATTATTAATCATTAGAGAAATGCAAATCAAAACTACAATGAGATATCATCTCACACCAGTCAGAATGGCCATCATCAAAAATCTACAAACAATAAATGCTGCAGAGGGTGTGGAGAAAAGGCAACACACTTGCACTGCTGGTGGGAATGTGAATTGATACAGCCACTATGGAGAACAGTATGGAGG
>NW_006797413.1:0-3307 GCF_000442215.2 Lipotes vexillifer | reverse complement strand
GGCTCGAACGCGTGTCCCCTGCATTGGCAGGCAGATTCTCAACCACTGTGCCACCAGGGAAGCCCCAAAGTTAATAACTTATTATTAACAACTTCAGTCCTTTAGGATAAATCCCTGCTAAAGTGAATTCCATTTTTTATTTGAATTTTGGCTTATGTCGGCAACCAACTGTTAAATGGGTGTTCTTAAAAAAAAATGTATCCATAAATTAAAAACAGTTAACAATAACATAGAGAGGGGTGTGTGTGTGTGTTTGTGTGTGTTGTCTTACAATTCCTGCTATAGGGAAAGGGAAAAATCCAAAAATATGCTGAGTATCTATTAAGTTTCAAGTATTGAGCCTGACAATTTACAAATTTTATTTTATTTTTCTCACTTAATCTTTTAAATGGCACTATTTTATTTTAATTGTACTCTCATTTTATAGGCAACTGACACTTAGAAGACTGAAGACTGAACCTAAAACTTGCGTCTATCTGGCAGCAAATTTACATGACAACAGCCTCCAAATGAGAAAGAGCATGGAAGGTTAAGAAGATGATGTTTTAAGACATGAAATGGCTCCAGCTTTGTTGCATTTTGGATGCCATTTAATAAACTGTTATAAGGTACAACTTTTGCTTTATTTTTTCCCTTTGGTATTTTTTCTTTAAATACCCATGACCCTCTCAGGCATTCCCCTCAGCTCAGAGGAATGTGCTGAGCGCAGACTAGAAAGAATAGAGACGTGTACTAAATAAATGTTAGAAGGCTGAAGGTCTCAGAAAATTGTATTTGTGATTTTATTGAACTTAATACTTTAGAAATATATAACTTGATACACATAAACACTTGCCATGGTTGAGTTTACAGATATGCAGTTATGTTTACCGAAAGGGCATGAGTCAGCTGAGATAGCAGACTGTTGAAAATGTTAAGAACAAGGTTTTGACTTATAAAACATTCCAAAGTGCTTTAGAGGATTTCCAAAAAGGAAGGGTAGGATTTGTTGGGGACCAAGGCGGGGGAAGTGAGCATTTTAAAAAATCATTTTCACTATAGTGCTGTGCTCATTCTACAAAAATAAACATAGAACATAAACTACATGTCTCTTGTTCTCATTTAAAAAAAATTAAAGTGAATAAAGGGCTCAAACTACATACACATAGAGAAGTGAGCATCTGACAAGAGTTCAATCTTCAGTTCTAATAAGTGGTATAAACACTAGTTAATATTTACAAATTGTGTTAAGGGAAAAAAAGAGTTTTAAATGAACTACTCTTTTGCTCTGCAGGTGAAATCATTCTGGGTCTTGATTTAGCTGTGTTCTTAGGCTAATGTCACAGCAAAGATCTCGTGGTTTCCAACCCAGAAGCACCTTGCTAAGTTCAGAAGAAAAGATGTTTTTCTGGGCCCTTGTAACAGAGTCTTGCTTTTTTTCCTGAGATGACTGATGCCCCAGTCTTATTCTGCACAAGAATAATCCTCAGTTTAGAATGTAAGCACCTGAAGGCTTCTGTTTTGTAGTAAAGGGTTTTAAACATAGCATGTGCCTAGTTGATATTTTTGGAATGAACCTTGATAATTGTACCTTTCACCAATTAAATATGTGGTTATAATTTCCAGATAAATTATGTTGCCCACGACAACCCCGTTCCATGCCTTGTCATTGCAGCAGGAAGTACATGGGTAGTTGTACCTCATCATCATTAAGCGCACAGACTCTAGAGCTAAGAGAATGGGTCTTACTCCAGACTTATTCACCTCATAGCTTCTGAACTTGGGCAAGTTACTTAATATCTCGCTCCTTAGCTTTCTTGTCTATACCACAGGATAACATTACAGAGGATTCTTTTAGCGTTAAATAAGATAATATAGGGTTGTTTCATAGAACAAAGACTGATATAAAAGCATTCAGTAAGTATTCTGCATGATTTTATTGTTATTCAAATTTTAAACTCCAGAATTTAACAGTCATGAAAAGAATGGTTTATGTTAAGGTAACAGCTACATTCCATGCATAGAACATAGTAGGACCTCATAGTAGATTTCAAAGAAAAAGTCAGTGAGTGAATGAGTGAATGAATGAATGAATCAGTAAGTTTTTGGTGATGAAACCTTGTTTTCATCAGTCTGAAAACTACACTTAAGACAGTGTACTATGATACAGGCAGGAAATACCTCCTTATATGAAATATAAACTTCTAAAATTATAAATTAGGGAGTGAGTTTTCCGATTAGTAAAAAGTATTACCCTTTAAACATTTTTCCATTAGACTGACTTAAAGCATCTAAGGCATTTAAAGTATTTTCATAGAAAAAAATATTTGTAACTCTTCAGAAGTGCACACATGGGGTAAAATGAGATATTCCTGTACTGGTGGCATGGTCATCAGTGAGTTCTTTCTACATAAGGACCCCTTGCTTTCATATATGTAAGGAAGTAGTTCTGCTAATACTATATTTTCTCAGATTCTCAAAAAATACACTGACACGTGATTCTAAATGTATGATTTACGTATTAATGTTTTAGAATCATTAGATTCTAAATGATTCTAAGTGTATGATTTAAGTATCCATGTTTCCATGTGTGTATTTTAATCACATGCATTTCATACCTGCTTCATTCCATTTTTCTCCTAAAATAGCAAATCAAGTGTTCATTAATCCCATCGATTAACATGCACTAAAACAGCTTGCTATTTTAAAAAAAGAATTTTTTTATAATCATGTCACAATGAGAATGGTAATTCCTTGAACATTCCTATTGTACTAACTTCAGGTTTTAACGTATTATTACTTTTTTCATTCTATCTGCAATGTCACAGATGTGATACAACTTGCCCTCCAGACCCTTGCACGTGCGTCTTGATTGGCACTTACCAAAGACAGTCCTTGCTGGTACTGACTCTCTGTTGAGCCAGAACGAGACTTGGGAGAGAATAACCGTCATTATGCATGGCAGGTATGTTTGAATAACAAAATAGCCAATCTTTCTCTTCAGGTGGAAATGAGTGGTCATAACAACATATTCTCCTGGAGGGTAAAACAGACAGTAAGGTGAGCAATTTGACCTTGAAAATAAATTATCTGTGAGTTTTTCCATCAGCAGCAAGAACCTGCAGGTTAGACATAGCCTTTATCCACGTGACATCTGGTTCCTGGAGAGAAAAGCTTTTATCCAGGAAAGAAAAGAGACATTTAAAAAACACACCATAACACATTACTGTATATAAAATAGATAACTAATAAGAACCTGTTGTACAGCACAGGGAACTCTACTCAATACTCTGTAATGGCCTGTATGGGAAAAGAATCTAAAAAAAAA
>NW_006797412.1:366604-423474 GCF_000442215.2 Lipotes vexillifer | reverse complement strand
ACACCAATGGACAGATCATCCAAACAGAAAATTAATAAGGAAACACAAGCTTTAAATGATGCATTAAATCAGATAGATATAATTGATAATTATAGGATATTCCATCCAAAAACAATAGATTACACTTTCTTCACAAGTGCACACGGAACATTCTCCAAGATAGATCAAATCTTGGGTCAAAAATCAAGCTTCAGTAAATTTAACAAAACTGAAATCATATCAAGCATCTTTTCTGACCACAATTCTATGAGACTACAAATCAATTAGAGGGAAAAAAATGCAAAAAACACAAACACATGGAGGCTCAACAATATGTTACTAAATAACCAAGAGATCACTGAAGAAATCAAAGAGGAAATCAAAAAATACCTACAGACAATGACAACGAAGATACAATGATCAAAAACCTACGGGATGCAGCAAAAGTAGTTCTAAGAGGGAAGTTTACAACAATACAAGCCTACCTCAAGGAAAAAAGAAAAATATCAAATAAACAATCTAACCTTACACCTAAAGGAACTAGAGAAAGAAGAACAAACAAAACCCAAAATTAGTAGAAGGAAAGAAACCGTAAAAATCAGAGCAGAAATAAATGAAATAGAAACAAAGAAAACAATAAGAAAGATCAATAAAACTAAAAGCTGGTTATCTGAGAAGATAAACAAAATTGATAAAACATTAGTCAGTCTCATCAAGAAAAAGAGGGAGAGGACTCAAATCAATAAAATTAGAAATGAGAAAGAAGAAGTTACAACAGACACTATAGAAATACAAAGCATCCTAAGAGACTACTACAAGAAACTCTATGCCAATAAAGTGGACAACTTGGAAGAAATGGACAAATTCTTGGAAAGATATAACCTTCCAAGACTGAAATAGGAAAAAATAGAAAATATAAACAGACCAATCACAAGTAATAAAATTGAACCTGTGATTAAAAATCTTCCAAAAAACAAAAGTCCAGGACCAGATGTCTTCACAGGTAAATTTTATCAAACATTTAGAGAAGAGCCCATCCTTCTCAAACTCTTCCAAAAAACTGCAGGGGAGAGAACACTCCTAAACTCATTCCATGAGGCCACCATCACCCTGATACCAAAACCAGACAGAGATACTAAAAAATAGAAAATTACAGACCAATATCACTGATGAATATAGATGCAAAAATCCTCAACAAAATACTAGCAAACAGAACCCAACAACACATTAAAAGGATCATACATCATGATCAAGTGGGATTTATCCCAGGGATGCAAGGATTCTTCAATACACACAAATCAATCAATGTGATACACCATATTAACAAACTGAAGAATAAAAACCATATGATCATCTCAATAGATGCAGAAAAAGCTTCTGACAAAATTCAACACACATTTATGATAAAAACTCTCCAAAAAGTGGGCATAGAGGGAACCTACCTGAATATAATAAAAGCCTTATACAACAAACGCACAGCAAACATCATCCTCAACAGTGAAGAACTGAAAGCATTTCCTCTAAGGTCAGGAAAAAGACAAGGATGTCCACTCTTACTACTATTATTCAACATAGTTTTGGAAGTCCTACCCACAGCAATCAGAGAAGAAAAAGAAATAAAAGGAATACAAATTGGAAAAGAAGAAGTAAAACTGTCACTGTTTGCAGATGACATGATACTATACATAGAGAATACTAAAGATGTCACCAGAAAACTACTAGAGCTAATTAATGAGTTTGGTAAAGTTGAAGGATACAAAATTAATGCACAGAAATCTCTTGCATTCCTATACACTAATGATGAAATATCTGAAAGAGAAATTAGGGAAACACTCCCATTTACCACTGCAACAAAAAGAATAAAATACCTAGGAATAAAACTACTTAGGAAGACAGAAAACCTGTATGTAGAAAACTATAAGACACTGATGAAAGATATTAAAGATGATATAAACAGATGGAGAGATATACCATGTTCCTGGATTGGAAGAATCAGTATTGTGAAAATGACTATAATACCCAAAGAAATCTACAGATTCAATGCAATCCCTATAAAATTACCAATGGCATTTTTTACAGAACTAGAACAAAAAAATCTTAAAATTTGTGTAGAGACACAGAAGACCCCGAATAGCCAAAGCAGTCTTGAGGGAAAAAAAAAATGGAGCTGGAAGAATCAGACTCCCTGATTTCAGACTATACTACAAAGCTACAGTAATCAAGACAGTATGGTACTGGCACAAAACCAGAAATATAGATGAATGGAACAGGATAGAAAGCCCAGAGATAAACTCACACACCTATGGTCAACTAATCTATGGCAAATTAGGCAAGGATATACAATGGAGAAAAGACAATCTCTTCAATAAGTGCTGCTGGGAAAACTGGACATACATGTAAAAGAATGAAATTAGAACACACCCTAACACCATTTACAAAAATAATCTCAAAATGGATTAGAGACCTAAATGTAAAACTGGACAGTATAAAACTCTTAGAGGAAAACATAGGAAGAACACTCTTTGACATAAATCACAGCAAGATCTTTTTTGAGCCACCTCTTAGAATAATGGAAATCAAAACAAACAAACAAAAAAACAAATAGGACCTAATGAAACTTAAAAGCTTTTGAACAGCAAATGAAACCATAAACAAGACAAAAAGATAACCCTCAGAATGGGAGAAAATATTTGCAAACAAATCAACAAATCAACAGACAAAGGATTAATCTCCAAAATATATAAACAGCTCATGCAGCTCAATATTAAAAAAAAAACAAAGAACCCAATTAAAAATTGGGCAGAAGAGCTAAAGAGACATTTCTACAAAGAAAACATACAGATGGCCAAGAAACACATGAAAAGCTGCTCAACATCACTAATTATTAGAGAAATGAAAATCAAAACTAAAATGAGGTATCACTTCACACCAGTCAGAATGGGCATCATCAGAAAATCTACAAACAACAAATGTTGGAAACAGTGTGGAGAAAAGGGAACCCTCTTGCACTGTTTTTGGGAATGTAAGTTGGTGCAGCCACTATGGAGAACAGTATGGAGGTTCCTTAAAAAACTAATAATAGAATTACCATATGACCCAGCAATCCCACAACTGGGCATATACCCAGAGAGAACCATAATTCAAAGAGAGTAATGTACCACAGTGTTCATTGCAGCTCTATTTACAATAGCCAGGTCATGGAAGCAACCTAAGTGCCCATCAACAGACAAATGGTTAAAGAAGATGTGGTACAGGAGGAGCTTCAAGATGGCAGAAGAGTAAGACGTGGAGATCCCCTTCCTCCCCACAGATACACCAGAAATACATCTACATGTGGAACAACTGCTACAGAACACCTACTGAACGATGGCAGAAGACCTCAGACATTCCAAAAGGCAAGAAACTCCCCACATACCTGGGTAGGGCAAAAGAAAAAAGAAAAAACAGAGACAAAGAATAGGGACGGGACCCACACCAGTGGGAGGGAGCCATGAAGGAGGAAAGGTTTCCACACACTAGAAGCCCCTTCATGGGTGGAGACTGTGGGTGGCAGAGGGGAAGCTTTGGAGCCGCGGAGGAGAGCACAGCCACAGGGCTGCAGAGGGCAAAGCAGAGAGATTCCCGCACAGAGGACTGGTGCCGACCAGCACTCACCAGCCCGAGAGGCTTGTCTTCTCACTCACCAGGATGGGCGGGGCATGATAGCTGAGGCTCAGGCTTCGGATCCCAGGGAGAGGACTGGTGTTGGCTGCGTGATCACAGCCTGAAGGGGGCTAGTGCGCCACAGCAAGCCTGGAGGGAGTCGGGGAAAATGTCAGGAGCTGCCGAAGAAACAAGAGACTTTTTCTTGCCACTTTGTTTCTGAGTGCGTGAGGAGAGGGGATTAAGAGCACTGCTTAAAGGAGCTCCAGGGACGGGCATGAGCCGCGGCTAAAAACGTGGACCCCAGAGACGGGCATGAGACGCTAAGGCTGCTGCTGCTGCCACCAAGAAGCCTGTGTGCAAGCACATGTCACTCTCCACATCTCCCCTCCCAAGAGCCTGTGCAGCCTGCCACTGCCAGTGTCCAGTGATCCAGGGACAACTTCCCAGGAGAACGCACGGTGCGGCATAGGCTGGTGCAATGTCACATCGGCCTCTGCTGCCACAGTCTTGCCCTGCACACCGTACCCCTCCCTCTGCCAGCCTGAATGAGCCAGAGACCCCAAATGAGCTACTCCTTTAACCCCGTCCTCTCTGAGTGAAGAACAGATGCCCTCAGGCGACCTACATGCAGTCCAAATCCAAAGCTGAGACCCAGGAGCTGTGGGAATAAAGAAGAGAAAGGGAAATCTCTCCCAGCAGCCGCAGGAGCAGTGGATTAAATCTCCACAATCAACTTGATGTACCCTGCATCTGTGGAATACCTGAATAGACAACAAATCATCCCAAATTGAGGAGGTAGACTTTGGGAGCAACGATATATATATATTTTTTCAATTTTCCTCTTTTTGTGAGTGTGTATGTGTATACTTCTGTATGTGATTTTGTCTGTATAGATTTGCTTTTACCATTTGTCCTAGGGTTCTGTCTTTTTTTTTATTACTTAAAAAAATTTTTTTCGTAATAATTATTTTTTATTTTATTTCATCTTCTTTCTTTCTTTCTTTCTTTCTTTCTTTTCTCCCTCTTATTCTGAGCCGTGTGGAGGACAGGCTCTTGGTGCTCTAGCCAGGCGTCAGGGTTGGGCCACTGAGGTGGGAGAGCCAAGTTCAGGACACTGGTCCACAAGAGACTTCCCAGCTCCACATAATATCATACGATGAAAATCTCCCAGAAATCTCCATCTTAACACCAAGACCCAGCTCCACTCAACGACCAGCAAGCTACAGTGCTGGACACCCTATGCCAGAAAACTAACAAGACAGGAACACAATGCCATCCATTAACACAGAGGCTGCCTAAAATCATAATAAGGCCACAGACACCCCAAAACACACCACCAGACATGGATCTTCCCACCAGAAAGGCAAGATCCAGCCTCATCCACCAGAACACAGGCACTTGTCTCCTCACCAGGAAGCCGACACAACCCACTAAACCAACCTTGGCCACTGGGGACAGACACCAAAAACAACAGAAACTACAAACCTGCAGCCTGCGAAAAGGAGAACCCATACACAGTAACTTAAGCAAAATGAGAAGACAGAGAAACACACAGCAGATGAAGAAGCAAGGGAAAAACCAACCAGACATAACAAATGAAGAGGAAATAGGCAGTCTACCTGAAAAAGAAATCAGAATAATGATAGTAAAGATGATCCAAAATCTTGGAAATAGAATGAAGAAAATAGAAGAAACATTTAACAAGGACATAGAAGAACTAAAGAGCAAACAGAGATGAACAACACAATAAATGAAATTAAAAATTCTCTGGAAGGGATCAATGGGAGAATAACTGAGGCAGAAGAACGGACAAGTGATCTGGAAGATAAAATAGTGGAAATAATTACTGCAGAGCAGAATAAAGAAAAAAGAAAAGAATTGAGGACAGTTTCAGAGACCTCTGGGACAACATTAAACACACCAACATTCGAATTATAGGTGACCCAGAAGAAGGAGAGAAAAAGAAAGGGACAGAAAATATTTGAAGAGATTATAGTTGAAAACTTCCCTAATATGGGAAAGAAATAGTTAATCAACTCCAGGAAGCACAGAGAGTCCCATACAAGATAAATCCAAGGAGAAAAATGCCAAGACACATATTAATCAAGCTATCAAAAATTAAATACAAAGAACAAATATTAAAAGCAGCAAGGGAAAAACAAGTAACACATAAGGGGATCCCCATAAGGTTAACAGTTGATCTTTCAGCAGAAACTCTGCAAGCCAGAAAGGAGTTGCAGGACATATTTAAAGTGATGAAAGAGAAAAACCTAGAACCAAGATTACTCTACCCAGCTAGGATCTCATTCACATTTGACAGAGAAAGTAAAAGCTTTACAGACAAGCAAAGGCTAAGAGAATTCAGCACCACCAAAACAGCTTTACAAGAAATGCTGAAGGAACTTCTTTAGGCAGGAAACACAAGAGAAGGAAATGACCTACAATAATAAATACAAAACAATTAAGAAAATGGTAATGGGAACATAGATATCAATAACTCCATTAAATGAAAATGGATTAAATGCTCCCACCTAAAGACATAGACTGGCTGAATGGATACAAAAGCAAGACCCATATGTATGCTGTCTATAAGAGACTCACTTCAAACCTAAGGACATATACAGACTGAAAGTGAGGGGATGGAAAAAGATATTCCATACAAATGGAAATCAAAAGAAAGCTGGAGTAGCAATTCTCATATAGGACAAAATAGACTTTAAAACAAAGATTATTACAAGAGACAAAGAAGGACACTACCTAATGAGGATGGGAGCATTCCAAGAAGAAGATATAACAATGGTAAATATTTATGCACCCAACAAGGAGCACTTCAATACATAAAGCAAATACTAACAGCCATAAGATGGGAAATCGACAGTAACACAATCATAGTAGGGGACTTTAACACCAAACTTTCACCAATGAACAGATCATGCAAAATGAAAATAAATAAGAAAACACAAGCTTTAAATGATACATTAAACAAGATGGACTTAATTTATACTTATAGGACATTCCATTCAGAAAACACAAAATAAACATTCTTCTCAAGTGCTCATTGATCATTCTCCAGGAGAGATCATATCTTGGGTCACAAATCAAGCCTTGGTAAATTTAAGAAAATTGAAATCGTATCGAGTATCTTTTCTGACCACAACGCTATGAGACTAGATATCAATTACAGGAAAAAATCTGTAAGAAATAAAAACACATGGAGGCTAAACAACACACTACATAATAACCAAGAGATCACTGAAGAAATCAAAGGGGAAATAAAAAAATGCTTAGAAACAAATGACAACAAAAACACAAGGACCCAAAACTATGGAATGCAGCAAAAGCAGTTCTAAGAGGGAAGTTTAGAGCTATACAAGCCTACCTTAAGAAACAAGAAATTTCACAAATAAACAACCTAACCTTACACCTAAAGCAATTAGAGAAACAAGAACAAAAAAACAAAAACCAAAGTTAGTAGAAGGAAATAAATCATAAAAATCAGATCAGAAATAAATGAAAAAGAAATGAAGGAAATGATAGCATAGATCAATAAAACTAAAAGCTAGTTCTTTGAGAAGATAAATGAAATTGATAAACCATTAGCCAGACTCATCAAGAAAAAAAGGGAGAAGACTCTAATCAATAGAATTAGAAATGAAAAAGGAGAAGTAAAAACTGACACTGCAGAAATACAAAGGATCATGAGAGATTACTACAAGCAACTCTATGCCAATAAGATGGACAACCTGGAAGAAATGGACAAATTCTGAGAAATGTACAACCTTCCGAGACTAAACGAGGAGGAAATACAAAATATGAACAGACCAATCACAAGCACTGAAATTAAAACTGTGATTAAAAATCTTCCAATAGGGCTTCCCTCGTGGCACAGTGGTTGAGAGTCCACCTACCGATTCAGGAGACTCGGGTTTGTGGCCTGGTCCAGGAAGATCCCACATGCCATGAAGCGGCTGGGCCTGGGAGCCATGGCCACTGAGCCTGTGCGTCCAGAGCCTGTGCTCTGCAACGGAAGAGGCCACAACCATGAGAGGCCCACATACCATGAAAAACAAAAATCTTCCAACAAATGAAAGGCCAGGACCAGATGGCTTCACAGGCGAATTCTATCAAACATTTAGAGAAGAGCTAACACCTATCCTTCTCAAACTCTTCCAAAATATAACAGAGGGAGGAACACTCCCAAACTCATTCTACGAGGTCACCATCACCCTGATACCAAAACCAGACAAGTATGTCAAAAAGAAAGAAAACTACAGGCCAATATCACTGATGAACATTGATGCAAAAATCCTCAACAAAATACTAGGAAACAGAATCCAACAGCACATTAAAAGGATCATACACTATGATCAAGTGGATTTATCCCCATAATCCAAGGATTCTTCAATAGACGCAAATCAATCAACATGATACACCATATTAACAAATTGAAGGAGAAAAACCATATGATCATCTCAATAGATGCAGAGAAAGCTTTTGACAAAATTCAACACCCATTTATGATAAAAACCCTGCAGAAAGTAGGTGTAGAGGGAACTTTCCTCAATATAATAAAGGCCGTATATGACAAGCCCACAGCCAACATCATCCTCAATGGCGAAAAACTGAAAGCATTTCCACTAAGGTCAGGAACAAGACAAGGTTGCCCACTCTCACCGCTCTTATTCAACATAGTTTTGGAAGTTTTAGCCACAGCAATCAGAGAAGAAAAAGAAATAAAAGGAATACAAATCAGAAAAGAAGTAGAGCTGTCACTGTTTGCAGATGACATGATACTATACATAGAGAATCCTAAACATGCCACCAGAAAACTACGAGAGCTAATCAATGAATTTGGTAAATTTGCAGGATAAAAAATTAATGCACAGAAATATCTTGCATTCCTATACACTAATAATGAAAATTCTGAAAGTGAAATTAATAAAACACTAGCATTTACCATTGCAACCAAAAGAATAAAATATCTAGGAATAAACCTACCTAAGGAGACAAAAGACCTGTATGCAGAAAACTATATGACACTGATTAAAGAAATTAAAGATGATACAAACAAATGGAGAGATATACCATGTTCTTTGATTGGAAGAATCAACATTGTGAAAATGATTAAATTACTCAGAGCAATCTACAGATTCAATGCAATCCCTGTCAAGCTATCAATGGCATTTATCACAGAACTAGAGCAAAAAATTTCACAATTTGTATGGAAACACAAAAGACCCTGAATAGTCAAAGCAATCTTGAGAAAGAAAAACGGAGCTGGAAGAATCAGGCTCCCTGACTTCAAACTATACTACAAAGCTACAGTAATCAACACAGTATGGTACCAGCACAAAACCAGAAATATAGATCAATGGAACAGGATAGAAAGCCCAGAGATAAACCCACGCACATATGGTCACCTTATCTTTGATAAAAAGGAGGCAAAAATGTACAGTGGAGAAAAGACAGCCTCTTCAATAAGTGGTGCTGGGAAAACTGGACAGCTACATGTAAAAGAATGAAATTAGAACACTCCCTAACACCATACACAAAAATAAGCTCAAAGTGGATTAAAGACCTAAATGTAAGGCCAGACACCATCAAACTCTTAGAGGAAAACATAGGCAGAACCCTCTATCACATAAATCACAGCAAGATCCTTTTTGACCCACCTCCTAGAGAAATGGAAATAAAAACAAAAATAAACAAATGGGACCTAATGAAACTTAAAAGCTTTTGCACAGCAAAGGAAACCATAAACAAGATGAAAAGACAACTCTCAGAATGGGAGAAAATATTTGCAAATGAAGCAACTGACAAAGGATCAATCTCCAAAATTTATAAGCAGCTCATGCAGTTCAATAACAAAAAAATAAACAACCCAATCTAAAAATGGGCAGAAGATCTTAATGGACATTTCTCCCAAGAAGATATACAGACTGCCTACTAACACATGAAAGAATGCTCAACATCATTAATCATTAGATAAATGCAAATCAAAACTACAATGAGCTATCATCTCACACCAGTCAGAATGGCCATCATCAAAAAATCTAGAAACAATAAATGCTGGAGAGGGCGTGGAGAAAAGGGAACCCTCTTGCACTGTTGGTGGGAGTGTAGCTTGATAAAGGCACTATGGAGAGCAGTGTGGAGGTTCCTTAAAAACTACAAATCAAACTACCATACAACACAGCAATGCCACTCCTGGGCATATACCCTGAGAAAACCATAATTCAAAAAAGGTCATGTATCAAAAGTTCATTGCAGCACTTTTTACAATACCCAGGAAATGGAAGCAACCTAAGTGTCCATCAACTGATGAATGGATAAAGAAGATGTGGCACATATATACACTGGAATATTACTGAGCCAATAAAAGGAACAAAACTGAGTTATTTGTAGTTAGGTGGATGGACCTAGAGACTGTCATACAGAGTGAAGTAAGTCAGAAAGAGAAAAACAAATAACATATACTAACACATATATATGGAATCTAAAAAAAAAGAAAAAAAATGATCAGAAGAACCTAGTGGCAAGATGGGAATAAAGATGCAGACCTACTAGAGAATGGACTTGAGGATATGGGGATGGGGAACTTAAGTTGGGACAAAATGAGAGAGTGGCATGGACATATATACACTACCAAACATAAAATAGATAGCTAGTGGGAAACAGCCACATAACACAGGGAGATCAGCTCGGTGCTTTGGGACCACCTAGAGGGGTGGGATAGGGAGGGTGGGAGGGAGGGAGATGCAGGAGGGAGGAGATATAGAGACATATGTATGTGTATAGCTGATTCACTTTTTTGTGAAGCAGAAACTAACACACCATTGTAAAGTAATTATACTCCAATAAAGGTGTTAAAAAAAAAAAGGATATGGTACATATATACAATGGAATATTGCTCAACCATGAAAAGGAATAAAATTAGGTCATTTGTAGAGATGTGGATGGATCTAGAGACTGTCATACAGAGTGAAGTAAGTCAGAAATAGAAAAACAAATGTCATATATTAACGTATATATATGGAACCTAGAAAAATTATACAGATGAACTGGTTTGCAGGGCAGAAATAGAGACACAGATGTAGAGAACAAACGTATGGACACCAAGGGGGGAAAGTGGTGGGGGGGAGTGAGGGGAGTGTTGTGATGAATTGGGAGATTGGGATTGACATGTATACACTAATATGTATAAAATGGATAAATAATAAGAACCTGCTCCATAAAAAAATTTAAAAATTAATTCTCCTCCAAAACAACTCAGAATTAGTTATTTTATGTTCATTTTACCAAAAAGATATAAAAGAAAGAAAAGGTAAAACAAGAGCTAGAGAGTAAAGGCATTTGTCTTGGAAGCAAAGTTATGGTCAACCAGTAAACATTGAGTCAGGGTGCAGGTCCATGTCAGAGCCCGGAGTCTTCACTTGAGGTTTTCCAGAATGGGTGGCTTTGGAGGAAAATTCCCTAGTAAGTAAGTTTATGAAATGACACATAATCCATCCTTTCTGATCCTTTCTCCAAGAGTTAAACTGTGCATCTCCTTGCAGGAAAGAAACCTCTCTAGGCGTTTGCAGCACAGGGTCCCCGCACTTGGTTTCAAGCACCAGATTTTAACTTTGCCTCCGACATAATTCACCTCTATAGGAGGCTGTCAGCAAACAAACATCAGTGACAAAAATTGTCTGTGGTTAACCTCGTGTGATGCTGTTCCAGGCCCCGTGCTAGGTTCTTAGATGCACAGAATTTCTCTGCCCATAATTTGCTCATCTCTAAAATGGAGATACCAAGATAAATGTTTTCTTTGTTTCCTTCTGTTCTGACATTGTGAAGAGCCTGTACCATCTCCCCCGACATCCCTCTTTTCCTGACACCAAGGTTTTTCTGGACAAAGTGTTTGTCTTGCTTGTTGAACAACTTGAAAGTCTAGGGAGAAGATTCCAAGGCACCAGGGAAGGAATCTGTCTCTTTCCCGAACAAGGGGCTCCGGGTTCTCTCCGTGTGTCAGACATGTTCCCATTCAGGGTTCTGGGCAGGTTCACATGCAGCCCTTGTAGTCCACATTCAGGAAACCTCCAGGGGACTCATGCAGACTTGCTTTGGCTTCTGAAGGGACTTGTTTGATAGTCATGAGTGGAGGAGGTGCAGGCTCATTTCCCCCAAACTGCAGTGCTGGAGTGGCCACCCCCTTAGAGGGTGGCATCCATCCAGGCCTCCTGCGAAGATGCCCCCCAGATTCTGGGCAGGCTGCCCTGAACAGCTCTCAGAAGGATCCCTTTCAAGGCTCTCAGGTTTCCCGCACAGCCCACACTCTGTTTGCCTTAATTGGAGCAAATGATCTGTGCATCCCTGGCCTCGGAGACTGATCCACATGGAGGGCAGGGGGCCCAGGAGGATCAGGAGAAAGAGAAGGATGTCCCTGTCTGCTCAGAACACAGGAAGAACATGCTTCAGATGCTTTCCACGGTGAGACATCAACGATGAGTTCAGTTGCAGTTTTTAAATATCTCCTTCAGATTCAAGGTTTGTGGTCAGTTCTGCTCACCTCAAACACAGCAAGCCCTAGGAATCTTAAATGGACCTCATAGAGAAATGTAAGAATGGAGGGCCCTATAGGCAGATGTGGGTCAGGGAGTCTGCAGTGCCAGGATCTGTGCCCAGCGCTTCCCTTCACAACAGTCTGGGAAAGACAGAGAAACTTCCCAAAGTCTGCTTTAGCACATGGCAGACACACATTAGGTACTTAATAAATATTTCAAAATGAAAGCATGAGTACATTGATCAATTACTCAGCTCACTCAATCAATCAATAGAACCATACTTGAACCTCAGCGTAGAGATGGATGATGAAAGGCGAGAGTTGCAGGTGATGGGGGACAGCTCTTCACCCAAGTTTCAACTCACCCAGGTGTTTGGCTGGATATCACAGGACAGCGTCACACCTCAAGGGACCTGGATCTGAGAGTCAGCAGTTTGGAGCTGGACCAAACTAGTTAAAACTGATGCCTGGACATGAGAGTGGAGAGATATTGCAAACAGAGCTGACTGTGAAGTCCTGTTTAGGGCTCTGCCCTGAATTGGGGACAGCCTTGATCAAGGGCTGTCACATGACCCCCCAGGCAGGCAGCCTACGTGGAGCCTCACTGCAGAAAGGGCAGGGCGTGCCCTGTGATTGGGGAAGGGAGAGAGCAGGATTGCATTGATTATATTCCATGTGCTTGGTGCTAACATAAAACAAATTATGGTGAAAGGCAGTCCTTGCCTTGTATAGTCCTGACATACACAAATTCATTCACTGTAATTTAAAAAATACTTGTCCCTTCAGTAACACAATTTTCATTTCAGCTATATTCAAAGTATATTAAGGATCACAGTATATTAAGTATGAGTAATTGTGTGAAGTCCAAATGTGGCTATAGCTCAACATCCACAAATCACCATGTAAATATGAGACACACAGCATGATCCATGGCCTCCACATAACTTCCTGGACAGTCTGCCAGTGACCGGCCCCTGTGCCTCTGCATTTGGTCCATGAAGGTCAGGAACTCAGTCTCCCACAGAGACAGCTGAGCTGCTCAATGTCAGGGCAGCCACACAAAGCAACAAGCCCAGACAGAACTGGTAAACAAGCCTGCAGTCACAGCCATGGTGTAAGAAGACACCAAACCCACAAAGGACTGACTTCCCCTGTTCCACTTTCCCCCGAGGAGGGTCAGGTAGATCAGCACAGACACAGGTCATCTCACTTCTAAGAAAACCCCAAACAAAAGTCTCCTACAGTTCTATGGACTCAGGGGTTGAGGGAGAAAGGGGGAAGGTCTGGAAGTGAAAGGGTAGCAAATACTGTCAGAAAGTGTCTTCAGGGCTCCCCCTGTTCGTCATCCCCATGTAGAAACCTCAGCAGAGGCTCTGAAGAGGACCTCTACCCAAGACCTCAGACAAAGGGACCTAGGAATGAAGATACCTGGGCTAGGAACTCAAATGTGCACAAGAGCATGGCTGCCAGGGAGCTGGAGTCCTTGACTGCAACTCTGCTTAGAGACTGCGGTGCTGGCTGAACCCCAAGTCTGGCACGGGGAGGGCAGCTTCCCCTGTGAGATCTGCCACGTAGAGCTTTTGAAACTGTCTGTGACTGGGCCTGAAAATCATTGGGAAGTTTGGTGGAGCCAAAGTCCTCGATGCACAGACAGAAATGCATGTAGCTGTGTGGCCTCGTTGTCTTCCATGATAAACTTGCTTTCCATTTTACCAAAATTGGTAATCAAGAGAGAGAATTGGCCAGTAAAGTTGAAAGAGCAGCAAAGAAATGAAAAGTGATAATACTGGAAGTGAAATTTGAATCAAATATAAATTAAGTTATGGAAGATATAGCTCATGGAGAGAACAAGGACACTGTCATTTGAACATTCCAGGTGTGCACCCAGAGGAACTCAGAGAAGGTGACTTGCAGATGTGAATGAAGAACATGGTTGTGATGGAAAGGATCTCGGTGTCTTGGAGCAAGTGAGGCTGGCAAAGAGATCCCTTTACGGGAACTCTCAGAGGTATTTCACAACATGGAAACACAAAGGACAGAATGTTGGAAGCTGATCCAGGCTTAGAAAGGAGCATGGCCAAGTGCTAAGGACAGAAATGATGCTGTTCCATTTCCTCGGTTATACAATGAGAAGAAGAGGCAAACTCTGTCCCACCCTGTCTTGATGACTTTTTTTCTTCCAGTTTTATTGAGATATAATTGACATACAGCACTGTATAAATTTGAGTACAATATAATGATTTGACATACATACATTATGAAATGATTATCACAATAAGTTTGGTGAACTAAACTTATGAATGAAACATCATCTCATATAAATACAAAATTAAAATACAAAGAGAAAACAAATTTTCCTTGTGATGACATGTCTTAGGATTTACTGTCTTCAACGTTCATATATAACATATAGCAGTATTAATTATATTTATCATGTTGTATATTACATCCCTAGTACTTATTTATCTTATAACTGGAAGTTCATACTTTGGACTATTTTCACCCAGTTCTCCCTCTCCCTGCACTCTTGTCTTTGCTAACCACAAATCTAATCTCTTTTTCTAGGAGTTTGTTTTTGAAGTATAATTGATCTACAACAGTATGTTAGTTCCTCTTATACAATGCAGTGATTCGATACTTCCATATTTCAAACCAATCTCCAGGATAGGTTTAGTTATGATAAGTCACCATACAAAGTTATTACATGGTTATTGACTGTATTTCCCACAACTGGACATTTCATCCCTGTGACTCATTTACTTTGCAACTGGAAGTTTGCACCTCTTACTCTCCCTCACCTATTTCTCTCCTCTCTCCACCTCCCTTCCCTCTTGTATCCACCTGTTTGTTCTCTGTATCTGTAACTTGGTTTTTGTTTTGTCACATTTGTTTACAGTTTGTTATGTTGGTTTATGTTTGTTATGTTTGCTCATTAATTTTTTTACATTGCACGTATAAGGGAAATCATATGGTATTTGTCTTTCTCTGACTTATTTCACTTAGCTTAACACACTCTAAGTCCATCTATATTATTGCAAATGGTGAAATTTCATTTTTATGGCTAATAGTCCATGTGTGCATATATATGGGTATACATATATATGGTCTTCCTACTCTGCCTACTCTTCCTACTCTGCCTACTCTTAAGTTTTTAACAAAGAAATAGAACACTTTTCTTCTCAATGCTTCTAATGCTTTAAATTACAGTGTACTAAATAATATCAATTTTACTATTTTTAAAAATTTTCCAATACATTTAGAACCAATGACAGTTTTTAGTGTTTTAACAAAAATTTTCAGATACCATAAACAATGGTGATTTTCCCAAGCATTATTGATTGCTGCGCTTGGTTCCGGGCTGCCCCATCATTTTTACTTTTCTGTTCTCACCGTGCTCAGGGAGCGCTGCCTGGTCTATCTAATCTAATCTTCACAGTAAATCTTAAAGAGGATTGGCTTATTTCTGATACGAAGATGGAAACTAAAGCTCGGGGTAATGAAGTAACCTGTCAGAGGTCACAGGGCAACCAAGTGGTAGAGCTTGGGTTTGAACACAAGTCTTGATAACTCCAACATCAGGCTCTCAACAGCATCCCAGTATGGCAGCAGAGGAAGGGGGGACACACGCCACCATCCTGTGAAACCTTGGCCTTGGGCTTCCCTGGGGCTTGATCTTCTCCTGTGCCTGTAAATACAGGACCTGACCTGCTGGAAGGGCATGACTTCAAAGAATGACTTAGAGTTTATAGTAATTCTAACATTAACATAGACACACCACTATATATAATATAGATAAACAACAAGGAACTACTATATATGAATAGCACAGGGAAATATATTCAATATCCTGTGATAAACCATAATGGAAAAGAATATGAAAAAGAATGTATATGTATATATAAGTGAGTCACTTTGCTGTACACCAGAAACTAACACAACATTGTACATCAACTATACTTAAATAAAACAATTTAAAATGTTTAAAAAGAATTTCTAACATTTATTCAGCACTTCCTGTGTCTAATGCAGGTGCTGTGTAAATGCTTTGCAAGTGGTAATTCTTGCAATGTTCATGGTAATCCAAAGAGGGAATTTCTATGGTGTTGTGTTACTTTATTTAAAATATATATATATCTGTCATATATCATATTATACATATATCCTATTTTATGTTATATATCTTCTAGGAAGGGAAATGGTGGGACACAGAGGTTAATTTATTTACTGTAGGCCACACAGTGTAACTAGTAGAACAGGGGTTAGACCTCAGGTCCTGGACTCGAAGGCAGTGCGTCCAGCTCCCAGCAAGTTCCATGTCCCCTGCTCACACCCTTTCACACCCAGTCCGGCCCCCTCCTCCCCTCCTTTGCATGACTGGACCTTCAACCTTCCCTTGTTTCTCATGAGTTCATGTGAAGTATGACCACTGCTCCTGCCCTAGGCTCCCCTCTTGACCATTGCCTAGACTCCACTGCTGGGTCCTGTGCTGCCCGCTGCAGACCTGCCCCCTTCAGTCCTATGACAGGAGTCCTGTCTCCAAGCTCATGCCATCCTACTTGAAGCCAGACGTCCCTGCTGGTCCCCGGCCCCCTATGGCTGTGCTTGGTCTGGTGGTTGGAACTCTGTTACCCTCAAGACACTCTCCAGAAACAAGATCCCACTTACAACCCAGACACTTGCAACCATGCTGGACCCAGACAACCATGCTGTTTTCCACTTTCAGCCTAATATTTAATAAACTACATGAGATATTCAACACTTTCTTGTAAAATAAGCTTGTGTTAGATGATTTTGCCCAACTGTAGGCTAATGTAATTATTCTAAGCACGTTTAAGGTAGATTAGGCTAAGCTAGGATGTTTGGTAGGTTAGCTACATTTTCAACTTACAATATTTTCAATTTATGATGGGTTTGTCAGACATAACCCCATCGTAAGTCGAGGAAGATCTGTGTATATATATAGATATATATACACCCATATATATGTATACACAAACAATATTAACCTATATTATTTAAATTTTGTATACCTGGTATCAGGTCATATATAATCTGGGGGGATTCTTCAGTTAATATGATGTTGCAGGATTCACCCTTAGTTTCACCTGCTGCTGGCATTTGCTTGTTTGAATAGCAGCAAGTATTCCATTGTGGGAATACACAGAGCTGACCAGTCCATTTTCCAGTCAAGTTTGCCATTCTGAGCAGGGATGCAATGAACATTCTTGGCTTTCTTCTGTAAATGTTTCTCTCAAGTATGCTCCAACAAGTGAAACTGCAATAGTTACAAAGTGTGCAAATATTTTACTTTAGGAAATAAGGCCCACCAGTTTCCCAGAGACATTGCACCAAGATTCCATCCAGCAGCAGTGGATGAGAGCCTTGTGGTTCTACATCCTCTCCAGAATTGGCATCTGCGGCTTTTCTGTGCCTAGAGAATGGGGCTGCATAACGGCCCCACCGGGTCCTTATTTTCATCTCCCTCTTCAGTCATGCTGTTAAACATCTCTGTGTGGGTTTATTGCATACAGGTTTTCATTTTTTAAGATGTCTGTTCAGGTCTGTGCCTCCTTTCTATCGATTGTCCATGCTGGTAATGAGCCTGCCACAGAGACATTGCCTCTGTGTCCCCCCCAAAAGAAAAGGGCCACTTCCAGGCTCCTAACCCTGTGTGATTGCCCACACTGCCCTGACCTGTGAGGAGCTTTACTCTTGTACGACTTTAGGGCAAGTCATTTTCACATTAAAGGCAATTTCAGGCAGCTGAAGAGAGGGGGAAATTAGAGTCTGACCCAAGAGGTGCCCTGGAATGAGGATATATTTTAGATATCTGATCAGGGTCTAATGACAACCTCAGAAATCCCCAGGGAGTGTAGAACCTCCAGGTCTGAACCAGTCCAACTGTCATTCAGGCAAAAGGGGACACAGTAGAGGGGATACAAGCATCAAAACATAACAAAGGGTCTTGTGGGAATATGTTCCTCTCCTGGATATCTGTCCACTGAACCAGGATAAAGTTAGGAAAGCTCCCCTGGAGGAGGGCCCACTGTGAGTAGGAGCTTGTGGGCCTGGTGGATGGACATGAGGAGTAACACAAATGTCTGTACAATTGAAAACCATTGAGTTGACACAAAGAAGCGGGGTGGAGATGGGTGTAAGTCCACCTAGGATTTAGAGAGACACTGGGCTCCCATTTCTATGCCATTGGCAGCAACAGTGATGGACCTAGATGTGATCATACTGAGTGAAGTAAGTCAGGCAGAGAAAGACAAATATCATATGATACCACTTTTATGTGGAATCTAAAATATGACACAAATAAACTTATCTACAAAACAGAAACAGACTTACAGTCATAGAGAACGGACTTATGGTTGCCAAGGGGGAAGGAGAGAGGGAAAGGGACAAATTAGGAGGCTGGGATTGACATATACACACTGCTATATATAAAATAGATAAACAACAAAGACCTACTGTATAGCACAGGGAATTCTACTTAATAATCTATAATAACCTATATGGGAAAGAATCTGAAAAAGAATATATATATATGTATAACTGAATCAGTTAGCTGTACACCTAAGTGAAACTAACACAAAATTTTTAATTAACTGTAATATAAAATAAAAAATTAAAGAAAAACAAAAAGTAAAAAAAAAATAAAGTGAAAGAATCACTTTACATAACAAAAGGACCCTGGTTTGCTTGACAGTGAAAGGAATTCTGAAATCCTTTTGGGGTTCCAGGAGTCATAGACTACCTATTCCAGGTGGGGCTGGTAGCCTCATTAAAAGACCAATTGTTGAAAGACAGAGCCATCAACATATTTTCTGATTCATTCAGGACTGACTTAAGAACCACTAAACCTTTGTGCAAGAAGCCTAGTTTTGCAAAACTACAGAAGAGAAAAGGAATTTATTTTAATGAACATTTTTACACTATGTATATCCCAAGCACATGACTTTCTTCAGGGACAGAGTTGCCTAAGACTTAGCACTAGCTTTCACATTGCCTAATAATATTAACATTAACATGGATTTAGTTTGTAACCATGTAACTCACTGTACTAAACATTTTATATTATCTCATTTAATTTTATTTTAAAAACTATATAAAGTAGGAACCAGTATTATCCCCATTTTCCAAAGAAAACACTGAGGTTTAAAAAGTTTAAGAAATTTTCCCAAGGTCACCTGTACAGCAGGTTAAGAAGGAGGAATTTGTGCTGTGTTTCCAAAACTTCTTTTATGGGGGAGCGGAAGGGCTCCAATAGCCTCCTCACAACTCATTTTGTTGTAATATTGACCATCTAAAGACAGTAAGGCCAAGTATAAATTCCTTTAACTCTCATGCAAATATGGAAAACACCTACAAATAACATACAAACCACAAAACCAATATAATTTAAATAGAATAATAAGTGAACGAGGTAGAGGACATGGTTTCACAGCAGTGAATTGCATCCCTGAGTCTGCAAGCCCCACGTCTGTAATGACTCATGTCTCCCACCATTTGCCTCTATTTGAGCGACTGTGAAACTTCATTAGCACTTGTGCCATGGTGCCATCTGGCCTCCTCTAGATGAAAGCACATCTCTCATGAGTTAATTCACCCTAGTACTCTCCCATTAGCCAGTGACAGTGAAAGAAACATTCCTTGGCACCAATGCAATTATGAGCACAAACCCATATGTTGGCACTAAAATCTCCCGGCTGTGATCAGGTGTAAGCTAGCAATCTCCCGGAGAAACCTGGACCCAATTTGAAAACTGTTATACTATGCTCACCCTCCTCCCACCAACCCCAGTCCTAACCAAAAAGGCAATAATTCCCTCTGTGTGATAAATGCCAAGGCAGAGAAAAATGCAGGGGCTGAGATTTGTACAGGGCACAGACCATCTTCCCTATGAGTATAGAAAAGTTTCCCTAAAGTGTGACTCCTGGGCTAATTCTTGAAGTTGGTATGTAGAGGAAGAGAAGAGTTTTCCAAATGGAGGAAACAACATAAGAAAAGGCCAGGGGATGTGAAGCAACATAAATATATGCACAAAACAGTAGGCTGGAGAAAGGGGTACAAGATAGGTCCTGAGTTATCTATCTTTATACGCATCTACAGTACATCTGTATTTGTATCTACATCAACATCCACATCCACACCTACACCTACATCTTCACCTCCATCTCATCTCCATCCACAACCCCACTGCCATTTGAATCCCCATCCTCATCCACGTCCCCATCTCCATCTCATTCCCATCTCCATCTTCATCCCCATCCCCACCCCCATCCCCACCCCATCCCTATCCCCATCCCCCATCCCCATACCCAACTCATCTCCATCTCCATCCCCATCCCCATCCGCATCCCCATCTTCATTCCCATTTCCATCTCCATCCCCACCTCACCTCCATCCTCATCTCATTTCCATCCCCACCCTCATCTCCATCCCCATCCCCATCTCATCTCCATCCCCATCTCCATCTCCATCCCCATCCCTATCCCCATCCCCATCCCCACCCCTTCCCCATCTATATTTCTACAACAGCATCTCCTTGTACATCTATATCTATGTCTACATCCATATTTATATCCCCAACATACACATGGCCTATGTGATAAAAGAGAGGATAGCAGGACCATGTTCCTAAAGAGCTTCCATTTTCCATTTTCCTCTGCACCATCTGTAGAGAGAACACCTGTTGTGTTTGAAATGGAAACATCACTACCTTTGATGAGGCAATCTTCTCCCATTACCCTGGACATCCACCTTTGTCATCAGCTTCCTACCTCCTGCCAGGCCAGGGCTGCAGCAAGCAGGGCTTTTTGGGTGACAGGAGCAGCACTTGGAACTCTTATTTCCCAGCACTGGCATTTGCTTGTATTGTGCAGCCACAGTTTGCTAGGTCCTTTAAATTACATCCCCACTTCCCCGTGCTCTGATCATTGCAGCTCTCATGGCCACTTTCCTTTAAATGAAATTTAAAGAAATAAATTTCATTTTACAATACTGTTTCTTTAATATGGGCATGTTGGCTAATATTCCTGTATGCTTACTTGTCTAGGGCTTTTTTTTCATCCAAGAGCCTGTGCCAACACTAAGTAGGTGAATTTAGTAAAAGCAGAGAAGGGTAAAGAAGAAAATAAACATGACCCATGGATTTCCTTCTCAGATTAGTTCCTTTGCATATTGGAAACATCAAATTCTGAGTTTTACCATTAACATTAAAATATAAACATGTCTATACAACTTTGAATATACTGGAAAATAATTTAATGTCTGTGTACTGTTTCTTTATAACCCTTCATATCATTGTCGGCTATTGCTACCACACTTCAATCCTTCTTTGATTTATTTATTCATTTATCAAATATCTGTTGAGCACATAGCACCAATCATGGCAAATCACTAAGATGAGCAAGACAAACATGGCCCCTGTCCTCAAAGAGCTTACAATCAAAGGAGCAGAAGCAGATAATGAACAAGTGAACAAAAGCAGTAAGATCCTCAATTTATACATATTCTACTCAAATTATGTACAGAGAAAAATATCTCAGTTTCTAAATTTAATTTATAATCCATTGTCCACATAATTTCCTATCTACAAAAGTGTAAGTAAAATATAGAGTACAATAAATTTAACTACCTACCATAAAACCTAGGCTAATTTACAAAATGGAAACACTTTTCTTAGCTAAATCTTGGATTTTTTTAGTTAAAATATCAAAATAGCCCATTGCTTAGATTCTTGCTCCTTCAACGCAGCAGTGTTCATTCTTGGAGGGCCTGCCTGAGGTATCCATCCTCAAACTCTCTCCCTGCAGGGTCATCTGAATTCTAACCCCAAGGTTGGCTGGTCCACTGTATTCTCTTCATTTCTAATTGAGCACCTGGGATTTTCCAGGTGCTTTGCCAGACACAGAAATCCAAGGGTATCTGAAGTGATGCCACAGAATCCTTTGTCACCTGCTGCCACAGCTGCTAATGGACCTTGACTCACAGGGGCAGCAGTTGCCCCCAGAGCAATGGTTCTCAAAGTGTGGTCACCAGACCACCAGCACCAGTGCCACCTGAGATATTGTCAGAAGAGCAAGTTCCTGTGCCCAACACAGACCCATCAAGTCAGAAACTCTATGTGGGTCATAGCGATCAGTGTTTTAACGACTTTGGAGCCTGTTCAGGGAGATTCTGATGTACATGAAAGTTTGAGAACCACTGCCTTAAATGTGCAAAGTGCACTTGAATCAAAGTTGTCTAAACTCCTAATGAGACAGTTGAGGAAATTAGGCTTTCAGAAGTGACTTCCATCTTCTTTCCCTCCACCATATTTCAAGGCTTGAAGGGGTTGGCTTGGAGGGTCTCCTTGTCTGTACTGCATCCTCCTCCTCCTCCTCTAAGGCAGCAAGGCTCATTCCTGCAAGCATGGGTGCAAAGCATCCATTCTTCATTTCTGGAAGGGGCACTGCAACACACATCCTCCAGCTTTGATTATTTTTTTGTTTTGTTTTGTTTTTATTTTTTTTAATTTTTATTTTATATTGGAGTATAGTTGATTAACAATGTTGTGTTAGTTTCAGGTGTACAGCAAAGTGATTCAGTTATATGCATACATGTATCTATTCTTTTTCAAATTCTTCCCCCATTTAGGTTATTACAGAGTATTGAGCAGATTCTTGGTACAATAAAAAGCCTCAAGAAATTCTCCCTCTTTCTCCCTCCTGCTTTTAACACAGCTCTTTGTGGGTATGTCCCCACAAAGCCTGACTTAAAAACCTTATGATCTTGGTATGGGCTCAAATAAACAAAAAGTCTACTTGACAGTCCAACTGGAGAAACGAGTGTATTGATTGAACAGGTGTGTCTTCTATCTCTCTGAAACATTGTTTTAATGGGTGTGATGTCTCCAGGGCCAAAAAAAAAAAAAAAAAAAAGGAGAATATGAAAATCCATCTGAAAATACTTCCAAAAATAACAGACCTGTTGAACCAGGACAAAAATCATTATGAATTCTTTCTTTTGAAAAGAATGTATTGAGGACCTTCTCTGTACAGAAGTTCTAGGCTTGGGGAATTAACAGTGTCACTAGATGTTTTATAAAAATTATTACATCATTCAATCTTCAAAATAGTCATTAAAGATAAATCATTATTCTCTTTCCCAAGAGATGAGAAACTGGAGGAGCAAAGAGTCTAAGTTGCTTCCCCAAACGTCTCACCCAGAAAGAGCTGGTTGCCAAGCTGTGCTCCATGAGCTGATGTGAGGGTTAAGGTCCTGCTCCAACCCAGTACTGGGCATGGATGTCTCCTCTTCCACTACACTGTCTCTGTGTCTCCCATTTATTTCCTCCATCACAGCATTTTCCGTGCTACTGTCAATGGTCACATTCCTCTATGTGCAACTATGTATGTGTACAGATGCACATACCCAGACATGCATGCATGTCACTTATTTGTTTCTCTATCTGGTTCCATTCAGTAGAGTACTTGGGAGGCAGAATCATGCCCCCCCAAAGATGATCACTTCCTAATGCCCAGAACCTATGAATATGTGATGTTACATGGCAAAGGATGAAGTAAGGTCACAGATGGAATTAATGTTGCCTATCAGCTGACTTTAGGATGAGGAGATGATCCCATATTATCCTGGAAGGGCCAATGTAATCTCAAGGATCCTTGAAATGGGAAGGGGATAGACAGAAGGGTCAGTGTCAGAGTGATGTAGAGTGAGAAAGACTCACCCTGCCATCGCTGGCTTGAAGATAGAGTCAGCCTCTCGAAGCTGGAGAAGTAAGGCTACAAATGCTTCCCTAGAACCCCCAGAAAGAAAGCAGCCCTGCAATGCCTTGATTTTAACCAGGTAAGAGCTATTTCAGACTCCTAACCTCCACAAATACAAGAAAAGAGATTTGTGTGTTTTAAGCTACTACATACATGGTAATTTGTGTACACACCTCAGCCTCCAGCCTAGTGCCTGCTGTGGGCTGAGCACACAAGAATGACCAAGTAAGAGCCTCAAACTGTCTTTACAGAGAGATGCCTTTTCCCTGTTCCCATCCCAACGTGAGCCTGTTAACTAAAGCTGTCTTTATGCCTCACCTCTAATGTTTCTGTAGCCTCTAGACACGGGCTCTCTGCTTCCAGGTGAGACTTTCCAAATTTGAGATCTAACATCTTAGCTTCCTGATCAAAGCCCATGAACAGTCACTCACACCCCTTTGCACAGCCTTCCGAGTGACCACAGTGTGGCCCCAGCGTATGCTCCCTTCTTCTCTATAACTTCCCCTTGTGTGCACCCACACCAAACACTAGCCATCGGCTATGGATGTCCTTGAATTCCCACTGGAGCCCTCTGCCTGGACTCTCCTGTCCTCTTCTCCCCGTGTTCCAACCCATGTTTGCATTCCTGAAGGGCATCTGAGTCCCCCAGGTCCTGGTTCATGGCCCATGACCCCCCCAGAGCAGTAGCTCTGAGGTGGAGACAGGCATCTTTAATATCTAAGAGTTCCACCCATGAAAGCCAAGTGGGAAACCACTGGTCCAATTATTACCTCTCCATGGACTGCTCTGTAAAGACTTCCCAAGCTGGAAAAGACTGTTCTGTAAAAACTTCCCAAGCTGGAAAAAATCTCTCCATTTTAGCAGAACAGGGCCAAGTAGATGTTTGTTCATCTGGCAAATGGTTGAAATGAAACAACTGGTGTGCAGATGGGTCCAAGCATCATAAAGAATCCCTCTCAATGCCCCCCCCCCCATAATACTCCATGTCATCAGATCCACAGCTCAAGCTGGAACGCTGGGAAGACTGACGATGAGATTTTTATGGTTACAAGGACCATTGCTGAATAGTAAACTCTCTGTGGAAATTATACCACCACATATCTGGGAGTAAAATAAATGAAATCAATAGCAAGGCAAGAAGTGAATAATAGAGTCAGCTCAGAGCTAGAAGCTGGTTTAGCTGTGTCCTCGGAGCATCCTGCTCTGGTCTCTGCTGCCTACTTAAAATGCAATAGATACAAAGTGGGCAGCTTACTCAGCATTACTTCTCTCTTCCCTGGGAATTGGGTACGGCCATCTAGTCATTAGCATTGGGATGCAAGCTTCTAGGTTAAAGTTTCAGCTCCGGGAGGGCTGCAGGGAAACCCCCGCTATAATCAGCAGCTTGAATCTTGTTTGTGTTTGTTTGTTCCTGGCTGATGTTCATCCTTTTGCAATTAATCCATTCATTTCTTCATTCAGTAAACATTTACTGAGCATGTCTTCTGCCCTAGTGCCTTGCTCTTCACAAACATTCAAGATGAAGGAGACAGAGCCCCTGCCATGGAAAACCTATAGAGTAACTGAGGATGACCAGAAGTCCGGGTTTGCCCAGGAATGATGGGTTTTCTAGGCCCTATCAGTGCTGAAACTGAAAAAGTTCTGGACAAACTGGGACACCTGGTCAGGCCCACCTCCCTGTTCCAGTTCTTCAGCAGGTCATGTTGTGGTTTAGGGCACCTGGCAGCCCATTCCCAAAGCCTGAAATCATTGTGGGATGATGTCTGGCAATGTCTGTACTCACGATCCAGGTCTATATCCTATATCGCCACAGCCACCGGCACTCAGGGACAACGTCTGACTCAGAAAGGCCAATCTGGGGCTTCCCTGGTGGCGCAGTGCTTGAGAGTCCGCCTGCCGATGCAGGAGACGCGGGTTCGTGCCCCGTTTCGGGAAGATCCCACATGCCGCGGAGCGGCTGGGCCCGTGAGCCATGGCCGCTGAGCCTGCGCGTCCGGAGCCTGTGCTCCGCAAATGGGAGAGGCCACAACAGTGAGAGGCCCGCATAACGCAAGGAAAAAAAAAAAAAAAGAAAGGCCAATCTGTAGGGAGAGCCAAGTCGGCCAGACTGCTGCCTCAGGTCAGATGAGCAGAAATCTCCTAGACGTCAAGTCCCGGCAGGTCATCCTGACTACGTGCAAATAGAGGAAAGGGGGCAGAAGGAGCGTTACTGAGGGGCAGATGTGACAGACACCACACCGCCCCTGAAAGTTACAAAAGAGGGGGCTTCAGGTTCTCATTTTCCAGTTTTCTGGGAATAGGGAGAAGCAGAGATGAGACATATCATCATGAAGATCCTAAAAGATAGAAAGAAGGGCCTCAGATCTCAATTTTCCAGTGTCCTGGCTGAACTGAATTTCTTCAATGAGCCAATACACATCAAAGCTTTAGAAGAGCACCTGGCAAATCAGTGCACAGTAAATGGCCCCATTATTTGGGGCATCCATGAGATTGTTGTTGTAAAATAAACACTTTGAGGCCACCCAAGCAAAGACTGTGGAAAATTACACAGTACATTGTGTTTCCTCACTGCCTGAAACTTACAGAATTGTGAATGCTAAGCGTCTTGCTATTTAAACTAATCACATACTTGTAAAGGTTGTTTTCATGATCCATTGATCTCCAACCACATGCCAGTTTCGGTGTTTCACTCCCTTCAATTGTTAATCATATTACTCTGCATAATTAGGTTTCGGGCCAGATCAGAGAAAGTTTCATACTTCACAAGGATGGCTTATTTTTGAAGCTGTTCTAGACACTCACCCAATGCAGCAGCCTCAGGTCATGAGTTGTAAATTAAGCTTGAGCAACAACAGAAAAGAGTTTAATTCTGACACCCAGCCCATAAACCTGACAAGATCCGTTAATCAGATGGCTAGCCTGACATAGAGCAGAGTTCGATTCAGTACGAAGTACTTCCTGGAAGTCATATGCCAGGAGGGCTCTGGACTCACCTGTTGCACGTGTTAGCGTTTCTTTGAGTTGTCAGTGTGGGCTTGGATATTCCAAGATCAAAAATAGGGGACGCGTTATGTTGAAATTCTCTCGAAGGACTGGCTTCTCCTAATCCTGGCAGGAAAACTTATACAGAAGGTGGGTGGCCAAAGGTCACCAAGGCTCAGCAGACCCATGCCTGGGAGGGACAGTCAGAAATAAGCTTAGACGAGGACCAGAGGGCTGGTGAGAGGAAGGCCCATTCCTCATCTGTCACAGTCTGAAGCAAGGTTGACCTGCAGTTGCTGTGATTGTGATCTGAACAAAGGGGGTCACCCAGTGGGGCAGATTGGGGCTGAATGCCAGCCCACCTTCCCTTACTAAACTATGCACTGTGGCACCAGCTGTCTTGCTCAGTAAGAAGGGGAGCCTTTTCTATTTCACTGTATGTATGCAAACTCATTCAAGCAGTCAATCAAAGTTAAAATGGGTTCAAAATTATGACCCTCTTGTTGAAAGAAAGCATTTGGGAAGGAAGAGGGAAACAGACCATGACTTTGTATTATAAACTGTAGCATCTGTTTTTTTTATAAACCTGTGAAAGATTATTTGGAATTTCAGAATTACAGAAAGATATTTCAGAAATTTCTCAGTAAACAGTTGCAGAACAAGCAGACACAGGCTCAAGCTCTACCAGTTCGATGTGAGAGTAATTACCCCATTGTCTGAGGACACACAGCACAGATGCTTGTAAGGAATCTCAGCCTGAGAAGCACCTATTCCTGTCTCCAGTGCCCAGGAGCCCCCCAACGCCAACGCATGGATGGTCCTCAGCCCAATGAGAACAAAGGATATTGTATCAATATCATGAAGTTATTTTTCAGTTAGAATGAATGTCTTTCATCATAATATGAAGATGAGAAGGAGGATGAATTACAAGTATTCATGGACCATAGGAGTGGATTCCTGCCCCAACCAAACTGTGTTTGCATGAATTTTTAAATTCAACGTAACTAGCTATCCTGAAGATTTTCTTCCCTATTTTTGAAAATTGGAGGCCTTAGGATGCACAGTGGAATTATGTTCTGCATTTTTGGGTAAAATGAGCAGAGCAAGGTCCTGGAGATACACACTGGAACAATCTCCTTGGCAAGATACAGCAGGTGTTGATGGAAAATATTTAATGGAGAAGGTAGGAGGGCTGTTTAAAATAGTAAATTAGTAAGTTACTTCTGAATTTAAAGAAAACAAAATTGGAGTTAAAGAATAAATAGGCTTCCAACTGGCTTTTGCCACTGGAAAAATAAACATTTTTAAAGCAAACAAACAAACAAAAATCAATCAATAAATAAATACTTGTCAGATATAGAATCAACTCCAAGAAGAATATGAAACAAAGGGTTCAGACTGATGACTCTTAGGTAGAAAGAAAACATATGAGGAAGAATAGATAAACCCTTCCTATTTGGGGATGCTAAAATGATTTCTATGAAATAAAAGTGACAGTTTATATTGATTTATTATAATTAATTATATTTTTATAAAATTTAAAACTTATCAGCCTTATGATTGTGTTTCTACTCTATTTGTTTTGACATTAGTCTTTGAATCCCAAGCTTTGAAACCACTTTATAGATTTATAGGTTGATGTCTTCATCAATTTGACACCAAATATGGTTGGAAAAAAAATAGACTATGAATTAGATAGTGCTCAACTCTTCAAATGGCTTGAGAGAAGGGAACCTAGGACTTAATAAACTGCTTAACAGTTCTGGAACTAAATCTGGTAGCTACATTCTCACTGGTAAAACTCTTATAAGCATTCAGCTGATGTATTCATTCCTTCTGTTAGTGTTTCCAATGTTCCATACATGGGTCCAGATGCTAGACTTATAGGAGGACACAGTCAATTAGAGAAGACAAAAATCCTTACAGAAATAACTACCACATGAAACAGAAACCAGGTCATATGACAAACCCAGAGGAGGGCCTGCAGAAGGAAGGAAAGGATTTCTCTCTTACTCTCATGTAATCATGTTACTGGTACTTTAAGCATTATATGGTATATCCCTCTACCATGAGGAGCATGCATTATGAACTCATCAGAAAAAGGTGTCCGTTGCTTTCTTTGAAATATCTCTGGAGAAATAAATATTTTACCATGTAGACAAATAGATTCTAATTATCTGCTCTCCCAAGAAACAGTTTCCATTACTTCCAGCAACTCCCTGTTCTAAGTTGCTTTGACTAGTAAACGCTGTTTATCCTCAGACACACCCATGAGTGCTTCCTCCTCGGGTAGTCAAGGGAAATCTGAAGACAAGAAAGAATTCCCACCAGCCTGTGTTAAGGTCAGAGTGTTAAAGAACCTTACAATCAATCAGTGGTATGAATCCATATTGATTTAATATTGAATAAAGTTAAAAATTCACATCATCTGCTGTGAACACAAAATTCATAAAATATTTTCTGGAAAGCCATTTCAAATTATGTTTCAAGACATTAAAATTAAGACACCCTGTAGACCAATAATTTCATCTGCTTCTAGCAAAAATGTTCAACAAATTATCAGAAATACAGGCAGAGATTTATATAGTCACCACACTTCTGTAAATAAGAGCAAAAAGGGGGATTCTCCAATATAAAATAATGGTTAAATACAGTATAGTAGACCCATAAATTACAGTCACAAAATGGAATTAACTTTATTTTTAAAAGTAAGTAATGATGTAGAGTAATTCATATGATAGAATGTTAAGTGAAAGGCATGCAGGATGGAGAATTAATATGCTAAATGATTTCAATCTTATAAAAATAAATTGTAACTCTTTATCTCTAAGAAAGGGGAATTTAGTTGGCATTTTTTTCTTTGTAACTTCTACAGTTTCAAAATTGTATACAAGAACCACATAATTCATTCCATGCTAAAGGAATTCTCTCTTTTTGAGTTTTTCTTATCCAGCCCACACAATTATATACCCAATTTTTTTAGGAGAGAAAATTTCCTTTTGCCTCTTCAAGGTCAAAGCGTGGTCACAGTTACAAGAGGCAAGTGACACCAAATTACCGCAAAATGCTCTTTGTCCAAAGTGTCAGTTTGATGTAAATCTCTGCCCTTTGTGCCCTCCAAGACAATGTGCTTGCTTTAAAATCCATGTTAGGATAAAATTTCTTCCTTTTTTTTTTTTTTTTTGCAGAAATGGCTTCCAAGCACAGTACAAGTGCTAATAATTTGCACTGTCTCCAGACAACTGCCAAATTGGCAAGCTCCGAGTTTGCAGCTGTTACAGTTCCTATTTGCTTTAGTAATATGTACATTTTATTATGGAAAAGACCATCATGCATAAAGTTAACTCTGGTTTCTATTTACAAATGTGTGCTATTGGAATTACCTGCTCAATGCTTACATTCTCTTGTTTTTGATAGAGTGTGGTTACATCATAATGTGATCCAGAGAATATTTTCCACGTATCCAAAGTTTTCAAGCAGTTATACTCATGTAGTGAAGTGCCCGGGTATTGTCTTTCTAATTAGGGAAGAAAATGGTGTCATTGTTGTTGTTTAGGTAAAATTATATCACTGCAGTTATGTTGATGTAAGAGTCAGATGCCCTTGCTTCTAGTCCATAAACCACTCTCTGTTGTGCAAATGACAAAATTGATCCCCAAAGAAACTACATGATTTCCCCAAGATTATACCTTGCTAGGGTAGCAGAGGGAGGTCTAGTACCTAAATCCTCCTGAAAGCTTCAGTGCTTTCATTGTGCTACATCTCTTTTGAGAAGTTCAGAAGGAGAAATAAATCAAACCAGTAATGATGTTTTGATAATAGGCAATAGTATTAGCACAGGCCATTGATTGAGGGCACTAGTATTAGAAATGGTAAAATGTATTCACATATAAAAATGGAAAAATAAAGAAATTCTCTGGTCATAAATATGTCTTCATGTAAATAAAATTATAAATATTTCTTTATTTCTGGCTTCTTTCCCTCAATGATACTTGGAGAACAATTCATTCTTTATTTACCACTTAATGATTTTCCATTCCATGGACATATCACAGTTCCTTTATCCATTTTACTGTTTAAACGTCATGCTTCTTAATTATATATAATTTTTCACATTTGTTGCAAAACTTGATCCATTCTCTTATTAGGTAATTCTAGAGGCTTGCTTATTTCTTTACTTATGGATAAATAAAATTTTTTTCTAGTTTAACTTTCATAAAATACTTTCATTTGTTTTCTCTGTTTTCATCAGGAGTTCCTTTCTTTCTTAGATGAAGCTACATTAAACTATTTTCTATTGCATTATATTTTCTAAAATTGTTTTGATCCACTGTGTTTCTTAATTTTATCTTAATTATCACTAATTAACTTTTCTGCAAGCTAAATTCTACTCTTTAATTGCTTCCAAATCCAATTTATTTGGTTAATTAAGGCCTTCCTTTCAATACATTCTCTTTGTTTCTACCTATTTGTTTGACACATAAAAGACTCTCTAGTCAAATTGAGAATAGATAAAAATCACTCTATCACCTTATTTTATCTTCTGAAATATTTTCAAATGAAAGATTTTCATCACAACCCTAAATATTATTCAATTGGTGATTTCAGATGACTGACTATGCATTAATTATTAAATTTGGTGTAAAATGCCACTTCCACATGATATTTTTCACTGAACTGCTCTTAACTCAGCCACTGACTGGCTCACAGAAATTATTTCATGTATGAAGTAAGTAGATTGTAAGCTTTAAAAGTGGAATCCATTGTGTTAACAACAGTAACTGAATAAGGCTAGTGTTACAACAATGGTAACAATAGATAAAACTGTTATTTAACAATAGCATTTTCACTCAGTTAAGCCAGTATTAATGGCTCTGTTTGTATGACAACACTGCCAGGTGGTCAGAACTTTAGCCCCACTTAACCATAGAAGTGGAGCCCATCTCTGCACTCAGGGGAAATGAGACGGTGAGGAACCCCTGGGGGTCTCTGCCCTAGTCTTCTCTTCTTGTGCCCAAACATCCATTTCATTCTTTCTCTCAAACAAAGGGACACTTGCTCTTACTCCAAGGAAAATATTGGGTTGGCCGAAAAGTTCCTTTGGAAAAACCCAAGCGAACTTTTTGGCCAACCCAATACTTCAGTTCCTACCTAAATACCAAAACCAGCTGAAATTTCAAAGCATCTGCGTGATACATGGTGTTCACCTTCAGGTGCAGATGGGCTCTTCGTGGGCTGGTGACCTGTCAACAAAGATGGTCATGTGATCGACACACACACATGCTGTGTGTACCAGGAGGGCAGGGAAGGGACAGCGTCTATCCACCCTCCCTCAGAACCTGGATAAAGAGCTCTCACAGGTCCAGAGCTTTCCCAGGTCCTGATGGGTTAGGAGGATTTCCCTGATTAGCTCTGATATTGTTCGGGAGAAGGATCACCATGGTCCATTATTCTTCACGTCCCATGGCTCCACCAATTTAGAGTTTCCCCCTTTCTTTTACCTTGTAGGGCCACATCTGACTTGTCATTCTAGACTTTGCTTTCTTTCCTGGCTGCCCAGTTTCCATGGTTGACTCATAGTTTGTGAGAATGTAAGTGCCTCATGTTTTTACATTTCTAACAGTTGAAGGCAGATTTGCACAAGCCAGTGAATCCATATTTTCCAAATGACTGACACTTCATGTTACAAAAATCATGCATGGGTAAAATATACATTCAGAGTCCAAGCTAGATAAATGCAACAGTGCATGTAAAGTTCTTTGCAACTAACTTTAAGAATTCTTGGAAATTCCCTGGTGGTCTAGTGATTAGGATTCTGAGCTTTCAATGCTGTGGCCCGGGTTCAATCCCTGGTTGGGGAAATGAGGCCCAGCAAACTGCATGGTGTGGCCCTCCCCAAAAAGAAATTACTTCTCACCCGGTTTTTGTAGAGAATCAAAGAAGAAAGTCTATAATTATAACTGCAGTTAATATCTACAATGAGATTACTCAAAATGCTAGTCCATTTTCCAACTACATACAGGTATGTGTGAGGTCATATTTCTTTCTTATATACTTCAATCAAAACAATATATTGCAACAGATTGAATTTAAAAACAGGTGTGTGAATCCAGCATCGTCCTGTTAGACCTCAAAGAGATTTGCAAACATATAATTTTCTGGATTTTTATGTTTTATTTCTTTTTTTAATTGAAGTATAGTTGATTTACAATGTTTTGTTAGTTTCTGCTGTACAGCAAAATGCCTCAGTTATACATATATATACATTTTTTTCTATATTATTTTCCATTATGTTTTATCACAGGATATTGAATATAGTTCCCTGTGCTATACAGTAGAAACACTGTATATCCATTCTATATATAGCATCTACTAACCCCAAACTCCCAATCCCTCCCCCTCCCTCCCCCATCCCCCTTGGTGACCACAGGTCTCTACTCTATGTCCATGAGTCTGTTTATGTTTTGTAGATACATAAAAAATACCATTTTTCTAACTATTTTTTGTAATGTGGTAGATTTGTTATTGTTTTTTACATAAATTAACAAAGGTTTTTAAATTTATCAGTTTAATTTCTTATACAGTAGGTATAAATACACAGAATATGCACTAATAAAAGCATTTTTAAGGTCACCAACAAGTTTTCAATGTGTAAAGCAACCCTGAGACCAAAAGTTACAGAACTACTGGTCTAGAAGTCAGCCCAGGAAGAAACAGAGGGGAGTTTTGTGAATACATCATGTCCCTGCTACAAACACTACAGAGTCCATCTCTCCATGTAGAATTCTCTGTCATAAAAATCACAAATACCTGAGGAAAGATAACAGCAATCATCTGTGATATGAGAATAAATCAACCAAAAGTAGCTGATCTGGACTATTTCATACAGAAAAGACTCATGGGGGGGATAAAACAATGGAACATGTGAAGCTATGGTGCTTCTCATTATTTTACCTAACAGGGAAACGAACAGTCCATGAAGACACCCATCCAGCAAGGATGGGAGCTTACTTACATTCATGTTTTCAGATGCTCCTAAATTTAGGTAGAGTGATTTCCATTTTATACCATATTTCCAGACTCAATATTTTCAGTTTGGCCTTTAAATGATTTACAATTTGATAAGATTCAGTCATACGTAGCTACTTATTTTAGAAATATCTTTGAAATGCTAGATTCTTTGTTGTCACAGTGTATACAAAACAAGCCTCAGTAAATTTGAAAGTACAGAAATCATACAAAGTATCTTCTCCAACCGCAGTGGAACTCAGAAATCAATAACAGGAAATTTGGGAAATTCTCAAACGTGCATACTATATAACACATCTTAAATAACCAATCGATCAAAAAAAAAAAAAAAAAAAAAAAAAAGAACAAAGGGAAATTAGAAAATACTTCCTAGACTGAAGTGATAATTCCACATAGGTTGATGAAATGGTGATTGGTTGACCACACCTGTGTTTCCCCTGGACCAGCAGTTGGCCAGCAGTGTGACTGTGTGTCTGCCATTTCCTATCTCATTACTCCAGATGCTGCTACAAAATCTCAGCTCAGCCATAAGAAGACTCTCTACGAAGTTAGGCATTGCTCCAAATAATGTCAACTCAGCTGTGGACTCAAAAAATAAATTTGTCTCTAAAATTTCATATGTCTATAGTCAACCCACGACTATGTTGACAACATATTCTATTCCATTTATAAATAGTATAAATAATATGCAGTTACAACACATTTCTTATCATATCACTTAAAAGAGCAATTTCCACTGACATTTAGAACGATTAAAACCATTGATATCAAGGTCTCAAACATAATTAGTTAATAAGTTAAGGTATAAAGGAAAAAATGCACATCCCAGAATAATAGACACGTCAGGCAAAAACTGTCAAAATGCTTGTTGGAAAAAGTAATAATATCCTTTACATATATAGTTAGAATGAAGCAACTGGAAATTTCCATAGCAAAGAAAAGAAGAGTCAAAAGATCTAGAATATATTGCAGAGGTGTCAATGAATCTCACTTAGGTTCATTCAGAATTATTCTTCCCCATACACATACAAGGAAGTATTATAACTTTTATATTCACAGTAGTTATTAAATTTTTGAAAAGATAATACATTCATGTGATTCAAAATAAAAAGTAAAAGAATAGAGTGAGAAATCTCCCTGGCACTTCTATTCCCCATCTGCACAATTACCATCCATCTCACCTTCAACCAGGTAACTACTATTATTACTTTCTTGTGTATCCTTCAGACATACTTTATGACCACATAGGCAAAAATTATAATATTGTCTCATCTTCCAAATTTTCTTTTTTTTTTTTTTTTTTTTTTTTATGACCATGCTGTGTGGCTTGTGGGGTCTTAGTTCACTGACCAGAGATTGAAACTGGGCCCTTGGCAATGAAAGCACCGAGTCCTAACCACTGGACCACCAGGGAATTCCCCCAATTTCCCTTTCTAATACGGGGCACGAACCCGCGTCTCCTGCATCGGCAGGCGGACTCTCAAGCACTGCGCCACCAGGGAAGCCCCCAAATTTTTAACACAAGTGGTAGCATGTGACGCAAAGTGGGCTGCATCTTGGTTTATTCAACTAACTGTATACACCAGAGATATTTCTATTATACTACATAGTGGATTCCCTTATTTTTCAAAATTGTTTCATAGTAGTAGTTTATAGACAAAAGAAAAGGACCGGAATTCACCAACCCATATTAGTGAAATTTTAGAAATTTTTTCCTGTCAAAAATAACGTTGCAATGAATTATACAGCACATATGTTATTTTTAAATATGTGAATATATTCATAGGACACATTCCTAAAAGTAGAATTGATAGGCCAAAGAGTATGCATTGATAATTTTGATTAATATTGATAAATTGCTCTCATGTAGTTTATATTTCCACATTTCCAGTATATGTGAGAATATTAATAGAGAATATTAACAAATTTTCAATTTGCCCATCTGATAGAGTTGAGGAAACTCAATCACATAATCTGATGTATCTCTTTATTTAGTAAGAAAATCAGTCCCTTATGTGATACAAATTGAAACATTTCTTCAATCATTTGAATTGTGACTATGCTCAATTTATGTTTGTTTGTTTTGACCAAGTATATGTTTTGTGGTTTTGATGACTGTCCCTAAAGTAGTCAACTTGTCAGACTGTTTTTTATGGGTTTTGGATTTTAAGTTATGGTTAGAAAGTTCTTTTCCACTGTTAGGTTATAAATAAATTCCAATTTTCATTAATTACATTTAAATCTTTGACCTACATAGAGTTTTTCCAGCTGTTCACTGGGAGGTGGAGATCCCAATGATTTCTTTCCAGATGGCTAGCCCCATTTTCTCAATAATATTTACTGCATAGTCCATATTTTCCCCCACTTATTTGAGATACCAGCTTTAGTTTATACTAAATATCTATAAGTATAGGTCTTTTAAACTATCTTTCCATTAGTCTACCTGATGTTATTTTAATTAGAAAGGTTCTATAAAAGTGTTTCATATCTTTTAGAACCAATCTACCTGCATTGATCTGCTCCTTCTAGTGTTTTTGTTATTGTTCCTTTTTTGATATAACCTTATACCTTTCATGTAAGATCAGATACCATAAAACTTCTAGAGGAAAACATAGGCAGAAAACTCTTTGATGTAAATCATAGCAATATTTTTTTGGATCTGTCTCCTAAAGCAAAGGAAATAAAAGCAAAAATAAACAAATGGGACCTAATTAAACTTAAAAGCTTTTGCACAACAAAGGAAACCATCAACAAAATGAAAAAAACCTACTGAATGGGAAAAAATACTTGCAAATGATATGACCTGACTGATAACGGGTTAATAGCCAACATATATAAACAGCTCATACACCTCAACATCAAAAACTAAATTACCCAATTTAAAAATGGGCAGAAGAACTGAATAGACATTTTTTCAAGGAGGAAATACAAATGGCCAACAGGCACATGAAAAGATGTTCAACATCACTAATCATCAGGGAAATGCAAATGAAAACCACAATGAGATATCACCTCACACCTGTCAGAATGGCCAGCACAGAAGAATCTACAAATAATAGATGCTGGAGAGGGTGTGGATAAAAAGGAGCCCTCCTACACTGTTGGTGGGAATGCAAAATGGTGCAGCCACTATGGAGAACAGTATGGAGGTTTCTGAAAAAAATAAAAACAGAGTTACCTTATGACACAGCAATTCCATTCCTGGGTATATATCCAAAAAAAACAAAAACAAAAACACTAATTCGAAGAGATACATGTACCTCAATGTTCATAGCAGCACAATTTACAATTGCCAAGAAAAGAAAGCAACCTAAGTTTCCATCAACAGATGAATGGATAAAGGAGATATATATATATACATACACATGTATACACATGTATATATGTATATACACACACACATATACAATGGAGTACTATTCAGCTGTATAGATGGACTTGGAGGGCATTATGCTAAGTGAAATATGTCAGACAGAGAAAGACAAATACTGTATGATATCACTTCTATGTGGAATCTAAAATATACAACAAACTAGTGAATATAACAAAAAAGAAACAGACTCACAGATATAGAGAACAAACTAGTGGTTACCAGTGTGGAGAGGGAAGGTAGAAGGGAAGTAGGGGAGTAAGGTACAAATTATTAGGTATAAAATAAGCTACAAATATATATTGCGCAACACGGGGAATATAGCCAATATTTTATAATAACTATAAATGGAGTATAACCTTTAAAAATTGTGAATCACTATATTGTATACTTGTAACATATAATATTGTACAGCAACTATCTGTCAATTAAAAAATACTAAATAAATAAAATTTACAACAGTAAATGGGTATATAAAAATATAAATAAGCACTCTAATGAGTTTTTGTAAGCTTATAGCATTTATAGTTCTGAAGTTAATGAAGCTTAAAAATGCTCTAAGAAAAAAAAACTTTACTGCTAAAAAATGATAAGCATCATAGGAGCCTTCTGCAAGTTGTAGTAGAAACATCAGAGATCACTGACCACAGATCAACATAACAAATACAATAATAATGAAAAAGTTTAAAATATTGCAAGAATTACCAAAATGTAACACAGAGACATGAAGTGAGCAAATGTTGTTGGAAAAATGATGCCCATAGATTTACTGGTCACAGGGATGCAACAAACCTTCAAGTTGTAAAACATGCAATATCTGTGAAGCACAATAAAGCAAAACACTATAAAAGGAGGTGTGTCTGGATTTATGTGTGAATTCCAATAACTTCACCATTCTATGCCTCAGTGTTAACCATTTTAGGAAAGGTCTTGCTTGGCATATGGTATAATCTTTCTAGATATAAACTGGAATCTTAATTTTATTTCTTCAAGTTTATCTTTAAATTTTTTTCCATCATACTGTTTTGATCGGTAGATGCCAATTATGCATATGTTGAATCGCCTTTCCTTATGTTTTATGGTTTTTATTTTCTCTCTCTTTTTCACTTTTAACACATTTTAATTTTTCATTTATTTTGTTTACTTTTTTTGTTTCTTTCCTCTATGTCCACTACTATGTTTTCCATGGTGTCCATCCAGCCCTTTACTTGTTTTTATTTCTATAACGGTTTTATTATATTTCTCTCAGCTCATGCCTAATTTCTTCCTATGTCATGCTGTCTCTTCCTTGATTTTTTTGAATTTTTTCTTGTTTTGTGGTCTTTCCTCATACAGGCAACTATTCACTAAATTTTGGAGTTTGTTTTTAACTGCCCATCTGATAGAGTTACTCATTCTCAGTCACATGCTCATTTGGATGCAAAGCATATACAAAAGGGCAGAGATCTTATATAAGACCTAATCTCTTCTAGTCTCTCTGACTTTAGAGATTTGTGTAAACCAAATTTTGCATACCAGGTAAAGAATAGTTAGAACATTTTTTTGATATTTACTATTTTAAACTTAATTTGCAGCATGTAAGTCAACTGGAATAGCGTACCCCACAGATACATTTCACTAACACTGGAGTTATACTTTCCTAAAATGTAACAGTAGCCTCAAGACTCATAAAAGAACCTGCCAAACTACCTTTCCTATCTCTTACGTGCATCTATTTTCTGCTTGTCTCTTGAGATGCTTGATGACAAAAGAAATTGTCTCCTTTTCTCAGGTCGTTTCAACCCCATGGGACCCTTAGTCAGTGTGGGTGGGAGAGGTCTTCTTTAACAGTACAATCCTCCAGATAGATAGATAGATAGCCACACTGTATCTACATAATATTTTCAGGATGAAAAATATCTACTTGGTGAAGTATCTCTGGTGTCACAAAAGATGTTGGTTTTTTTTCCATTGTTACATCTTGTTTCTTATTTTTTCTCAATAATTTTTACCTTCCTACCCAAAGGTTCACGCTTTGTCTTCTCTTACCATCTTTCCTATACTACTCTTTTATTACAAGTAAATATTGTTCAAAACTAGACCCTATGAAAAATTCTATGCAGAACTTACCTACAGTGTTGGCCTGGCCTCTGTCCTCTTCTGTGGGCACAACCTGTCATCCATGATTCTGCTCACATCTCCAGTTAGAGAATCATCTCCGGTGGCTACAAATGACCCCCACACCCCACCCTCCAGACGGGCTGGGCCAGGGTGCCAATGACCGCGACAGGAATGGACCTTGCTTGCAAGCTGGGAAAGTCATTTCTTCCTTCTGCAGTTTGGAATCAGGACATGAAACCTAAAGTTAGTCCATTAACCATTTAAATGGAGGCCTTAAATCTAAGTCTGGGGCATCCAGGTTTATGAAGACAAGAAAAAGTGAGAGAGAAATAAAGGGTAAGAGAGAAAGCAGAGAAGGGAGAGAGGGATCGGTCTGAAGGATGAAGGCCAGGAGAGAAAATGCAGGCTCCCAGGGTAATGGAGTGAGAGCAGCATGGTCTGAGCTGTCAGACCTCCACAAGCCCAAGCCTGCTTTTCGGATGCTGGGATCAGCGAGTTTGCCAATTATCACTTTAGATTTCCTTTTTTGCTTAACCTGGTTTCACTAAACCTGTTCTTTGTGAAACAGTGATTCCATAATTAGATATACATATGCTTTAACACAAGGCAACATGAAGACACTTTGTGAAAAAACAGTGATAAAAAACAACAAAAATATTTGAATTAGTAAAATGACAGCAGAGATTCAAATTAAGGGCTAGGAGGAGGAGTGATGCTGGACCCTTTGCAGCCCTGACCTACAGGAAATGACTTGTTTGTGCTGGCTCATTAGGCTTTGAGGAATCCCCTGTGGAGCATAATATGTAGAATAAAATTAGAATAAAATACCACAACCTCCTAAATTTTCAACCCAGCTATGAATATCAGAAAGCTATGCTTCTAAACCTGCTTACGCACCAAAAATGTTAATCAGATCCTTGAGACCACTTCAGATGAATTAACCCAGATTCACAGACATGGTATGAAAATGATCCTTTTTCAACCAACTGGGGATCATCTATGAGGAATAAAAACATTATTGTTTAGAGACAATTTTTTAAAAACAGACAGGGTCCAGCACAGACAGTGGGCATAGCAGGAAGGTGAAGTCAGTGGTCCCACCCGGAATAGTAGCTCTGTTGGAGGTCAGATACCAGATACAGGGCGGGTCTCCCAGTCTCAAGCTTTGGTGAAACATGGCATGAGATATTAAATTAGATGAGCTATTAAATCCCAGTCATGAAAGAGAATGAACTGGATGTACGAGGCCTGTCCACCAAGGGCTCATGATCCAACTTTCACGACGAATATCGCCTGTTGTCAAACCAAGGAACCCGGGTGTGTGTACGCACACACATGAGCCAGGCACATGCAGGTGCATGCTTCTTCAGATGTGCTTTCTGTCTCCTTCACCCGTGTTCTCATTCACATGCTCAATGCTATTAAACCCATCAGCATTGCTTAGAAGTTTCCAGTCCTATTTTCTCGCCTAAGTGCAGACTACCTACGAATTTAGAAAAGTTGATGCAGTACAAGAAGAAATTCGATCATCTTACTCTTTATTCAAACAGAGCTGCAATCATCTGTCTCTGATTGAATATATAAACACATTCATTTAACTCGCATGTCTTCCTATGGGAGCGGAGGGCTGGGCCTGTGCATCTGATTTTGTTCACACCCAGGAATGAAAAGGCTTATGTTAATGTTTTTTGCTTTTATTTTGGTGCCTAAATGTTTAGTTTACTAAACAACTGTTGAATGTGGATTCAACACGAGTCGTAAAAAAATGTTGATGGAGAGCAGGAAGCATACTTGGCCAGAAAAAACTGCATCCAACGTCTCTCTCTGTAACTTGTTTTGCCCTTGGAGCCCTGCAACCAGGGCGGGCTCACCCTGCCCACTTCTCCATCTAGAGCAACAGCCCTGGGAGTTAATTGTCCCTGGGCATGTCCCTGTGATTTAATAGACGGTGACAAGTAAAGGATTTGTTTAGAATCTTTGGGCTCACTCTTTGGAATGATAACAATGTACAATACATTTACCATTAAGATAGTCTCCTTAACAGCTTCTTTTTAAGTACCAAACACTTTTTTCCCTAAAAAAAGAAAAATCTGATTCAAAGCCCTGGAATATTGAATAGTGCAAAATGCAAAACAGAGCTGCTGTGGTTAAAGAGGGGAGGGCTCACTGTAACCACTACTTGCCAGTAAACCCAAGATCTCGCTAGAACACCGGCACATGACAAGGAAAATTGAATAAAATAGCCTTTCCTCCTGGATGGATGCAGAGTTAAAACTCTCGTGCTCTTGGACTGGAAGAATTAACGTCATTAAAATGGCCATACTACTCAAAGCAATCTACAGATGTAATGCAATTTTTATCTAAAATTATTGATACCCTTTAGGTTATGTGGTTTTTAAAATAGCTTCAGTTATTGCCAGACCTCAGTTCTTTTTGAATTTTCCTTTTTTTATTCCATACTTTTCTGTGTCCACAATGATATAACCGTATGCCAGTTCGAACCACACTTACATCCCAGTGTTGATCTTCAGCTCTACTTGTTGACACATTCATACTCTATCACGTTCTCTCCTGATCAAAAGCCTTGTGAGGGAGGCTTCACTCTGCCAATAGCAACTTAAATATCTGCTACTAAATACATCCAATGCCGGGAAGTTGTTCTCTTCCCTTTTCTTCAGTACCTGAGTCACATTTTATGACATAAGCATTTGATACTATTTAATAAATGTCACGATCAGCAATTATTCTTCTGGAACAGCTCCCCTGACAGGTGTGGTTTACTCTCATTGCCGACCATTTGGTTTCTACCTCAAGTTCCCACTGAAGATGGCCTTTCCCAGGGGGCTGAATGACAGGTCTGGTGCCCTATTCAGTGTTGAAACTTGTTTTGCCCTTGGAGCCCTGCAACCAGGGCGGGCTCACCCTGCCCACTTCTCCATCTAGAGCAACAGCCCTGGGAGTTAATTGTCCCTGGGCATGTCCCTGTGATTTAATAGACGGTGACAAGTAAAGGATTTGTTTAGAATCTTTGGGCTCACTCTTTGGAATGATAACAATGTACAATACATTTACCATTAAGATAGTCTCCTTAACAGCTTCTTTTTAAGTACCAAACACTTTTTTCCCTAAAAAAAGAAAAATCTGATTCAAAGCCCTGGAATATTGAATAGTGCAAAATGCAAAACAGAGCTGCTGTGGTTAAAGAGGGGAGGGCTCACTGTAACCACTACTTGCCAGTAAACCCAAGATCTCGCTAGAACACCGGCACATGACAAGGAAAATTGAATAAAATAGCCTTTCCTCCTGGATGGATGCAGAGTTAAAACTCTCGTGCTCTTGGACTGGAAGAATTAACGTCATTAAAATGGCCATACTACTCAAAGCAATCTACAGATGTAATGCAATTTTTATCTAAAATTATTGATACCCTTTAGGTTATGTGGTTTTTAAAATAGCTTCAGTTATTGCCAGACCTCAGTTCTTTTTGAATTTTCCTTTTTTTATTCCATACTTTTCTGTGTCCACAATGATATAACCGTATGCCAGTTCGAACCACACTTACATCCCAGTGTTGATCTTCAGCTCTACTTGTTGACACATTCATACTCTATCACGTTCTCTCCTGATCAAAAGCCTTGTGAGGGAGGCTTCACTCTGCCAATAGCAACTTAAATATCTGCTACTAAATACATCCAATGCCGGGAAGTTGTTCTCTTCCCTTTTCTTCAGTACCTGAGTCACATTTTATGACATAAGCATTTGATACTATTTAATAAATGTCACGATCAGCAATTATTCTTCTGGAACAGCTCCCCTGACAGGTGTGGTTTACTCTCATTGCCGACCATTTGGTTTCTACCTCAAGTTCCCACTGAAGATGGCCTTTCCCAGGGGGCTGAATGACAGGTCTGGTGCCCTATTCAGTGTTGAACTTGACCATCACCACCAGCCCCAGAGCAGGTCATTTCCTTTCTGTATATCTATCCACTGCCTTGTGCCTTTGTGAGGTCCAGATGATTTTATCTAATTAAGTAGAATTTCAGTACATCAAATAGAATTGGTATCATTTTGAGGGTCCTGTTGGACTTTTTAACCTTGGCTTCATATTAGAATCACCTGGGGAGAATTTTGAAAATGCTAAAATATTGTCCACCTCAGGTAAATTCAATCGGACTGTCTGGAGGCAGGGCCCAGGAGTCAGTTGTTTCCAGCTCTGTTCAGGTGATTCCAAAAGTGGCCAAGCCCTGAGAGCTGCCAGGAGCAAGATGGGGCTCCTTGTATCTTCTAGGAGACAAGCGCTCTGAATGTGTCCTGTGGGCTTTTCTACTCCTTCCTCTGAGCGGCACTACATTGCTTTTCTCTCTAAGCAACACTATGTTAAACTCACATCTGAGTGTCCTCCGTCTACCATTTTAATCGTGTTCTCCTGTGACAGGGCACCTGGCCCGGAGCCCGGCTCTGCATTTGGAAGCTCCCTGCGGGCAGGAGCTGCCCTTCCCCTCACTCCCCTGTCTCTGCAGTGAACAAGGAGGGAAAGGACTGATTCTATGGAGGTTGCCCAGCAGGGCTCTGGCTGTCATTTCAAGGGACTCAGAGGAAAGCCCGTTTGTACCTCCAAACCTTGCCATTTTCAACAACACAGCTGGACTAGTCACTCTGATATTTTAATTCCCGTCTTCATCCTGAGTCCTTTCTCAAATGGTTCAGGATCTACGCGGCTGGGAGTATGAGTGAGTATAAATCCACACGCTTGCTCCGTGGCTGAGCTCCACGGAGCTCCATCTCCGCAGAGGTGCAGAGATGCTGCCTCTGAGGGGAAGCAGTGTGCCTGCTCCAGGCATCCGCAGGCGCCACGCCGAACACTAAATGGACGATGAAGGATGCTCCGTTTCTGCCCGGAGCCCAGCGCAACTCCTCAGTAGTGATGATAGGAGGGAACAAAGCATCCCACGCGTAGCCCACGACACCTGCCTCTCTGGGGTCACCAGGAGGCCGCCTAAGCTCCCACGGAGAGTGTGAGGCAGGTACAATGGCTTGGGTCTGCCCTTGACCCTCGGTGTAGCCTCCAGTTAGGTGTAGGATTCAAGAATAAGTAGGTTTATATTTAGATTAACACTAAAATCATTTTTATTATTTTATTTCTGAGTTTTACCTATTAGTGATTTTTATTTTAGAATTTCCCTTAGTTGAATTTTCTAAACTCTAGTCTGAAGACCTACTGCTTATTGAAAAAGAACAAGAATTAAAATGCATTACTAAAATAAAATGATTGTTTTGTAGTTAGCTTTTGACATTTGTGCAAGTTTATTTCATGGGAACTATCTCCAACTTTTCATTTTAGCTTAACATCTTGCTTAATTAAGCCACATCACGGCTCAGATATTATAAAATTCAATATTTCTGAAAACATACTATGGAGTAGGAATGTACTAGGTCTTTATGTTAAATCTGTTTGAAAGCAGATAAATGGTTCCTACTTTACAAATGAAAAATTAAAATACTCAAATATTTGTACTCACATGCCCAAATTCCCACCTTCATTCTGAATGTTTTGTCTTCTTTAATCTAGTCTAAACCAGGAATAAATTTTTAAAAGGTTATGCATTTAATACCATAAATATTTTAATATTAATATACACTCTGCTTTCCCAAACTATATTGCATTAATACATCAGTCTCTTCTATTGTATTTTTTAAATTTTCTATTTCTTAATTGAAGAGTACAAGTTTTGGAATCTCATTAGCTAGATTTATGTCCTAGGTCTGCCTGCTATAAGAGAAATGAGTAGTGGCTTTGTATTCAGAGATAGGAGTTTCACTCCAGGGCAGCCTCTCCTTATAGCTGTATGGTTGGTCCTCCCAAAAGCTCATTTTCCTCATCTGAAAAATAGCAGTTATATTGCTTTCTTCATGAGGTTACTGTGAGGAGGAGAAAATGAGGTAACGCCTATAAATCCTATTGCACTGTGACTGGCACATCATAAATGCTAAATTGGTCATGGTTCCCTTTCTTGCCTCTTAATCATCCATACAAATATTTCAAGTTTATGTAGCTAACCCCCCTGCTATTCAGAGAGTCACCATGCATATGTCTTTGTGTCCCCGTGACTCTTGTGTAACTGATCATTTAAGGAGAGGTTGAAGTTTACAGCAGCAAAAACATCTTAATTCTCCCTAATGAGTCAATCCAAATCGATGATTATATGACAAGAAAAATAGTACAACAGAAAGGTGTGATCAGGGTTTTTTTCTCCGAGGAACACGCATTTGAGTTTTAGCCCCTAGAGTGAAGGCTGAGACAGGTAGAAGTAGGCAGAGCGAGGGCAGTTTTCCTCCTAAGAATTCCCTTGTTTCCTCGCTCACCAAGAATTTTACAGAGCACCTGCTACCAGAATCCTCAGGATGCAGATGACAAGATATCATTTATTTCCAGAATTAAGCCCACATTCAAAATCTTCTATCCCACTGATGTCAGTGTGACAGACAGAGCTCACCCTAGAGTTTCCAGTGCGTTTAATGAAAGGAGAAGGTAAAATCATGAGTTTTCTGCCCATAAAGTATTTGCCAACTTTGCTTTGCATTAGATGTAACACTTGTCCACTGTGTTCATCCTTAGGAGGCCACTTATATTATCATAGCTCAAAAGACAAGCCCAGGTCCATGCAAATGGACATGCTAGCTCCCATGTTTACACACGTGTACAAAGTCCAGATCGTCTAGTGGAATCAGACCTCTGAACAGGTGAAGTTCAACTTGTGTTTGTTTCTGGTTACAAATTTCCCAGTGTTGTCAATGGAAGAGACAGTCTTGAAAGAATATTTCATTGTAAACCCACCCATTGCTGAGGCATCTTCTACACCTTCCTTTATAGCCAGACATGTGGGCTTCCTGTGAAAGGTGACGAGGTGAAAATATAGTAGAAAAAGCAAAAAAGCAGGGAATCAGCCAGATCCGAGCTCAATTCCTGGCTTCATTACTTAATCTTAATGGTCTAAATCAGATTTGAAAATTAATTTATTTGAGCTTCAGTTTCTTACAAGGGCTAGCAACACCAGCCCCATGGAATGTTCTTACTTCTGTTTTCCTATCTTGCATGGATCCTGTCAGCTTTAGTGTGACTTATACTCTTGGTCTTCTTCTTGGCTACCTCTCCTCACCATTATTTGCCTTAAAATAACCTCTTCTTTTCCTCATCCCAGCCTAACCCAGCATTCCTGTTTCATTAGGATCTTTTCAGTGAGAAGGAACAAAAAGCCCCCTCACATATCCTAGGTCAGGAAGGAGTTTTATCCGCTCAGTGATTGGAAAGTTTGGAGGTTCCTAGGTTTCATGCTCAGTCTTCTTGATACTATTAGTGCAACTGCTATTCCTCTGTGATTTCTTGAGCTCTAAGCTCCTGAATGTGCTGCCTTTGCCCCCTGAAAGATGGCTGTCACTATTACTGGGGATTCGTTCTTCACATCTGGGGAGACTCTGTCTCTTCCCATAGTGATTATAAAATGTCTTCAGCTTCACTACTTGGGGAGCATCTCAAGCTATGAGCCCACCTCCAACCAATCACTGTGTTACCCTGATTGACCCTCCTGAGTCGGAGTTGGGGTCTACCCACCTAAGAACACATGATTGCCACACACAAGAAGTGGGGTGGCATGGATTTGGAAAAGGCAAATAAAACTTCCCCATTCCCTCACCACCACCAAGTCTCCACTTTCTGCAAAGCTTCCCAGCCCTGACCCCTTTGCTCTTATGTTACAACATTCTAACTGAACCTGATCCAAGAAACGGACTCTAGAAACTTCCATGGGAGAGGCTGCAGCCAGAGAGCAGTACCGTGATGTATCTGCAGGAGAAGATCATCTACTCGACTGCCAGTAATATGGAAGGAATTTGCTAAGATTGTAAAGACCCTTTATAAACCACACACGGGTAGGAAAGTCTTCTGGCTGGTTCCAAAGTAAAGCTCATCTACAGCAATAGACTTGAATACTGGTGAGAAGATACTGATTTACGGGAGAGAAAATTAGGGGGGAAAGTCCAATAGCAGAGGAATCGTTAATTAATTGAAGGTTTATTACTCAGTTACTGCAACAAAGACAAAGGTATTCAAAATTCATAGTGTCATGGAACTTACTAATTCTCTATATCAAATTGGTATGTTTTGAAGTAAAAATCTGTTTATAATATGATTATATTTACATGAAACAAATAAACAAAACCAGTGCATATAGGGGTGGTGAAGACAAAGGAGAACATGAAAATATTAGAAGTGCCCATCTGTGGCATAATGGATATATTTTAATAGTGGAAAGGAGGAATCCATATTAGTTTTTAAATTACAGGATATACTATCAACAGATTCCAGAGAGTTTGTCATATGTACAGCCTCTCAAAATGATGGCTTTATATGAGTAATACATGTTATATTTAGTGAAAAAGCAAAAAACAACTTAACACTAATACTTAAAATATTCAAGATGACACCCATAATATTGGTTCTGTCATGACTTGTTGATACAATATTATTTATCATCTCTCACACTTTTAGACTGTGCTATTCAGTTCTATTAACCCTCCATCATGTAAATAGTACTGCAGAAAAATTAACAAACAAGCTCCATGTATATACATCATAATAAATTTAAACTTTTACAGATAAATACAAATATGTCTCCTTCTTTAAGAAATTTCATTCTTATCAGCCAATAGAACCCTACCTAAGAGAAACACCTATTACAGGACACCCTATAATCTTATTTTTTTCTCTGGAAAACCTGGAGCCACCAGCATCTCCCTGCCTGAATTTCCAGATGCCTGGCGCTTTAATTTTATTACAAAGCTTGCCCATTTTAATCTGATTCTTTCTTCATGATACATGGGCCTCTCCTTGCAGGGTGAGTTCATTGGAGTGTGGTTCTTCCATTTTAACTTAATCAGCTGTTTTCAGTGTCACCCAGATTGAAGTGTTGATTGTATACTCTTCTTAATAACAAAATATTAATCTGCAAAGCAAATATCAAAGGAGTTTGTCTGTTGTCCGTCCATGGTGAGAGAGGAAGTGGTCTGATGTTCTTACCTAGAGTAATATTTGCATTCTTATAGCTCTTCCTGGGTAGCTGTTGTTTTCCTTTGGTGTGATTGCTCTCTGGACTTTATGATTTTATCCTCATTCCTAGGACACCCAACATATTCACTCCAGGTGTCATCGAGACAGAGCAGCTGCTACCGGCAATGCTGAAAAGCAACCTCTAAATTTCCCTTTTACACCAATGCCCCCACATCCCTTTTTGGGACGACAGATGTAATGTCCACAACAAAAGCAAATATTGTAAATGGATGCTCAGGTCTACAAGACACACCTCAGTCCTGCCTGGTCAGTGCAATCCCTTCTTAACAGCTCTGCATCCTCTGATCCCCTCAACCCCCTTCCCCAGTCCCCTTCCCATTCCACAGGGTAATTGTGGGAAATGCTGGGTAGAACAAGGGAACACATCCACAGAAGCTTAAAAATGTAGATCCCATTCTAATTCTGTTCAGGACTCTACTTACCAAGAGGTCCGGCCTGTGCTGCATGGAAGAACAGCTGTTACCCTCAGGTTAAGGGAAGATGCAAAAAAAAAAAAGTCCTTCTATAAACTAAGCTCAAAGGAATAAACAAAGGATATGATGGGGTCATGGTTGAAGCATCAACAGAGCCCTGAGATGAAGCCTCGTCTCTGTATCATTCCTTCCATCAACCCTCCTGCCCTTCATCCAAGTCATGGCAAGTACCAGCCACATGCCGGCCCTGGGAAGGTGGGTGCAACAGGACTTCACAGCCCTACCCCCAGGGGACTTGGAGGACACGATAACACAGACTTATAGAGACCACATTAGATGCCTGGCATTGCTCTAGATGTTTCCCATATACAGCAAGTCCCCTACATATGAACGAGTTCCATTCTGAGAGTGCATTAGTAAGTCCAACAAAGTTAGCTTAGACAACCAAACAACACAATCAGCTATATAGTACTATACTGTCATAGGTTTATAATACTTTTCTCACAAATAATACATAAAAAACAAACACAAAAAATAAAGAAAACATTTTTAGTCTTACAGTACAGTACCTTGAAAAGTACAGTAGTACAGTATAACAGCTGGCACACAGGGGCTGGCATTGAGTGAACAGGCAAGAAGAGTTACTGACTGGAGGAGGGAGAGGAGGTGGGAGATGGTAGAGCTGAAGGATTGCCAGCAATAGGAGATGGAGGGCAAGCTGCAATTTCGTTCACAGCTGACGCTGATGGCACGGGTTCTGGACATGCAAATGCACATTCGCATCTTTGAAAGTTTGCAACTTGAAGGTTCGTATGTAGGGGACTTACTGTATTGATTCTTTTAATGCACAAAAATACTGTATGGAAGTTACTACCACTGTCCCTATCTTTATGGATGAAGTAACATAGAAACAGAAAGTCAAAATAACTGGGCCCCAAAAACAGGGCCAGAAAATTGCAGAGAAGGATATGTGCACAGGTGGGAATGGCCGGAATCTGTGTCTTGATTCCCCAGCTGCATCCACGGTCCCTGCCACGCTCACCACTCATCCTCTCAAAACAAGACAAGATTACAGCATCTTTAGGGCTGCAAGTCAAGGTAGAGATCATCTTATCAAAAGTCTAGCTGTTTGGTTGAGGAGACTGGCACCCAGGCAAGGCTACTAAAAGACCAGGCACTGGGACGTGTCCGCATTCGCTGCGATGCTTTCCCCAACTTAAAACTAGCTGAATCGTGGAGGTGCACCACACTAACTGGAAGGCCACACCCCACTTTTCCCAGGCTGCATCTGACATAAGAAGCACAATGGAACACTTCTGACTATATTTTAACTTCAGTTTCTCTCTCAGTTCCCCAACTCCCTATCAGTCTATGTACTTGTGAGCTCACATCCCCTTCCAAGTCTTGTGTCTTGACACCAGGCACCTCACCCCAGCAAGGATATTCACAGTGTCCAGATCACCCACAGACAGTGTGATTTTCTTCCCTAGATGTGTCCATCATGGGAGAGTAAGTAGCTGACCTTCTGGAGCATCTAAGAAGACCAGAACAAAACCAAAATAAATAGGTTCATTTGTGCCATATTTTAGATTCCACATATAAGTGATATCATATGGTATTTGAGACCATATCCTCTTAATCATCATTTTATAATGAGGACATGCAGGCAGAGAGGAGAACAAAGCTCCTATTTAAAGGAGCAGAGATAAGCATGTGTCTCTGGCTGGGTCACCACTCATGTCTTCTGATGAACTTTACTTTTCCTTTCTACCGTTCTGTATTTTTGGAGCTGCCCAGCTGTACTCAGCGGGTCACTAGTATTGAATATATATACTAGCTTGCATCCACTAACCCCAAATTACCAAACCATCCCTCTCCCTCCCCCTCTCCCCCTTGGCAACCACAAGCCCAGTCTCTGTCTGTGAGTCTGTTTCTGTTTTGTATCAATAGGATGGATAAACAATAAGGTCCTACTGTACAGCACAGGGAACTATATCCAATCTCCTGGGATAAACCATAATGGAAAAGAATGTGAAAAAAAAAAAATATATATATATGTAAAGCTGAGTTACACTGTTGTTCAGCAGAGATTGGCACGACATTGTAAATCAACTACACTTCAATTAAAAAAAAAAAATGGGATATGGTCTACAGAACAGTGACTATCTCCTACAAGTGCCCGAAAACGGTCACACTAATTGTTGATGAGTGATTTTTATCCAGTGTTGGATACTTAAGTGTTTTCACTTTGTGAAAATGTATCACTTTTTTTTAGCGTTTTTTTAATAATGATTTTTTATTGAACTATAGTTAATTTACAAAGTTGTTAGCTTCAGCTGTACAGCAAAGTGGTTCAGTTATATATATACATATATATATGTGTGTGTATATATATATATACACATATATATATTCTTTTTCAGATTATTTTCTGAAAATGTATCACTTTTGGTTTGAACACTTTTCTGTGTTTATGGTATACTCACTAAAAATATACGAGATTTGAAATCACACACAGATGAGTCTATATCCCCAGATGTTCACTCCTATGTTTGGGCAAGTTTTTTAATCTATCCTGGCTTCCATTTAGAAATACAAATAATCACACCTCCCAGAGATTTCCTGGGAAAGTAAAAGAGTTCCATACACATAAAGGCATCTGGAACACAACAGCCTCCTTGATCCTTCTCATAAGGAAAGAGACTGTGTCTTTTTTTTTTACCTTTTTTCCCAAGTGCCCATCATGGAACAGCTTAGCTAGTGTTTTGTTTAAAGTACCTATTAAGTGATTAACTTTTCTCAAAGTACCTATTAAGTGATTAACTAACTTTTCTCAAAGCGCCTTTCATTTACAAATGGAAGTTCCCACAATCCTGAATTTGAGGACTTAGAGGTTCTTTCCACAGCCCAGTGGCAGAGGAGATCCAGTGGATGGAAGTTTCTTTTCCCATTGAGATCTAGCACAGCCCTGCTGAGCTGGTTAATATAGTTCTTCAAGACCTGGCTCTCCCTGGGCTGTCCCCAGCCAGCAGACTTGGTGTGGGGGGAAGCGTCTGTAGGATGTAATGGCCTGATTTGCATGGCTAATCACCCTCCCTGACCTGTGCCAGCAGCCTGATGCAAGGCTGAGAGCCAGCAATGCCCGGTGCAGACTCTCTCTCTGCACTGCATTTGCTGAAGTGCTCAGACAAATCACTTAGAGCCTCCACATCTCAACCCCGCTCTCTCGAGAACAGTGGCCACAGTTTATATCTGTTTACCAATTAGCTGACTTAGTTAATACATTTAAATTGCTTTGTAGATAGGTGATATGGAAGTGTTAATTATTGTGATTTGTGGACACTTCTCAAGTCCCTAGTCTTGTATGCAAGAGGCAGTAACTACCTCATTTGGTAAAAAGAGAAAGAAATGTTAAGTAGAAATTGTGTCAGCAAGTGCAAATGTTTACATGAAAGAAGAAAGGAAGAATGACAGGACTCTTTGGTGGGAAATTGTCCTTGGGCCACCAAATTAATCTGCTGCTTGCGGAGTCTAAAATCTAAAAGAGACGGAGTGACTGGTGGGGCTAGTGAGAGCCTTGAACAGCCTCAAATCCTCAGAGAGGGTGGGTGGAAATCTCTACAGCTGGCCCTGGGAGAAGGCAAGGTGCCCAGCAGTTATGAAGGCTGCCCTTGGTAGTAATTAATTATCAGATTCAATATACTTGAACTGAATGTGGATTAAGAACCAAACTCTCTGCGGGTGATAGGTAGGAAGAATGTGACCATGAGAAAGACAAGTACTAATGAGTTACTTTCAACCTTTGAAACATTCATGATCTAAGAGCAGATCACCTACACATGCAGGTGAATAAAGAGCTACAATAGATATGTGGATAAGAGCAATCAGGAGAAGCTTCAGAGAGGAGGTGACATTTGAACAGGGTTCTGGATAGTTAAGTAGGAATTTACCAGGAAGAAATGACAAAGGGGTCCTGGGGGCAATGGGATATGCAGGCCATTGTGGCCACTATATTGAGAGTGGGCAGACAGGTCCAGGGACGACCAAAGCAGCTAGGAGATGATCAGGATTGTAGGTGACAGGATAGGTGACAATGTAGCCCAGGGGAGCATCTGAGGCCATCTCCCTAGTTCATCATCACCTAGAAAACCAGATTCTGTGCCAAGGACAGATTTCAGGTCTACAAAAGGATCTCTTCCCTCAGTTGCTAAAATTTCACTTTAAAATGAACCCCCAAGAATGTATGCCATGACAGTCAGAAGGTGTATAAAATGTCAGGTTTATGCTATTAAGTGTACAAACCTACAGAAGCCAACGGCCTTTACGTAATGGATATTTCTTTCTGCCATGATCCCTACGGGATCACAATCCCTTTACTCATGTCCTCACCTGTCCACCTGTCACACTCCCAACCCCCCTAACCCTAGGAGTCTGTGCTGGATATTGATCCACGTGGGCCTCCTGGGAACTGAAGCCCCTTCCTATTTGGGGTCACTTTTGTTGCTCGCTTTTGGAGGAGGTAGGATCCTCTCTTTGTAGAGGCCACCCCAGAGCCAGTAACCCCTCTCCCACCTGGAGGCAGCCGGGAGGGGGAGGGGAAGAGGGCCACCTTCTGGACTCCGACAATGTGGTAATGTGGGGCTGTGGGGACCGGGTGCAGAGCCCAGCATAGCCAGAGAGCACGTGCATAGTCACGGTCATGGCAGTGGTGGGGCCCCAGCCAGATCCTGCCTGACCTCTCTGGATTCCAGCCTCAGCCAGGAACACCATGTTTCTCCCAATATGTGTCGTATGGGTTTGCATTTATTTCCTGTTCGAACTTATAACCAAAACGTTGACTGCACTGAACAAGTCCCACCTCATACGGGAGGAGCATGGGGAACACCTGCCCCATCCAGCACTGCCTGAGGCTCTGCCTGGTGCCCACTCTGTGGGCACACAATATTGGTCAGAGCAGGAGGGGGCTGGAAGCTACCCAGTAACGAATCTGTTTCGTCTCTATCCACACCCTATGACCCAAGTAACAGAGGGTAAAAGCAACCATGTATTTATATCCATTCCCTGTTTGTCTTGTGCTTTATACAGACCATCTCAGCTAATCTGATTATCTATGTTGGACAGTATTATCCATGTTGACAGAAACAGAAACTGAAACTCAGAAAAGGGAGGTGATTTGAAAACAACAGGAACAATACATGTTTTCTTCACTCCCAATCCACATTCTTTCTATCTCACCAAACTACAGTCCACCTGAGAGAGGTAGGTCTGATTATCTGTGCTAAATGTCATTTCACAGGTTGTGCAAAGGGGGGACAACAGAGCAGAGCAGAATTCAGGAAATAGGTGCTTATTTTTAGGTTTTACTATATTAGTAAATGACCCTTATTATCCTGCAGAAATGGAAGCTGTCTTGCTTTTACCCCTCTGGTATCATTCATGAATAAATACACACATAAATAATAAATACATACATAAATAAATACATAAATAAATAGGGGAAAATCTTTACAAATCATAATCTTATAAAGGACATGTATCCAGAATACATAAATAATTCTTATAACTCAATAATAAAGATGAATAACCCAATTTTAAGATGGGTAAAGATCTGAATAGAAATTTCTCCAGTGAAGATATATACATGGGCAATAAGCACATGAAAAGAGGCTCATTCAAAAAGAGTCATGTACCACAATGTTCATTGCAACTCTATTTACAATAGCAAGGCCATGGAAGGAACCTAAGTGCCCATCAACAGGTGAATGGATAAAGAAGATGTGGCACATGTGTACAATGGAATATTACTCAGCCATAAAATGAAAAGAAATTGAGTTATTTGTAGTGAGGTGGATGGATCTAGAGACTGTCATACAGAGTGAAGTAAGTCAGAAAGAGAAAAACAAATACCATCTGCTAACACATATATATGGAATCTAAAAAAAAAAAAAAGTGGTTCTGAAGAACCTAAGGCAGGACAGGAATAAAGATGAAGACATAGAGAATGGACTTGACACAGGGAAGGGGAAAGGGAAGTTGGGATGAAGTGAAAGAGTGGCATGGACATATTTACACTACCGAATGTAAAATAAATAGCTAGTGGGAAACAGCTGCATAACACAGGGAGATCAGCTCAGTGCTTTGTGACCACCTAGAGGGTTGGGGTAGGGAGGATGGGAGGGAGATGCAAAAGGGAGGAGATATGGAGATATCTGTAAATGTATATCTGATTCACTTTGTTATAAAGCAGAAACTAACACACAATTGTAAAGCAATTATACCCCAATAAAGATGTTAAAATAATAAAGTTTAAAAAATGATGCTCAACACCACAAGTCATTAGGGAAATTCAACTCAAAAACACAATACAATATCTCTCCACATCCACTAGAATGGCTGAAATAAAAAAGACAAGAGAATAATAAATGTTGACAAAGATGCAGAGGAATGAGAACTTTGATACTTTACTGATGGAAATGTAAGATACATGTGGTAGCATGGATGCTTCTCAAAAACATTATACCAGAGAACGTGAGACAGAGAAAGACAAATATCACGTGATATAACTTATATGTTGAATCTAAAAAAATGATACAAATGAACTTATTTACAAAACAGAAACAGACTCACAGACATAGAAGACAAACTTATGGTAACCAAAGAGGATAAGGGGATATAAATTAGGAGTTTAGGATTAACATATAAACACTACTATACATAAAACATAAAACAATAAGGACCTACTGTATAGCACAGGGAACTATATGCAATATCTTGTAATAAGCTGTAAAAAAAAGAATCTGAAAAAGAATATATATAGACGTACAACTGAATCACTGTGCTGTACACCTGAAACTAATACAACTTTGTAAATCAACTATACTTCAACTAGAAGAAAAAGAAAACCATTATGGCAGTTGAAAGAAGCCAGTCTCCAAAACAACACATATTTATGGTTCCATCATATGAAACATCCATAATGGGTGAATCTAAGAGTAGATTAGTGTTGCCTAAGGCTGTGGGTCAAGGAGCTGGGGGCAGTCAAGGGTAGAAATGGGGTGTCACTGATAATAGGTCAAAGGGTTTTTTTCATTCCATCTTTTATTTCATTTTAATAATATACAATATAACATGAGGTTCCCAGTTTCAATTGTCATTGGAGTGCCTTTAATAGCAACCTAGATGTACACAAAACCAAAGCTGCAGTTTTTACATTTAAAAAAATTATATCATCTCTTTCCAAGATGGCGGAGGAGTAAGACGCAGAGATCACCTTCCTCCCCACAGATACACCAGAAATACATCTACACGTGGAGCAACTCCTACAGAACACCTACTGAACGCTGGCAGGAGACCTCAGACCTCCCAAAAGGCAAGAAACTCCCCACGTACCTGGGTAGGGCAAGAGAAAAAAGAATAAACAGAGACAAAAGGATAAGGACGGTACCTGCACCAGTGGGAGGGAGCCGTGAAGGAGGAAAGGTCTCCACACACTAGGAGCCCCTTCGCGGGCAGAGATTGCGGGAGGCGGAGCGGGGAGCTTCGGAGCCGCGGAGGACAGCACAGCAACAGGGGCGCGGAGGGCAAAGCGGAGAGATTCCCGCACAGAGGATCGGCGCCGACCGGCGCTCACCAGCCCGAGAGGCTCGTGTGCTCACCCGCCGGGGGCGGGCGGGGCTGCGAGCTGAGGCTCGGTTTCGGTTTCGGTCGGAGCTCAGGGAGAGGACTGGGGTTGGCGGCTTGAACATAGCCCGAAGGGGTTAGTGCGCCACGGCTAGCCGGGAGGGAGTCCGGGGAAAAGTCTGGACCTACCCAAGAGGCAAGAGACCTTTTCTTGCCTCTGTGTTTCCTGGTGCGCGAGGAGAGGGGTTTTAAGAGCGCTGCCTAAAGGAGCTCCAGAGACGGGCGCGAG
>NW_006797412.1:295501-364809 GCF_000442215.2 Lipotes vexillifer | reverse complement strand
AGCCCCTTCGCGGGCAGAGATTGCGGGAGGCGGAGCGGGGAGCTTCGGAGCCGCGGAGGACAGCACAGCAACAGGGGCGCGGAGGGCAAAGCGGAGAGATTCCCGCACAGAGGATTGGTGCCGACAGGCGCTCACCAGCCCGAGACGCTCGTGTGCTCACCCGCCGGGGGCGGGCGGGGCTGCGAGCTGAGGCTCGGTTTCGGTTTCGGTCGGAGCTCAGGGAGAGGACTGGGGTTGGCGGCTTGAACGTAGCCCGAAGGGGTTAGTGCGCCACGGCTAGCCGGGAGGGAGTCCGGGGAAAAGTCTGGACCTGCCCAGGAGGCAGGAGACCTTTTCTTGCCTCTGTGTTTCCTGGTGCGCGAGGAGAGGGGTTTTAAGAGCGCTGCCTAAAGGAACTCCAAGACGGGCGCGAGCCGCGGCTAAAAGCTCGGAAACGAGAGACGGGCGGGAGACGCTAAGGCTGCTGCTGACGCAACCAAGGGGCCTGTGTGCGAGCACAGGTCACTGCCCCCACCCCTCTTCCGGGGAGCCTGTGCAGCCCGCCACTGCCAGGTTCCCGGGACCCAGGGACAATTTCTCAGGGAGAACACACGGCGGGCCTCAGGCTGCTGCAACGTCACGCCGACTTCTGCCGACTCAGGCCCGCCCCGCACTCCGTGCCCCTCCCTGCCCCCGGCCTGAGAGCGCCAGAGCCCCTGAGTCAGCGGCTCCTTTAACCCCGTCCTGTCTGAGCAAAAAACAGACGCCCTCCAGCGACCTACACGCAGAGGCAGGGCCAAGTCGAAAGCTGAGCCCCTGTGAGCTGTGAGAACAAAGAAGAAAAAGGGAAATCTCTCCCAGCAGCCTCAGAAACAGCGGATTAAAGCTACACAATCAATTTGATGTACCCTGCCTCTGTGGAATACATGAATAGACAGCGAATCATCCCAAATTGAGGAGGCGGACTTCTAGAGCAAGATCTATGATTTTTTCCCCTTTTCCTCTTTTTGTGAATGTGTATGTGTATGCTTCTGTGTGAGATCTTGTCTGTATAGGTTTGCTTCCACCATTTGTCCCAGCGTTCTATCCGACCATTGAGACAAAGAAGGACACTACATAATGATTAAGGGATCGATCCAAGAAGAAGATATAACAATTGTAAATATTTATGCACCCAACATAGGAGCACCTCAATACATAAGGCAAAAACTAGCAGCCATAAAAGGGGAAATCGACAGTAACACATTCATAGTAGGGGACTTCAACACCCCACTTTCACCAATGGACAGATCATCCAAAATGAAAATAAATAAGGAAACACAAGCTTTAAATGATACATTAAACAGGATGGACTTAATTGATATTTATAGGACACTCCATCCAAAAACAACAGAATACACATTTTTCTCAAGTGCTCATGGAACATTCTCCAGGATAGATCATATCTTGGGTCACAAATCAAGCCTTGGTAAATTTAAGAAAATTGAAATTATATCAAGTATCTTTTCCGACCACAACGCCATGAGATTAGATATCAATTATAGGAAAAGAGCAGTAAAAAATACAAACACATGGAGGCTAAACAATACACTACTTAGTAACGAAGTGATCACTGAAGAAATCAAAGAGGAAATTAAAAAATACCTAGAAACAAATGACAATGGAGATACAACGACCCAAAACCTATGGGATGCAGCAAAAGCAGTTCTAAGAGGGAAGTTTATAGCAATACAAGCCCACCTTAAGAAGCAGGAAACATCTCGAATAAACAACCTAACCTTGCACCTCAAGCAATTAGAGAAAGAAGAACAAAAAAACCCCAGAGTTAGCAGAAGGAAAGAAATCATAAAAATCAGATCAGAAATAAATGAAAAAGAAATGAAGGAAACAATAGCAAAGATCAATAAAACTAAAAGCTGGTTCTTTGAGAAGATTAACAAAATTGATAAACCATTAGCCAGACTCATCAAGAAAATAAGGGAGAAGACTCAAATCAATAGAATCAGAAATGAAAAAGGAGAAGTAACAACTGACACTGCAGAAATACAAAAAATCATGAGGGATTACTACAAGCAACTCTATGCCAATAAAATGGACAATCTGGAAGAAATGGACAAATTCTTAGAAATGCACAAACTGCCAAGACTGAATCAGGAAGAAATAGAAAATATGAACAGACCAATCACAAACACTGAAATTGAAACTGTGATTAAAAATCTTCCAACAAACAAAAGCCCAGGACCAGATGGCTTCACAGGCGAATTCTATCAAACATTTAGAGAAGAGCTAACACCTATTCTTCTCAAACTCTTCCAAAATATAGCAGAGGGAGGAACACTCCCAAACTCATTCTACGAGGCCACCATCACCTTGATACCAAAACCAGACAAGGATGTCACAAAGAAAGAAAACTACAGGCCAATATCACTGATGAACATAGATGCAAAAATCCTCAACAAAATACTAGCAAACAGAATCCAACAGCACATTAAAAGGATCATACACCATGATCAAGTGGGGTTTATTCCAGGAATGCAAGGATTCTTCAATATACGCAAATCTATCAATGTGATTAACCATATTAACAAATTGAAGGAGAAAAACCATATGATCATCTCAATAGATGCAGAGAAAGCTTTTGACAAAATTCAACACCCATTTATGATAAAAACCCTGCAGAAAGTAGGTGTAGAGGGAACTTTCCTCAATATAATAAAGGCCGTATATGACAAGCCCACAGCCAACATCATCCTCAATGGCGAAAAACTGAAAGCATTTCCACTAAGGTCAGGAACAAGACAAGGTTGCCCACTCTCACCACTCTTATTCAACATAGTTTTGGAAGTTTTAGCCACAGCAATCAGAGAAGAAAAGGAAATAAAAGGAATCCAAATCGGAAAAGAAGAAGTAAAGCTGTCACTGTTTGCAGATGACATGATACTATACATAGAGAATCCTAAAGATGCTACCAGAAAACTACTAGAGCTAATCAATGAATTTGGTAAAGTAGCAGGATACAAAATTAATGCACAGAAATCTCTGGCATTCCTATATACTAATGATGAAAAATCTGAAAGTGAAATCAAGAAAACACTCCCATTTACCATTGCAACAAAAAGAATAAAATATCTAGGAATAAACCTACCTAAGGAGACAAAAGACCTGTATGCAGAAAATTATAAGACACTGATGAAAGAAATTAAAGATGATACAAACAGATGGAGAGATATACCATGTTCTTGGATTGGAAGAATCAACATTGTGAAAATGACTCTACTTCCCAAAGCAATCTATAGATTCAATGCAATCCCTATCAAACTACCACTGGCATTTTTCACAGAACTAGAACAAAAAATTTCACAATTTGTATGGAAACACAAAAGACCCCGAATAGCCAAAGCAATCTTGAGAACAAAAAATGGAGCTGGAGGAATCAGGCTGCCTGACTTCAGACTATACTACAAAGCTACAGTAATCAAGACAGTATGGTACTGGCACAAAAACAGAAAGATAGATCAATGGAATAGGATAGAAAGCCCAGAGATAAACCCATGCACATATGGTCACCTTATCTTTGATAAAGGTGGCAGGAATATACAGTGGAGAAAGGACAGCCTCTTCAATAAGTGGTGCTGGGAAAATTGGATAGGTACATGTAAAAGTATGAGATTAGATCACTCCCTAACACCATACACAAAAATAAGCTCAAAATGGATTAAAGACCTAAATGTAAGGCCAGAAACTATCAAACTCTTAGAGGAAAACATAGGCAGAACACTCTATGACATAAATCACAGCAAGATCCTTCTTGACCCATCTCCTAGAGTAATGGAGATAAAAACAAAAATAAACAAATGGGACCTAATGAAACTTCAAAGCTTTTGCACAGCAAAGGAAACCATAAACAAGACCAAAAGACAGCCCTCAGAATGGGAGAAAATATTTGCAAATGAATCAACTGACAAAGGATTAATCTCTAAAATTTACAGGCAGCTCATGCAGCTCAATAACAAAAAAATAAACAACCCAATCCAAAAATGGGCAGAAGACCTAAATAGACATTTCTCCAAAGAAGATATACAGACTGCCAACAAACACATGAAAGAATGCTCAACATCATTAATCATTAGAGAAATGCAAATCAAAACTACAATGAGATATCATCTCACACCAGTCAGAATGGCCATCATCAAAAAATCTAGAAACAATAAATGCTGGAGAGGGTGTGGAGAAAAGGGAACACTCTTGCACTGCTGGTGGGAATGTGAATTGGTTCAGCCACTATGGAGAACAGTATGGAGGTTCCTTAAAAAACTACAAATAGAACTACCATATGACCCAGCAATCCCACTACTAGGTATATACCCTGAGGAAACCAGAATTCAGAAAGAGTCATGTACCAAAATGTTCATTGCAGCTCTATTTACAATAGCCCGGAGATGGAAACAACCTAAGTGCCCGCCGTCGGATGAATGGATAAAGAAGATGTGGCACATATATACAATGGAATATTACTCAGCCATAAAAAGAAACGAAATTGAGCTATTTGTAATGAGGTGGATAGATCTAGAGTCTGTCATACGGAGTGAAGTAAGTCAGAAAGAGAAGGACAAATACCGTATGCTAACACATATATATGGAATTTAAGAAAAAAAAATGTTATGAAGAACCTAGGGGTAAAACAGGAATAAAGACAGAGACCTACTGGAGAACAGACTTGAGGATATGGGGAGGGGGAAGGGTGAGGTGTGTTAGGGCGAGAGAGAGACATGGACATATATATACTAACAAACGTAAGGTAGATAGCCAGTGGGAAGCAGCCGCATGGCACAGGGAAACCGGCTCGGTTCTTTGTGGGTGTCTGGAGGGGTGGGATAGGGAGGGTGGGAGGGAGGGTGACAAAGAGGGAAGAGATATGGGAACATATATATATGTATAACTGACTCACTCTGTTATAAAGCAGAAACTAACACACCATTGTAAAGCAATTATACCCCAATAAAGATGTTAAAATAAATAAATAAATAAATAAAATAAAAAAATAAAAAAACAAAAAATTATATCAAACCCATATTTTCAGTGTTCAGTTTTTAATCTGAACTTAACATTGCAACTATTATGTTGGAATAGATGTGTGCCAGAAATGGAATATTCTCACTAAAAATTATGTGTATGTTTATTTTCTATTCTATTCACATTTGCAGGCTAATTTTAAATTTATTATTATATTATAATGTGACTCTGGGAAGTCTTACACATTAAATTTTTTTTAATTTTTTAATAATTTTTTTATTTTATATAATTTTAAAGGTTATTTTCCATTTAAAGTTATTACAAAATATTGGCTATATTCCCTGTGTTGTACAATACATCCTTGAGCCTGTCTTACACTCTATAGTTTGTACCTCCTCTTCTCCCACCCCTATATTGCCCCACCCCACTCTCCACTGTTAGGTCAAAGTTTCTTTGGGGGTTAATGACAATGTTCTAAAATTAGATTGTGGCTGATTTCTGAATAATTGTACTAAGAAGCATTATACACTTTAAGTGGTGAGCTCTGTGATATGTAAATTATATCTCCGTGAATCTTCAGAAAGAAAGAAACAAAGAAAGAAAGAAAGAAAGAAAGAAAGAAAGAAAGAAAGAAAGGGAAAGAAAGGGAAATGCCATTGTCAAATGATAATCATACCCTCTGACATATTTTCCTACTCAAATAAACTTACAGAATTGGTTTAACAATAGCCCCTCTCTGTAGCTGAGGAACCTGAGGCTTCAGGATGGAGGACAAGTGACCTTCTCAGGGTAACACAGCAAATGAGGAAAGGATCCAAGCTGAAGAGGGTAACCCCAGCAGCATCTTACAATGACAGAGAAACAAGTTCTATCATATGTTTAACCCAACAAATGTTATTCAAATGAAAGGACCCAATATATTTTGGAGGCTGTATATTTAACCCCACAATAAGTTTGTGCTGTCTCTATTATTTCCATTTTATGGTTAAGAAAACTGAGATGCAGGAAGGATATTTTAAAATTTTACACAGTGAAGAAGTAAGTTGTTCAAATTCACATTTCTCTGACTTCAAAATGGCAACTCTTTTCTACTATATGCATTATGCTTTGTTCTTTAGTAGTTCAAATCCTTAACACTTCATTTTTTGTTTCAAAGTTATCAAAAACTTACATAAAGCAAAGTTGTGACGTCCTCATAACGCGTACAAAGAAATAGGCACCAAAGGATTGAAAAAATTGTCCGAATTAAACACAATGTGTAGGAATGATTATGTTCGTTGTCTTTGGAATCTAATATTCCTGAAAATGTTTGAATAGTGCAGTATACCTAGAACCAACATTTAATTTGGTTTTTGTTAATTGTTGAAAAATATATTTAATTTTTTTTTCTTCTTTAGAAAAGCAATATAATTAATGCACTGATGGTTAAAGAAGAAGAAAAAAAAAAAGACCTTTCCATTCTGGAACAGGTGTTAAATTAACCACAAGAGGACTCTCGTGTTATTTCCCAAATGTAATACAATAAAATTACAAGGAATGCATCACTAAAAAGGGAAACGCTTTTTAAAATCCTCTTCTCCGGTCTAAATTAATAGCTTCTAGGTTAATTGGTTCCCAGAAGAAAACAAGCTGAATTTGTTTACTCCTACATATGAATAATCATGCCCATCATGTTCCAGGGGAAGGAAACACGCAAGAATGATCAATGTCCCTTGTTCTAAGAAGTAAACAGAAAGCACAGTCAGAACAAGGAGGGAGGGGTTTGAAATGGAACACAGATAATGGAGTTTGCCCCAGGAAGTCTGGGTTTGTAGACGGAGCAGTAAGAGGCAATAATCCAGGAGGAGGGTTAAGTTCATTACAAGAAAAACGTGACCCTACTATGTACCAACCAGCATTGGATGAAAACTATCTACCCCCTGCCCCCAGCAGAGAGGTTAAAGTTTCCTTAATTCCAATTCAGTACAGTGAGTTTCATTTGGGGGAAACAGGGGGATGGAAAATGGGAGGATGGGAATAAACAATTCCCAAAATAAAAATGGCCTGTATATAGATTTTACACTTGAAAAATAGCAAATTAGCTAATTACATTCAGTAATCACAAATACCATTAGCCAATCTCACTGAGCAGGTTAAACTTACATAACAAATGATTTACGCATGTATACTATTCACAAAAGCCTTATGAGATATTGTGGTCCACATTTTTCAGATGGGAATACTGAAGTCAGAGCAGGTATGTGCACTCAAGCTTAAGTGACCTGGTCTGTGCCTACCATGCAGGGCCCTTTGACTCCCAAAGCCTTTCTGTTAATCCCTATGCTTATCACCTTCTCTTGGAGGAGTAGGCAGACAAAAGTCTGAAGAAAATCACTCCAAGCACACAGGCGAGCAGGAAAACAAAGTGAACTAACAAGGTGTACTCAAGGAGATACCAGCCTACAAAAGTCATTTGGGGAAAAATCTCCAGGGAACAAGTTGGGAGGTGAAGCAAAAGAATTAGGAGGGACTAGGTCCTGTAAAGTGCAATAAAGTCTGTAATGGTCAACTCTCGCTGCATAACAAACAAGCTCAGACTCTCAATGGCATACACATGTAAGCGTTTATTTCTTGCTCACATGTTAGTGGATCAGCTGGGGTAACTTTTGTCCATGTATCTTTCATCCTCCATGCAGGACCAGCAGGCTACCAGACTATGTTCTTTCTAGGGCACCAGCAGCCGCTCTGAGAGCCCTCCCAGCTGTGCAGCCACAACACAAGCCCCTGCCTGAGTCCAGTCAGCTGCGACCCCAGTAGCCAAAACTAGTCACAAGGCACAGCCCAAAGTTGAAGGGGAGGGAAGTGGACTTTGCCTTTATGGGAAGGATACCAGAGTGAAAACGCACAGTGAGTGGATACACTGAGGTGTGAGGAACTGGGGCCAATAAATCAATCAATCGCAGCATTTAAAGGAATTTGACTTCATAAGAAGCTTCTTAGGAACCATTCCAGTTTTACTTGCTAGTTTGAAACAGATTTGTTTTACAGAGAAAAAAAAAAACTTTGGAAGAAGAAATCAGTTTGGGGGATGCTTGGTTAAGGGAATAACTTTTTCCCTTTCCTGAAAAATGTGTGGAACTGGAGAGAGAGATTCTACTCTGTGTGAGAAGGATGGGTGGAATACACATGCTTAATTCACTCAGATGGCTTCTGTGATCTAGTACTGAGGGTTTGTCCCATCAGACTCCTGTAAACACATGAGTGTATACATTTTCCTGTAGTTTTCATAGATACTTGTTCAAAGAAAAAGAAGCCAAAAAAGAACTGGGATCAGATTTCAAACCCACTCAAAATTAAGCAACATACTTATATCTTTATAAATGTATTTTTATACCTTTGTTGAATAGACAACTATTTAAGTTACCATGGAATTTTTATTCAGTATGTACATTTCCATTCAATAAATGTGTGTAGTCCTGTCATTGTGTCTTTAAATTGACATGAGTATTTTTACAGCCCTTTCCCAGCTTTACCCACCATTTGAGCACCCTCCTTTTGGTTTGGGCTGTGACAGGTGGCATGGTAAAGCCATTACAGACTTTACCTACAGGTGGCATGTAGAATATTAGTTCCCCGACCAGGGATGGAACCCATGCCCCCTGCAGTGGAAGCATGGAGTCTTAACCACTGGACAGCCAGGGAAGTCCCTGAGCATCCTCCTTTTACCAAAATATGCATGAACGTGTCTGTTTGAAACAGAAATTATCTTCGTGTTTTGGGATTTTGATGTCACATATCTGAGCATTTAACTTTTCTGAGCCTAAGTTTCCTTGTTTTCAAAAGAAAAATACTAATACCTACATTAGAAGGAAATTGAGCATTAAAGAAAATGTGTAACCAGCCTCAAGCCTAGCACAAGGTCTTCAGTAAATGGGGCACATGATGATGATGCTTAGATGGTACCACTCATTTAAAAGTGGACACATGGTTACAACCCATCAAAGGCTTCTCCAGATGAGGATGAGCCATGGCCAATCCTTTTGAAAATACAAAAATCAGGAGGAAAATTTTTCTGTTGCTTAAGAATCCATGAGTCAAGGGATAGGTTTGAAAAAACAAGCTACAGCATTTTCTTTTTCTTGCTCAGTTTGAATCTAGGTCTGCTCTTTGAAGACTAAAAGTTATTATGGCCCAATGGCCTGCAGTAAAGATGGGAGTCTCCATCAAGGTCTGCAAAGACAAGTGTCTGGTCCAGTAAAATGAATGTCTTTAATTTCGGGCACTCCTCAGAAATACTGAGACGGATGAAGGATCCACTGAGCATATTTATGTGTGGTCCATGGCATCTCCAACAGGAGGAGCAAGGAGAGCCTGACACGTGGACTTCTCTGTTTCACTCCCTTCTTTTAACAGAGCAAACTAGGAATCTCCCTCCGTAACACCAACAGTTTATGTAAACTCTGGGCATTGGGTTCATATGGTGCTAAAAGCGAGTCCATGGTAGTAATGTGGCCCACATTTGACAAAGTTTCCATCACATACATTTGCAGGTTGTGTCTGCTTTTCCATTCCTTCCAAAAAACAAAAGCATAAAGCACCTAATTGCCATGAAACATAAAGAGAAAGAAACAATGTATTTCAATATTTGGATTTAATCTCTTAAACAAAAGAGTCTTAAATTTCTCTTAAGATTTCCATTAAATGTCTGAGCAACTCTTCTGGTTGTGTCTGGTTGTGTCCTACCCTATGAGAAGGAAACATCTGAGTTTTTTAAAACTTACTTTGGATCATAAGACTCTATATTTTCTCCAGACTTGTCCTACAAATGTATCGTGGATATAGTTGAATATTTGGGCAGTGCATTCATCATTTTTTGGAGTGGACAATAGCCAGGATAATTAGAACATTTATTGGATGCCAGCATCTCAAATGAACTTAATAGGCAGTGGCAAAACCAATGTGGTCAAAATTAACAAGGATGAAATTCCCTGCGCTAGTTTGGGTAAGGGAGAAGGAACTGTTTTATTTTGGTTTTTTCCTTGCACCTAGTTGAAAAAACTATAATGTTTCTCGCATCTATCCCTGAATACAGAAACCAAGAAGAGGAATGGAGACATTGCCAGGCAAGGTCCACTGAGGCTGCCCATGAGGAGATCAAGCCACAGAGGTCTATTCTCCAGAGAGTCTGTACCACAAGTCAAGATGCACACCTGGAGTATTTGGTAAAGCAAGGTCAACTTCAAGAGCATCAGTAAACTGTGATGCCAAAGCTAGAGACAGGGACAAAATTAATGAGAGGAGAGGGATCTCTGATCCAGAGCTTGGGGCAGGTGGGAGGGAACCACGGTTGGCTGAGGGCCAAGCTTGTGAATTCAGCATCCCATGTTTGAGAAGCTCCTACAACACTGAGCGGAGATGGTAAAGATCATTCTGTGATGTTGAATGAGTACGAACATTCATTTGAGTGCTCTAGAGTCTTTTTGAAAGGCACACATTGCAATCTTGCCAAATGTAATCATGGATGTGACATCACCACCCATATCCTTTTGGAGAAAAGTAAGTCACAGACCCTCCCCACACTCAAGGATGAAGAGTACCAATGGGCATGAGACCCAGGAGGTGGGCTCATTGGGAGCTACCCCAGAGTCTGTCGGCCACCTGGCCTCCTTACTTGGGGGATGGGAAAAGGAAATACTACCACAGACAGTCAAGCAAAATCCAAAATCACATGCCACCCTGCCCAATTCTGCTCTGTCTCTTCCACTCATTCTAAGAGAGCTCTCTCCATTATTAGGACTAAGAATACATTCCATGGGGACTTCCCAGGTGGCACAGTGGTTAAGAATCCTCCTGCCAATGCAGGGGACACAAGCTCAATCCCTAGTCCAGGAAGATCCCACATGCCGCTGAACAACTAAGCCCGTGTGCCACAACTACTGAAGCCTGCGTGTCCATGCTCCACAACCACAAGGGAAGCCACCGCAATGAGAAACCCGTGCACTGCAATGAAGAGTAGCCCCCACTCACTGCAACTAGAGAAAGTCCGCGTGCAACAACTAAGACCCAACACAGCCAAAAATAAATAAATAAATAAATAATAAAACAAAAATGCACTCCATGGAGAGTAATGAGTTACCACCAGAGTTTCCAAGTAGAGACTGGACAGTTGATTGATTCGGATACCTGCTACCTGCTTATACTACATGAATGTTTGATATCCAGTTTCTAGCATAGAAACTTGGAAAGGACATTAACATCTGTTGTACACCTACTACTTGCCAGACACTATTATGGATGCTTTACATAAGCTTCTTTTTAAATTACATATTGACATAACTCCATAGTGACTCTATTTTATAGAAAAGAGAAATGTAATTCAGAGAGAAAACAGATCTTTTGCAAGATTCTGTATCTAGAGAATGTCAGGGCTGGGATTTAACAAGAGCAATCACGCTTTTATTTTGCTTCACCTCCCAAAACTACTTGATAACCTTTGTTCATCAGTAATGATTGTGCACAATCAGAAGGTGAATTTGATTCAGTTTAGCGTTTTTCTTTCGTGACTAAGCACACTACCCTATGAGTCAGAAAGGAAAGCAAATAAGGCAGCAGTTTCTATGGAATTATCTCCTCCCGGTAGCTTGACTGGAGGGGAATGAGAAAAGCAAAAGCTGTAAAAAAAAAAAAGCTTTGGAGATAGCCATAAAATATTACACCCCCAAGTAAAATGGGTGCCTCTTCCTGGTTCCTGACTATTCTGAAGTCAAGAAAATGGTAACTTGGCAAGAGTTGGGAGGTGAAATATGAAAAACAAAAGCTTTCCTCTGTAGCAGGGACGGGAACACAGAATTACCAAACTTTAGGTTCCTGCAGAACCAACAAAGAATCTCTACTCAACCCTCCAAATCCCAGGCTTCCCTGAAGATAAAAGTCAAAATGTCTTGAGAAGTATGGGATGGCTCTGCTGGCTGGAAAGGCTTTGGACATTCCCTAAATCCTTTCTGTGGAGTCCTCAATTTCTGGAAGAGTTGACAAGAAGAGAAAAACAAAGAAGAAAAAATCTAAAGGAAGACAAGAATCTCCCTTTAGTCATGTTCATAAAAACCAAAATAGCCAACCATTTGAAAAGGCGAGAGTTTTAAGAAGAGGATGTTCATCGTGACTAAGGAAGCAGAGAGCACATGGAAGATGAGATGGGCAGAGGCCAACCTTCAGGAGAGCAGCATGACAGTGTGTTTCCCCTGAAACCTCCTAAACTCTGGTCTGGAATTATCCACATCCCTTTGTTTACCCCTTCAGTTGATATGGGTTAGGAGATATTAGATGTTGGAAACTATTCTAGATGCTGATTTCAGACACAGAGCATCATTTTTTCCAGAGACCCAGGACTGGTGGAGAGGGCAGGTCAGCTAGCCAATGATCAAACCTCACGTCCTAAGTACTGTAATAGTGGGGTCTTTTCTAGAGCAATGTGGACACAGAGCAGGGAATGTCTGAGTTCCCCACATGGTGGATCAGGGGTTAAAAGAAAGAGCTGTTGTTAGACAAGAAATTACTGCAATAGTATCAGCCTTCTTAGATTAATTCAATATAAATAGGCACATTAGAGGGGTCAGAATTATGTTTCACATTCAGTAAGGAAGTTAAGGGACTTCTCTGAGGCAGATTGCCTAGGCGAGAATCTCAGCTGCAACATTTACTATCTATGTAAACTTTGACAAATTATTTATATTCTCTAAGCCCCCAGTTTTTAAAAAATTTATTTTATTGAAATATAGCTGATTTACAATGTTGTTAATTTCTGCTGTACAGAATATATATATATATATATATATATATATTCTTTTTCATATTCTTTTCCTTTATGGTTTATCACAGAATATTGAGTATAGTTCCCTGTGCTATACAGTAGGACCTTGTTTGCATCTGCTAACCCCAAACTTCCAGTCCATCCCTCCCCACCCCACCTCCCCTTTGGTAACCACAAGTCTGTTCTCTATGTTCTAAGCCCCAGTTTTCTCAACAGTGAAATGAACATACTGATCTTCCTACTTTATTGTGTTTGTATGAGGATAACTAGAGATATCTATGGTTAGTATAGTACTTGAAACACAGTATCCCTCATATAAATGTTGGCAATTATTTTCATTATAAATTAGACACAAATTAGACACAAAGGATAATTTGGATTTGTTTCCCCATTGAAAATTAATAAGCCTTATAATATTCTGGAGAGAAACATCCTTCAAAAGCCAATGGACGAAGATGACATGGACCATCTCTTCAGATGGTAGCAGTGCTGGCCTTTTAACTGCTATCCATGGATCCATTGCAAAAGATTGAATTATTTTATTTGAATATTCTTGGCATAGGTACATTCTTTCAGGGTATCTATGACAACTGGGCTACAAAATGAAGAAATTGTCGTTACTGAGATGAGCCAGTAACAGCATTACTATACAGGAAAGGAAACCAGGTCTTTCAAACTATAGTGTTTCTAGTAAGGAAAACAGTCCAACACAAAACATGAGAATCTGGATGGGCCATTTAAGGCATTTAGGCACCACCAGCCCTGGGGATCCAATACCCTGCACTCTTTGTGGTCTAGGAGCAAACCACCAACTTCTCAACAAGGAATGACCACTTTTCCCAGCTTCTGACTTTGTACTGGGCTGTCTCGTTTGTAATCTGAGCTCACCTCTTCAGTTTTGATGCTGTCCAGCACCTTCCATCACTAGGATGGCTCCTCTTCTTTGTGATGCTCCAGACTGCCCTTCTTTCTACACATCTGAAAGAACATCCCATCCCACGTCCAGAACACCTGGCAGGCAACCTTGTCAAGGGCAAAGCCTTCTCTATGTTGCACAGCAAGCAGTTCCATGCGTTTCCATGTGTTTCTGGTCACATAGTCTATGGGACCTGGTGCCAAGTGAAATGGTAGGGTCTCTTACTCACTAGGATGAGAGTGGAGCCCTAAACCAAGCATGGGGACCTTCCAAGAGGGGGTCCTGTGCAACTGCATAGGACACTATTTAGGGTCCAGTACCCAATTCCACTGTTTGGGGGAGCAGGAAGGGTGTTCCCACACACACACACACACACAAAACAGCAAGAAATGCTCCACATACCAGCTGGGGATGCCACAATTCAACTCAGTTCTGACACCATCTTCCTAGAGATAGCGTCAGATCCCACAGATAAAGTGCACAGTCCCACAAAACTGCCCAAAACTTCAGGCAGACGCCCATCACAAGACCAGGTTGTTACCTGTACTTTTGACTAATTGGCTATAAATCAGAGCTTCCCAGGACCCCCTCCTGGGGTTAGATTAATTTTTCAGAGAAGCTCACAGAACTCAGGAAGCTAATTTACTTATTAGATTACCCATGTATTGCAAAGGGTGCTAAAGGATACAACCAGGTGAAGAGATACAAAGGGTGACGTCCCAAACAAAGGCGCCTCTGTCCTCATGGAGTTTGGGGCCCTGCACAGTGGCATGTGGATGTGTTCTTGTTCATCAACCCAGAAGCTCTCTGAACCCTGTCCTTTGTGGGGTTTTATGGAGGCTTCTTTATATATGCACAATAGATTAAATTATTGTCCATTGGTGATTGATTCAACCTCCAGCCAATAAACTCAGCTCAGTCAGTTCTGAACTCTGAAAACAACCTCCTGATGACACAAAGTTTCCCCCTCTGTCTCCAAGGTGAAGGGAGCAACAACACATTCCAACGGAAATGCAATCCCCTGGGTATTTCAGATGAATAACCTGAATATCTGCCGTATACAAATGTTTCCTCAGGAGTTTAGTGAACACTAATCAACATCCCTCAAGCTCAGTCAGTTTTACGATTCTGACAATATTGAGCGACCAGTGGGCAGGGCTTAAAGGCCAATCCTTAAAGGGCTCAGTGAAGACTCCCAGTGCTATATCCTATCTTGTACACAATATGCCATTTCAGCCAGCCTTCCTTGCTGGGGGTCAGCCACACCACCTTCCTTTAAAAGTCCATAGTCCTACTGAATATTTCTTTTACAAAAAGCTTAAAATGACAAAGTAGAAAGTATCAAAGGTCACCCGATTCCACCTCCTCTTGGGGAAGGAGCCTCCCCTCATGGAATTACCAGGTTTTTGCTAAGGGTTATGCTCCTGCATCTTTTCCTTCTGAGGTTGAGTGGACCACTCAAGCATCTCCTGACCTGGACCTCAGAACGGGACCCTTGGTTAGTACTCACTGCAAAAGAAGTGAGTGCAAACACAGCTCTAGATGGAGCAGCCCAAAGAGACCCTGGAGTTCCTTCTGAAAGAGGGCAATCCGCATAAGGATGTGGTCAGAAAATGACCTAAATGAGTAGAGACTGATGAGACAAAAACACGACTTAAACTCAAGGCTAGAGGACATATGTTCTATTCCCACCCACTGCAGGAGCAGCAAACATCTGGGAATCGTGTTCCCTGACTCCAGTTAAATGACGCCTACACTCTGCACATGAGCCAGGATGCTTGTCTCTGAACGTGATGTCTGTGTTCAGATTGATGAAGGCTGACTTAAAATATGGATGCAGCCACCACATCCCTTCTTGCAAAAAAAAAAAAAAAATCACGTAAAGGTGATTAATGGGCTAGGAGTGTTGGTGAGTGAATTGTAGGAAATAAAATAGGCATTCAGCAGTGTTTCTGTTCTCCTTCCCAAGGGAGATCTGTGATCAAGTTGGGTGTGGTTTGGATGCTTAAAAAGTCTACTTGTTCTTGGAAGGAAAGTATCCTGGATATCTTAAAGGCTGTGTGGAAGTGCCAAACACCACAAAGGGCCTCGAGGCTTGGCATCACATCTGGACAGAGACGTTAACTTGGGCAGGTGCATTTGTGACACTGCCTGATAGGGTGATATTGGACTTCTCTGAACATTTTCTATTTTCCTCTGCACTTTCTTCTGATAATATTGACAGAGTTCAAAATATTTTCTCAACTCCATTTTATCTGTTGGGAAATAACTATAGTGTAATATCCTATAGAACCATGAGGACATGAACAAAATTCTAATTGAATTGTGTATTGGTGCGAGAAACTTCTTTTAAAAGGTGAACCCTTGGGCTTCCCTGGTGGCGCAGTGGTTGAGAGTCCGCCTGCCGATGCAGGGTACACGGGTTCATGTCCTGGTCCAGGAGGATCCCACATGCCGCGGAGCGGCTGGGCCCGTGAGCCATGGCCGCTGAGCCTGCGCGTCCGAGGCCTGTGCTCCGCAATGGGAGAGGCCACAGCAGTGAGAGGCCTGCATACCACACACACACAAAAAAAGATGAACCCTCAAGAACTGATGCACACGAGCAAAAATGAAGGTTAGAACAATAACCTCTGTCCCCGGGCAAATGAGAGAGAGAGGGCAGGCAAGACATTCCAATATCAAGTCGGAGAAAGAGTGGTGACCTCATCAGACACTAACCAGTGGGTCAATATCCAAAATATTCAACTGGAAGGAGATTATTCAAGTGTGATGTAGGAAAAACTGAATAATGGGGACTCCTGGCTGCAACAGACCAAAGGAGGTCTACTCAAACGAAGTGAGAGCTACTCAAACAAAATATACGTTTGCATAACTTGAAGAACAAAGGTCAGAATTCCCAGGTGTTAAGGACTGAGGTAGCATCACATAGAAAACCTGGAGATCTGCTACAGAGATGCAGATAGGGCAGGCTGTTAGGCAGGAAGGTGCACCAAGAGGGGGCCTTAGAGGGAGGCTATGGTGCACAGCCCATAAATGTAAGACATGAATATTCATGTCAGCAGACCTGGTAGTTCCTGACTTCATGACATTAACATTCAAAGATTTGATTTACTACTAGCAACCCAGAAAATCCATAATACACCATAACATAGCATAATACTTACTAGAGTCCTTAGAAAGATTAAAAGGAATAATGGATAGAAAGTACTTGAAATGTACCTGACTGACACAGGTGAGTCAGACCAGCAGACCACACAATGTTACTGTTTTAGTTTGCAGATTTATTGCTTTTATTTTTTGCCTTTCTTTTTTTCTTTTCTTTTTTTTTTTTTACATGAAGGACAGTTAATGCCTATTGCATTCCTCATGAATGGGAAAATCAATTTTCTTTCCCCACTGCTGGTGAGCAGGGAGGGTCGAGTGTCTGCTAGGCTTGTCTTCCACTGGCCTGGTGCATGGACAAGCACCGAGACCTCATTAGGGACTGAGAGGGGCAGCCAAAGACACACACATGGGGTTGACAGAGATCCACTGAGCTCCAAAAAAAGTGAGGAAGTGTTTCTATAGAAATGAAGAGGCTCAAAGAGTGCATCAGGACTCAGGACAGTCGGTGCAGAGGCTGCCACCCTGGAGGTGGTAACCAGGGGAAGGTACTGGGTCAGCCTCAGCCTCTGAAACAGCAAGAGCACCTACAGGGCTTCCAGGAACAACATTGGACAGGAAGTGGTCAAAGGGGCATCCTCAGGTGATGATGGCTCTAAGCAAATCCCCATTGGTGTCCATGCTCTCAGAAATCTCCTGTACATAGCTGACAGAGCAGCAAGAGATCTGAGCTCCTGGAAAGTAGACAGTGAGGGGTTATGTGGAGGAGAAGTCCTGCTCTGGGTAGGGAAGGGATCCAAAGGAGCAGAGTGGCTGAGGACTGCTCAGATGCAGTCATCAGAATATGGTAGAGTTATACCATGGAATACTGCTTGACCATCAGAAAGAGTGACATGATGCCATTTACAGCAACATAGATAGGCCTAGAGATTCTCATATTCAGTGAAGTAAGTCAGACAGAGAAAGACAAACATCATATGATATCACTTATATGTGAAACCTAAAAAATGGTGCACAGGAACTTATTTACAAAACAGAATCAGACTCACAGACTTAGAAAATAAACTTAGGATTACCAAAGGGGATAGTTGGGGGTGGGGGGTAGTAAATTAGGAGTTTGGGATTAACAGATATACACACTACTAAATATAAAATAGACAAACAACAAGGACTTACTGCATAGCACAGGGAACTATATTCAAAGTTTTGTAATAACCTATAAAGGAAAAGAATCTGAAAACTAATATATACATAAAAACTGAATCATTTTCTGTACACCTGAAACCAACACAGCATTGTAAATCAACTATACCCCAATAAAAAAAAGGAAAAAAATAGCAAAGATCAATAAAACTAAAAGCTGGTTCTTTGAGAAGATAAACAAAATTGATAAACCATTAGCCAGACTCATCAAGAAAAAAAGGGAGAAGACTCAAACCAACAGAATTAGAAATGAGAAAGGAGAAGTAACAACAGAAACTGCACAAATACAAAAGATCATGAGAGATTATTACAAGCACCTCTATGCCAATAAATTGCACAACCTGGAGGAAATGGAAAAATTGATAGAAAAGCACAACCTTCAGAGACTGAAGAAATAGAAAATATAAACAGACAAGTCACAAGCACTGAAATTGAGACTGTGATTAAATATCTTCCAACAAACAAAAGTCCAGGACCAGATGGCTTCACAGGCAAATTCTATCAAACATTGAGAGAAGAGTTAACACCTATCCTTCTCAAACTATTACAAAATACAGCAGAGGGAGGAACACTCTCAAACTCATTCTATGAGGCCACCATCACCCCAATACCAAAACCAGACAAAGATGTCTCAAAGAAAGAAAACTACAGACCAATATCACTGATGAACATAGATGCAAAAATCCTCAACAAAACTAGCAAACAGAATCCAGTAGCACATTAAAATGATCATACACCATGATCAAGTGGGGTTTATCCCAGGAATGCAAGGATTCTCCAATATACACAAATCAATCAATGTAATACACCATATTAACAAATTGAAGGAGAAAAACCATATGATCATCTCAATAGATGCAGAGAAAGCTTTTGACAAAATTCAACACCCATTTATGATAAAAACCCTGCAGAAAGTAGGCGTAGAGGGAACTTTCCTCAACATAATAAAGGTAATATATGACAAACACACAGTTAACATCAGCCTCAATGGTGAAAACTGAAACTAAGATCAAGAATAAGACAAGGTTGCCCACTCTCACCACTATTATCCAACATAGTTTTGGAAGTTTTAGCCACAAAAATCAGAGAAGAAAAAGAAATAAAAATAATCCAAATCAAAAAAGAAGAAGTAAAGCTGTCACTGTTTGAAGATGACATGATACTATACATAGAGAATCCTAAAGAGGCTACCAGAAAACTACTAGAGCTAATCAACGAATTTGGTAAAGTAGCAGGATACAAAATTAATGCATAGAAATCTCTTGCATTCCTATACACTAACAATGAAAGATCTGAAAGAGAAATTAAGGAAACAATCCCATTCACCACAGCAACAAAAAGAATAAAATACCTAGGAATAAACCTACCTAAGGAGGTGAAAGACCTGTATGCAGAAAATTATAAGAAACTGATGAAAGAAATTAAAGATGATACAAATAGATGGATAGATATACCGTGTTTTTGGATTGGAAGAATCAACATTGTGAAAATGACTCTACTATGCAAAGCAATCTACAGATTCAATGCAATCCCTATCAAACTACCACTGGCATTTTTCACAGATCTAGAACAAAAAATTTCACAATTTGTATGGAAACACAAAAGACCCCGAATAGCCAAAGCAATCTTGAGAAAGAAAAATGGAGCTGGAGGAATCAGGCTCCCTGACTTCAGACTATACTACGAAGCTACAGAAATCAAGACAGTACGGTACCAGCACAAAAACAGAAAAATAGATCAATGGAACAAGATAGAAAGCCCAGAGATAAACCCATGCACATATGGTCACCTTAACTTTGAAAAAGAGGCAAGAATATGCAGTAGAGAAAAGACAGCCTCTTCGGTAAGTGGTGCTGAGAAAACTGGACAGCTACATGTAAAAGAATGAAATTAGAAAACTCCCTAAAAGCATACACAAAAATAAACTCAAAATGGATTAAAGACCAAATGTAAGGCAAGACACTATAAAAGTCTTAGAGGAAAACATAGGCAGAACACTCTATGACATAAATCACAGCAAAATCCTTTTTGACCCATCTCCTAGAAAAAATTGAAATAAAAACAAAAATAAACAAATGGGACATAATTAAACTTAAAAGCTTTTGCACAGCAAAGGAAACTGTAAACAGAACAAAAAGACAACCCTCAGAATGGGAGAATATATTTGCAAATGAAGCAACTGACAAAGGATTAATCTCCAAAATTTATAAGCAGCTCATGCAGCTCAATGTCAAAAAAACAAGCAACCCACTCCAAAAATGGGCAGAAAACCCAAACAGACATTTCTCCAAAGAAAATATACAGATTGCCAACAAACACATGACAGAACGCTCAACATCATTAATAATTAGAGAAATGCAAATCAAAACTATGTGATATCATCTCACACTGGTCAGAATGGCCATCAACAAAAATCTAGAAACAATAAATGCAGAAGAGGGTGTGGAGAAAAGGGAACCCTCATAAGCTGCTAGTGGGAATGTAAATTGGTACAGTGACTATGGAGAACAGTATGGAGGTTACTTAAAAACCTAAAAATAGAACTACCACATGGCCCAGCAATCCCTCTACTGGGCATATACCCTGATAAAACCATAATTCAAAAAGAGTCATGTAGGGCTTCCCTGGTGGCGCAGTGCTTGAGAGTCCGCCTGCCGATGCAGGAGACGCGGGTTCGTGCCCCGTTTCGGGAAGATCCCACATGCCGCGGAGCGGCTGGGCCCGTGAGCCATGGCCATTGAGCCTGCGCGTCCGGAGCCTGTGCTCCGCAAATGGGAGAGGCCACAACAGTGAGAGGCCCGCATAACGCAAGGAAAAAAAAAAAAAAAAGAGTCATGTACTACCATGTTCATTGCAGCACTATTTACAATAACCAGGACATGGAAGCAACCTAAGTTTCCATCGACAAATGAATGGATAAACAAGATGTGGCACATATATGAAATGGAATATTACACAGACATAAAAAGGAAGGAAATTGAGTTATTTGTAGTGAGGTGGATCGACCTAGAGTCTGTCACACAGAGTGAAGCAAGTTAGAAAGAGAAAAAAAAATACTATATGCTAACACAAATATATGGAAAAAAAAAAAAAAAAAAGGCCATGAAAAACCTAGGGGCAAGACGGTAGTAAAGATGCAGACCTACTAGAAAATGGACTTGAGCACACAGGGAGGGGGAAGGGTAAGCTGGGACAAAGTGATAGAGTGGTAGTGTACATATGGACATATATACAGTACCAAATGTAAAATGAATAGCTAGTGGGAAGCAGTTGCATAGCACAGGGAGATCAGCTCAGTGCTTTGTGACCACCTACAGGGGTGGGATAGGGAGGGTGGGAGGGAGGGAGATGCAAGAGGGAGGGGATATGGGGATATATGTATATATATAGCTGATTCACTTTGTTATAAAGCAGAAACACACACCATTTTAAAGCAGTTATACTCCAATAAAGATGTTTAAAAAAAATAGCAATAAAAAGAAAAAGAAGAAAGAACAAGCAAAATCAAAACAAACAAACAAAAATCTATACTTCAATAAAATGGAAATTTTTTTTTTTAAAGTATCACTGGGAAGAGACTCACAGTAGGATGATAGCCTAGAATTGCAATCAGCAAACTTTTGCCTGTAAAGGTCTAGATAATAAATACTTAAGTTTTGTCAGCCATATAGTCTCTGTTGCAGCTATTCACCTTTGCAGTTGTTGAATATAAAGCATCAAACAACACACAAACAAATGGGTGCAGCTGTGTTTCAATCGAATTTCACTTTTAAATTCAGGTTTCCAGCTCGAATTGCCTGTAGTTGGCCCATGTATGTCTTAGCAAACAGCCTTTACCTTTTTATTTATTTTTTTTTAATTTTTAATTTTTTTTTCTTTTGCAGTATGCGGGCCTCTCACTGCTGTGGCCTCTCCCGTTGCGGAGCACAGGCTCTGGATGCACAGGCTCAGTGGCCATGGCTCATGGGCCTAGCCGCTCCGCGGCATGTGGGATCTTCCTGGACCGGGGCACGAACCTGTGTCACCTGCATTGGCAGGTGGACTCTCAACAACTGTGCCACCAGGGAAGCCCTGAGCCTTTACCTTTTTAAATAATATTTTATTTCTTTGTCCTGACAACAATAAAAATGTGCTTATTGTTCAAAATTTAGTCAAAATAGGGAATTCTCTGGATATCCAGTGGCTAGGAGGTGGTGCTTACACTGCAGGGGCCCCAAGTTCAATCCCTGGTCGGGAACTAAGATCCCACATGCTGAGTGTGTCTGCCAAAAAAAAAAAAAAAAATGTAGGCAAAAGAGAAAAGTCATTTAATTTATTCCATCCAGTATTTTTGACAAACTTTTATACAAAACTTAAATTCGAATGTATGAAAGATCCTGACTATTGCTTTTTCACTGAAAATTACATCATGTATATAATCTCATAAAATTTGGACCATGATATAATATTCTACCATATGGATATATCAACTTTTATTTAATCATATAAACTGGATAAAAAGTTGCTTTTAATATGTTGCTGTTATAAACAGTTTTGTGATACACAAATTTATTTTTACCCATGAATATATTTACCCACAAACCTTTGACACAAACGTTTCTCTATGTGTCTTATCATTTTCCCATAATCTACTACTTCAAGTAGAAGCTGAGTACAGAACCCAGTCTGTGCTTTGGATCATAGAAAGGAACCAAAGGAAGGGCTGATTTTCAATACTATCTGGAACTTGGATTTTAGGACAGACCAGAGAAAAATGAAAGAATTTTTCTCCAGGTAAAAATAATTATTACTGCTGTTTGTGATAATTCTATTACCATGAAAATTTAAACCAAAAATATTTTTATGACTATGTATGGTGATAGATGTTAACTAGACTTATTGTGGTCATTTCACGGTACACACAAATTTCTTTTTTTAATTAATTAATTTATTTTCGGCTGTGTTGGGTCTTCGTTTCTGTGCTAGGGCTTTCTCCAGTTGCGGCGAGCAGAGGCCACTTTTCATCACGGTGCACGGGCCTCTCACTGTCATGGCCTCTCCTGTTGTGGAGCATAGGCTCCAGACACACAGGCTCAGTAGTTGTGGCTCACGGGCTTAGTTCCTCCGTGGCCTGTGGGATCTTCCCAGACCAGGGCTCGAACCCGTGTCTCCTGCATTGGCAGGCAGATTCTTAACCACTGCGCCACCAGGGAAGCCCTACATACAAATATTGAATCCTTACATTGTACACCCAGAAACTAATATAATGTAAAATGTCATTTATACATCAATTAAAAAATAACTATTAGAGGGGGAGCTTCAAGGTGGAAGAAAAGTAAGATGCAGAGATCACCTTCCTCCACACAGATACATCAGAAATACATCTACATGTGGAAAAACTCCTACAGAACACCTACTGAACACTGGCTGAAGAACTCAGACCTCCCAAAGGCCAGAAACTCCCCACGTACCTGGGTAGGGCAAAAGAAAAAAGAATAAACAGAGGCAAAAGAATAGGGACAGGACCTGCACCAGTGGGAGGGAGCTGTGAAGGAGGAAAGGTTTCCACACACTAGGAAGCCCCTTCACGGGCAGAAACTGCAGGTGGCGGTGGGAGAAAGCTTCGGAGCCGCAGAGGAGAGCGCAGCAAGAGGGGTGCGGAGGGTAAAGCAGAGAGATTCCGGCACAGAGGATGGGTGCCGACCGGCACTCACCAGCCTGAGAGGCTTGTCTGCTCACCCGCCGGGGCGGGCGGGGCTGGGAGCTGAAGCTCAGGCTTCGGTCGGAGCGCCGGGAGAGGACTGGGGCTGGAGGTGTGAAAACAGCCTGAAGGGGCTAGTGCACCACGGCTGGCCGGGAGGGAGTCCGGGGAAAAGTCTGGACCTGCCGAAGAAGCAAGAGACATTTTCTTGACTCTTCGTTTCCTGGGGCGCGAGGCGAGGGGATTAAGAGCGCCGCTTTAAGGAGCTCCAGAGACAGGCGTGAACCACGGCTAACAGCACGGACCCCAGAGACGGGCATGAGATGCTAAGGCTGCTGCTGCCGCCACCAAGAAACCTGTGTGCTAGCACAGGTCACTCTTCACACCTCCCCTCCAGGGAGCCTGTGCAGCCCAGAACTGCCAGGGTCCCGTGATCCAGGGACAACTTCCCCAGGAGAATGCACTGTGCGCCTCGGGCTGCTGCAATGTTATGCTGGCCTCTGCCGCTGCAGGCTTGCCCTGGACTCCGTACCCCTCCCTCCCCCGGCCTGAGTGAGCCAGGGTCCCTGAAGCAGCTGCTCCTTTAACCCCGTCCTGTCTGAGCGAAGGACAGACGCCCTCCGGCGACCTACACGCAGAGGCGGGGCCAAATCCAAAGCTGAACCCCGGGAGCTGTGCAAACAAAGAAGAGAAAGGGAAATCTCTCCCAGCAGCCTCAGGAGTAGCGGATTAAATCCCCACAGTCAACTTGCTGGACACTGCATCTGTGGAATACCTGAATAGACAATGAATCATCCCAAATTGAGGAGGGGGACTTTGGGAGCAAGATTTATTCTTTTTCCCCCTTTTCCTCTTTTTGTGAGTGTGTATGTATATGCTTCTGTGTGAGATTTTGTCTGTATAGCATTGCTTTCACCATTTGTCCTAGAGTTCTACCCATCCGCTTTTTGGTCTTTTTTTTTACTTAAAAAAATTTTTTTTTCTTAATTTTTTTTTATTTTAATAACTTTTTTAATTTTTCCTTACTTTATTTTATTTTCTTTTATCCTCTTTATTTCTTTCTTTCTACTTTTTCTCCCTTTTATTCTGAGCTGTGTGAATGAAAGGCTCTTGGTATTGCAGCCAGGAGTCAGTGCTGTGCCTCTGAGGTGGGAGAGCCAACTTCAGGACACTGGTCCACAAGAGACCTCCCAGCTCCACGTAATATCAAATGGCGAAAATCACCCAGAGAGCTACATCTCAACACCAACACCCAGCTTCACTCAATGACCAGCAAGCTGCAATGCTCGACAGCCTATGCCAAACAACTAGCAAGACAGGAACACAACCCCATCCATTAGCAGGGAGGCTGCCTAAAATCAAAGTAAGTCCACAGACACCCCAAAACCACCAGACGTGGACCTGCCCACCAGAAAGACAAGATCTAGCCTCATCCACCAGAACACAGACACTAGTCCCCTACAACAGGAAACCTACACAACCCACTGAACCAACTTTAACCACTGGGGACTGACACCAAAAACAACGGGAACCACGAACCTGAAGCCTGCAAAAAGGAGACCCCAAACACAGTAAGATAAGCAAAATGAGAAGACAGGAAAACACACAGCAGTTGAAGGAGCAAGATAAAAACCCACCAGACCTAACAAATGAAGAGGAAATAGACAGTCTACCTGAAAAAACATTCAGAATAATGATAGTAAAGATGATCCAAAATCTTGGAAATAGAATAGAGAAAATGCAAGAAATATTTAACAAAGACCTAGAAGAACTAAAGATGAAACAAGCAACGATGAACAACAAAATAAATTAAATTAAAAATACTCTAGAAGGGATCAATAGCAGAATAACAGAGGCAGAAGAACGGATAAGTGACCTGGAAGATAAAATAGTGGAAATAACCACTGAGGAGCAGAATAAAGAAAAAAGAAAGAAAGGAACTGAGGACAGTCTCAGAGACCTCTGGGACAACATTAAACACACCAACATTCAAATTATAGGGGTTCCAGAAGAAAAAGAGAAAATGAAAGGGACTGAGAAAATATTTGAAGAGATTAAAGTTGAAAACTTCCCTAATACGGGAAAGGAAATAGTTAATCAAGTCCAGGAAGCACAGAGAGTCCCATACAGGATAAATGTAAAAAGAAACACGCCAAGACACATATTAATCAAACTGTCAAAAATTAAATACAAAGAAAACATATTAAAAGCAGCAAGGGAAAAACAACAAATAACACACAAGGGAATCCCCATAACGTTAAGAGCTGATCTTTCAGCAGAAACTGTGCAGGCCAGAAGGGAGCGGCAGGACATATTTAAAGTGATGAAGGAGAAAAACCTACAACCATGATTATTCTACCCAGCAAGGATCTCATTCAGATTTGATGGAGAAATCAAAATATTTACAGACAAGGAAAAGCTGAGAGAGTTCAGCACCACCAAACCAGCTTTACAACAAATGCTAAAGGATCTTCTCTAGGCAAAAACACAAGAGAAGGAAAAGACTTACAAAAACAAACCCAAAACAATTAAGAAAATGGGAATAGAAACATACATATCAATAATTACCTTAAATGTAAATGGTTTAAATGCTCCCACCAAAAGACACACACGGGCTGAATGGATACTAAAACAAGACCCATGTATATGTTGTCTACAAGAGACCCACTTCAGACCTAGAGACACATACAGACTGAAAGTAAGGGGATGGAAAAAGATATTCCATGCAAATGGAAACCAAAAGAAAGCTGGAGTAGCAATTCTCATATCAGACAAAATGACTTTAAAATAGACTATTAGAAGAGACAAAGAAGGACACTACATAGTGATCAAGGGATCAATCCAAGAAGAAGATATAACAATTGTAAATATTTATGCACCTAACATAGGAGCAGCTCAACACATAAGGCAAATACTAACAGCCCTAAAAGGGGAAATAGACAGGAACACATTCATAGTAGGGAACTTTAACACCCCACTTTCACCAATGGACAGATCATCTGAAATGAAAATAAATAAGGAAACACAAGCTTTAAATGATATATTAAACAAGATGGACTTAAGTGATATTTATAGGACACTCCATCCAAAAACAACAGAATACACATTTTTCTCAAGTGCTCATGGAACATTCTCAAGGATAGACCATCTTGTGGGTCACAAATCAAGCCTTGGTAAATTTAAGAAAATTAAAATTGTATCAAGTATCTTTTCCAGCCACAACGCCATGAGACTAGATATCAATTACAGGAAAAGATCTGTAAAAAATACAAACACTTCGAGGCTAAACAGTACACTATTTAATAACAGTGATCACTGAAGAAATCAAAGAGTAAATCAAAACATACCTAGAAACAAATGGCAATGGAGACAAGACGACCCAAAACCAATGGGATGCAGCAAAAGCAGTTCTAAGAGGGAAGTTTATAGCAATACAATCCTACCTTAAGAAATAGGAAACATCTCTAATAAACAATCTAACCTTGCACCTAAAGCAACTAGAGAAAGAAGAACCATAAAACCCCAAAGTTAGCAAAAGGAAAGAAATCATAATGATCAGATCAGAAATAAATGAAAAAGAAATGAAGGAAACAATAGCAAAGATCAATAAAACTAAAAGCTGGTTTTTTGAGAAGATAAACAAAATAGATAAACCATTAGCCAGACTCATCAAGTAAAAAAGAGAGAAGACTCAAATCAATAGAATTATAAATGAAAAAGAAGTAACAACTGACACTGCAGAAATACAAAAGATTATGAGAGATTACTACAAGCAACTCTATGCCAATAAAATTGACAACCTGTAAGAAATTGACAAATTCTTAGAAATGCACAACCTGCCAAGACTGAATCAGGAAGAAATAGAAAATATGAACAGACCAATCACAAGCACTGAAATTGAAACTGTGATTAAAAAGCTTCCAACAAACAAAACCCCAGGACCAGATGGCTTCACAGACGAATTCTATCAAACATTTAGAGAAGAGCTAACACCTATCCTTCTCAAACTTTTCCAAAATATAGCAGAGGGAGGAACACTCCCAAACTCATTCTACAAGGCCACTATCACCCTGATACCAAAACCAAAGATGTCACAAAGAAAGAAAACTACAGGCCAATATCACTGATGAACATACATGCAAAAATCCTCAACAAAATAATAGCAAACAGAATCCAACAGCACATTAAAAGGATCATACTCTATGATCAAGTGGAGTTTCTCCCAGGAATGCAAGGATTCTCCAGTATACACAAATCAATCAATATGATACACCATATTAACAAATTGAAGGAGAAAAAACATATGGTCATCTCAATAGATGCAGAGAATGCTTTTGACAAAATTCAACACCCATTTATATAAAAACCCTGCAGAAAGTAGGCATAGAGGGAACTTTCCTCAACATAATAAAGGTAATATATGACAAACACACAGCCAACATCGTCCTCAGCTGTGAAAAACTGAAGTCATTTCCACTAAGATCAGGAACAAGACAAGGTTGCCCACTCTCACCAGTCTTATTCAACATAGTTTTGGAAGTTTTATCCACAGCAATCAGAGAATAAATGGAAATAAATGGAATCCAAATCGGAAAAAAAGAAGTAAAGCTGTCACTGTTTGCAGATGACATAATACTGTACATAGAGAGTCTTAAAGATGCTACCAGAAAACTACTAGAGCTAATCAAGGAATTTGGTAAGGTAGCAGGAAACAAAATTAATGTACAGAAATCTCTGGCATTCCTATACACTAATGATGAAAAATCTGAAAGTGAAATTAAGAAAATACTCCCATTTACCACTGCAACAAAAAGAATAAAATACCAGGCTTACCTGGTGGCGCACTGGTTGAGAGTCAACCTGCCGATGCAGGGGACATGGGTTCGTGCCCCGGTCTGGGAAGATCCCACATGCCGCGGAGCGGCTGGGCCCATGAGCCTTGGCCGCTGAGCCTGCATGTCCAGAGCCTGTGTTCTGCAACAGGAGATGCCACAAGAGTGAGAGGCCCACGTACCGCAAAAAAAAAAAAAAAAAGAAAAAAGAAAAAAGAATAAAATATCTAGGAATAAACCTACCTAAAGACACAAAAGTCTTGTATGCAGAAAATTATAAGACTCTGATGAAAGATACTAAAGATGATAGAAATAGATGGAGAGATATACCATGTTATTGGATTGGAAGAATAAACTTTGTGAAAATGACACTTCCACCCAAAGCAATCTACAGATTTAATGCATCCCTATCAAACTACCAATGGCATTTTTCAAAGAACTAAAACAAAAAAATTCACAATTTGTATGTAAACACAAAAGACCCTGAATAGCCAAAGCAATCTTGAGAACGAAAAATGGAACTGGGAGAATCAGGTTCCCTGACTTCAGACTATACTACAAAGCTACAGTAATCAAGACAGTATGGTACCAGCACAAAAAAAAGAAATATAGATCAATGGAACAGGAGAGAAGGCCCAGAGATAAACCCACACACATATGGTCACCTTAACTTTGATAAAGGAGGCAAGAATATACACTGGAGAAAAAACAGCCTCTTCAATAAGTGGTGCTGCGAAAACTGGACAGGTATATTTAAAAATATGAAATTCGAACACTCCCTAACACCATACACAAAAATAAACTCAAAATGGATTAAAGACCTAAATGTAAGGCCAGAAACAAGAAAACTCTTAGAGGAAAACATAGGCAGAACACTCTTTGACATAAATCACAGCAAGATCCTTTTTGACCCACCTCCTAGAGAAATGAAAATAAAAACAAAAATAAACAAATGGGATCTAATGAAACTTAAAAGCTTTTGCACAGCAAAGGAAACCATAAACAAGTCCAAAAGACAACCCTCAGAATGGCAGAATATATTTGCAAGTGAAGCAACTGACAAAAGATTAATCTGCAAAATTTACAAGCAGCTCATGCAGCTCAATATCAAAAAAACATAAAACCCAATCCAAAATTGGGTAGAAGACCTAAATAGACATTTCTCCAAAGAAGATATACAGATTGCCAATAAACACATGAAAGAATGCTCAACCTCATTAATCATTAGAGAAATGCAAATCAAAACTACAATGAGATATCATCTCACACCAGTCAGATTGGCCATCATGAAAAAATCTAGAAACAATAAATGCTGGAGAGGGTGTGGAGAAAAGGGAACCCTGTTGCACTGTTGGTGGGAAAGTAAATTGATACAGCCACTATGGAGAACAGTATGGAGGTTCCTTAAAAAACTACAAATAGAGCTACCATATGACCCAGCAATCCCACTACTGGGCATATACTGTGAGGAAACCATAATTCAACAAGAGTCATGTACCAAAATGTTCATTGCTGCTCTATTTACAATAGCCAGGACATGGAAGCAGCCTAAGTGTCCATCAACAGATGAATGGATAAAGAAGATGTGGCACATATATACAATGGAATAGTACTCAGCCATAAAAAGAAACGAAATTGAGTTATTTGTAGTGAGATGGATGGACCTAGAGTCTGTCATACAGAGTGAAGTAAGTCCGAAAGAGAAAAACAAATACCGTATGCTAAAACATAAATATGGAATCTAAGAAGTGAAAAAAGGTCCTGTAGAACCTAGGTGCAACAACAGAATAAAGACACAGACCTACTAGAGAATGGACTTGAGTATATGGGGAGGGTGAAGGGAAAGCCGTGAAAAAGTGAGAGAGTGGCCTGGACATATATACACTACCAAACGTAAAATAGATAGCTATTGGAAGCAGCCGCAAAGCACAGGGAGATCAGGTTGGTGCTTTGTGACCACCTAGAGGGGTGGGATAGGGAGAGTGGGAGGGAGGGAGGTTCAAGAGAGAAGAGATATGGGAACATATGTGTATGTATAACTGATTCACTTTGTTATAAAGCAGAAACTAATACACCATTGTAAAGCAATTATACTCCAATAAAGATATTAAAAAAATAACTATTATTATTATACATGATCATTTTACTACCATAAAAATTTGAACCAAAAAATTATGGGTGTGGCCATTGCTCAGAAGCTATAACAAGGTTAAAGCATTCAATTTCAGTAGTTGAGATTTAAACTTGAATATTAAGAAAAAACATCTGCAGATAGAGCTCAAGATTCAAAAAAGCATTCAAAGGAATAGTTATAAGGATAGTCTACATTTGTATCATGATTTATTGGTTTTAAAATCATTTTCACATACATTATATTATTTCCCTCTAGAATTAGCACTTTCTCCAGATGGGTATTTTAAGACAATAGATGCATCATCTCAGTTAAGCAAATCAGCTCCCAGACTAGATACTCAAGCGCCAAAGCAAATCCATATGTTATTTGCAGTATCACAAACTGAACTCTGAAATCTCTTTCTAGAAGAGGCATTTGTGGATAGGCATCATCCACTACTTTTTGTTTCCTGCACCTGCTATGCTCATAGAGGGTCTGATTGCTTGTATTTTCTTTTTGATGGCAGGCATTTGGTACTTCTAAAGCAATTAAAAGCAGGCTTGGTAAAAAGGCCAAATTAGTATCAATTTAAAAAAAAATTGAACATTTATGTAACACTTTACTATTTGCAAAGATCTAAATAAATGTTAGAACATGAACTGTTTAACACTAGATTACTTTTTCATTCTTTAAAAGTAGTTGTTTCCTAATTATTCTTTACCATAAGAATCACTGTCCATTTTACATACTCACATTCAAAAAATGATTTTGCAGTACTATTATGCTGAATTGTGTAAAGAGGACCCCATTGTTCAAATTCACAGAAAACCAAAAGATAACTTGTATGATTCAACTCCATTTCAATCAATCCAACAATCACTGCTTGGGTTTTCCATGTGTTGATTATTATCATAAACTGTGATAGCCATTAGATAAATGAAAATAATGGTCTAAAGAAAAACAATTGTCTTCCAACGTATTGCAGTTGGTTTCAATAGATCAATAGAGGAGAAGAGGGCAGAAATTGTATAGCCTAGAAAAGACTGTAAAATTTGCAATAGATATTTGAATGGGACACAAATTCAAATAAAAGAGAGAAATTAAAATCTATATTGAGAAATGATTTGTTTTTGGTAAAAATCTGATGGGGTCCCCATATCTTGACAAAAAATAGTTTTATAGTATGTAATCCACAGCCTATAGCAATGAAAACTTCACAATGTATTTGCCAATTTCTCTGAGATTTTACGCTATTAGGGTTATCTCTGACTCTGAACTACTGTTTCCACTGAAATGATTAACCAATCAATTGCCTAGAAATTCTACAAGTGTCCTCTCCATCTGTCTTATATTGATAAAAATAATCTCGGGTTACACGTGGGCACAAAACAAATTTAAGTAGCTGCAAAACCAACTTTATTGAAAACTTCTTAGGAAGGGCAGAAGGGTTTATATCTTATCAACATGAAGAAATTCATGGTCTTATTCTTAAAAGAACTCCTGTAAGGAACAGGTATTGAAACCTTGGGCAGACCCAGCGTCAGAAGTCTGAATGGTGTCTTACGTATTGATGGGATATGAATATCACACCCTCAGGTTAAGTGTGGATAAAAAAAAAAATCTAAAAAGCAGAAGGAAACAACAGGAAACATAGTTGTTTATAGCTAAAGTGTGGAAGAAGACTTTTTTTTTAATCTCCCTCACCAAACCTAATCAGAGCTTGTCGACAGAATCTGTGCTACCAGAGTTGCCTGAAAAACCTCAGATGAAGGATTTAACTTAATATAGTCTTGGGTTGGTGATATTAGAGGCAACTGACAGAAACAAGTCTCTGAAGGAATATCATTTCAACTCACAGATAAATTTCCAAAAGCGTTTTCTAAATAAGAAGAAAGAGAAAAGAAAATCATAGAATATGTAAGGAAATGAGGCACTTTGAACAAAGGCAAACAAACAAATAAAAATACACAATGCAGATATCAGAATGAATAGAGACAGACTATAAATTAATATTTGTCCCAAAATGAAAGCAGTACTTTGAAATATAAGCAATGAGCAAGGGACCAGGAAGATTTGGGAAATAAATAATAAACTTCTCAAAACAGAGAAAAAATTATTAAAATTGGGGATTCATTAAATAGATTAAAGAGAAGATTAGATACAGATAAAAATAAAATTAGTAAACCTGAATATAGATTATGAAAAATTATTCAGAATACAGCAGAGGGAAAAGAAAAACAAAGTATTTTTAAAATATAAAGAAGAGGTTAACATACATAGAAGATTATTAATAAGAATTCAAGTAAGAGATTATAGAAGGATTAAGCAAGAGGCAATATTTGTTAGGAATACAGTTCAGCAGTTTTCAGACTGGTTAAAAAACTAATCTTCTGAGCCAGAATCACAGTGAAACCAAAAATCAACTACAGAAATAATGATATTTTACTGAAAAAGAAGTGAGAGATTATTTTCCACCAACAAATACTTTAGTAAATTCTACAGACTATATTTTCAGTAGAGATTAATAATCTAAACTGAAAAGTCAGAGAAGCAAACAAATAGGTTGAGTAACCAACTTAATAATTAGTTAGTAACATAATCTACTCTTTAGACCATTAATATTACTGTTAACAAAACAGGATGAAACCAAGGTACTGAACAAAAGTAGTATAACAGTTGGAAAGAAAATAATATAAGTTAAAGCACTCAGAGGTCCTGTCTTGTTCATGAAGATCATAAAAGGACATATTAGGGCTTCCCTGGTGGTGCAGTGGTTAAGAATCCTCCTGCCAATGCAGGAGACATGGCTTCGATCCCTGATCCTGGAAGATCCCACATGCCTCGGAGCAACTAGGCCTATGTGCCACAAACTACTGATCCTGTGCTCTAGAGTCGGTGAGCCACAACTACTGAGTCCACGTGCCACAACTACTGAAGCCCACATGCATAGAGCCTGTGCTCTGCAACAAGAGAGGCCACCACAATGAGAAGCCTGTGCACTGCAACGAAGAGTCGCCCCTGCTCACTGCAACTAGAGATAGCCCGTGTGCAGCAACGAAGACCCAATGCATCCAAAAACAAATAAATAAATTATTACTTTTTAAAAAATAAATAAAAGGACTGATTAGTATTACATAATCAATCCAAAAAAAAAAAGACAAAGATCCAGTCCAAAGGACAAATAGTAGGCACAAAATAAAATGAAGAGAAACAAATTCAAATATATCAAAATTAAAGTAAACATAAAAGAATTAGAGTTTATTGATAAATGATAGATTTTCATGTAAGATTAAAACACCCAGAAAGATTGAAATTCTAATGTGGAGAGTGATTGCTAGATATAATAACCAAAGGAAAAGTGATGCTGTTATATTAGTAAATGGGAAAATGGTCTTTTGGCAAAGAACATTCCTAGAGACAGAGATTACTACATTCTAACTTAACAGTACAATTCATCAAGAGTAATAAAATACTCAATTGTGAATATTTTAGCCTAATATTATAGCCTCACATTATATAAAACCAAAAGTAGGCTTAACCAATAAGAGCAAAAGATTGAAAACATAAACTTTACCAAATTTAAAAATTCTGCTCATCAAAAAATATAATTAAAAAAAGAATAGACAGAGTCAGAGCCTATGAGAAAATATTAGCTGGAGAAAATATTAGCAAAATATATATTTGTCAAGGACTAGTGAACTTGCTTTATAAAGTAATCTTAAAACAATAATAAAAATGAAATTTCCAATAAAAAATGGGCAAAAGCTTTGAGCAGTCATTTCACAAAGAAAAATACATGAATGTCCAATATGCACATGAAACATTGCTCACCATCATTGGTCATCAAGGAAACAATAATTAAAACTAAAATTATTCATCACTATACCTCTACCACAATTGCTAAAATTTTAATAACTGAAAAGCATCTAATGTTGGCAAGGGTGTAGAACACTAGAATTCTCTTCTATTGCTGACTGGAAGGCAAAATGGTGCAACTCCTCTGAAAACAAGACTGACCCCTGTTTTTATAAAATATACTAAATATTTTATAAAACTAAATATACATCTACCATATGATCCAACAATTCTACTCCTAGGTATGTCCACAAGAAAGGATTACACTAGTATGAACTTAATAGTTTTAATTCATAATAACTCCAAAACTAGAAACAGCTCAGGAGTACATCAATAGAAAAATGAATAAAACAATGGTGGTACAATTATAGATATACTGGACTCCTATTCAGAAATAAAAAGGAGGAAACAACATGGATAAATCTCAAAATCACTATACTGTGTGAAAAAAAAAAGTCTTTAAAGAAGATGCTGTAGAGAAATGTCTATTTAGGTCTTCTGGCTATTTTTTGATTGGGTTGTTTGTTTTGATTCTATTAAGCCTCATGAGCTGTTTGTAAATTTTGGAGACTAATCCCTTATCAGTCACATCATTTGCACATTTTTTCTCCCATTCTGTGGGTTGTCTTCATTTTATTTATGGTTTCCTTTGCTGTGCAAAACCTTCTGAGTTTAATTAGGTCCCATTTGTTTATTTTTGTTTTTATTTCCATTACTCTGGGAGAGATTGAAAAAGATATTGCTGTGATTTATGTCATAGAGTGTTCTGCCTATGTTTTCTTCTAAGAGTTTTATGGTGTCCGGTCTCACATTTAGGTCTTTAACCTATTTTGAGTTTATTTTTGTGTATGGTGTTAAAGAATATTCTAATTTCATTTTTTTACATGTAGCTATCCAGTTTTCCCAGCACCATTTATTGAAGGGACTGTCTTCTCTCCATTGTATTTTCTTGCCTACTTTATCATAGATTAGGTGACCATAGATGCGTGGGTTTATTTCTGGGCTTTTTATCCTGTTCCCTTCATCTATATATCTGGTTTTGTGCCGGTACCATACTGTTTTGATGACTATACCTTTGTAGTATAGTCTGAATTCAGGGAACCTGATTCCTCCAGCTCCGTTTTTCTTTCTCAAGATTGTTTGGCTATTCGGGGTCTTTTGTGTCTCCATACAAATTTTAAGATTTTTTTGTTCTAGTGCTGTGAAAAATGTCATTGGTTATTTGATAGGGATTGCACTGAATCTGCAGATTGCCTTGGGTAGTATAGTCATTTTGACAATATTGATTCTTTCAATCCAAGAACATGGCGTACCTTTCCATCTGTGTCATCTTTGATTTCTTTCATCAGTGTCTTATAGCTTTTGGAATACAGGTCTTTTGTCTCCTTAGGTAAGTTTATTCCTAGGTATTTTATTCTTTTTGGTGTGATGGTGAATGGGATTGTTTCCTAAATTTCTCTTACTGAACCTTTGTTGTTAATGTATAGAAATGCAACAGATTTCTGTGTATTACTTTTGTATCCTGTAACTTTACCAAATTTATTGATGAGCTCTAGTAGTTTTCTGGCAGTATCTTTAGGGTTTTCTATGCATAGTATCATGTCATCTGCAAACAATGACAGTTTTACTCTTCTTTTCTAGTTTGGATTCCTTTTATTTCTTTTTCTTCTCTGATTGCTATAGCTAGAGCTTCCAAAACTATGTTGAATAAAAGTAGTGAGAGTGGACATCCTTGTCTTGTTCCTGATCTTAGAGGAAAACACTTTCCATTTTTCACCATTGAGAATGATGTTTACTGTGGATTTGTCATATATGGCCTTTATTATGTTGATGTATGTTCCCTCTGTGCCTACTTTCTGGAGAGTTTTTATCATACATGGGTGTTGAATTTTGTCAAAAGCTTTTTCTGTGTCTATTGAGATGATCACATCGTTTTTATTTTTCAGTTTGTTGATGTGGTGTATCACAGTGATTTATTTGCAGATATTGAAAAATCCTTGCATCCCTGGGATAAATCACAGAAGACATACAGATTGCCAAGAGGCACATGAAAAGATGTTCAATATCACTAATTATTAGAGAAATGCAAATCAAAACTGCAATGAGATATCACCTCACACCAGTCAGAATGTCTATCATCAAAAAATCCACAAACAATAAGTGCTGGAGAGGGTGTAGAGAGAAGGGAAACCTCCTACACTATTGGCGGGAATATAAATTGGTACAGCCACTCTGGAGAACAGTATGGAGGTCCCTTTAAAAAAACTAAAAATAGAAGTACCATATGATCCTGAAATCCCACTCCTGGGCATACATCTGGAGAAAAACATGGTCTGAAAGGATACATGTATCCCAATATTCATTGCAACACTGTTTACAATAGCCAAAACATGGAAGCAACCTAAATGTCCATCAACAGAGGAATGGATAAAGAAGTTGTGGTACATATATACAATGTAATATTACTCAGTCATAAAAAAGAATGAAATAATTCCATTTGCAGCAACATGGGTGGACCTAGAGATTATCATAAGAAGTGAAGTAAGTCAGAAAGAGACAAATATCATATCACTTATATGTGGAATCTAAAATATGATACAAATGAAATTATTTATGAGACAGAAATATAGACTCATAGACATAGAAAACAAATTTATAGTTACCAGAGGGGAAAGGGGGTGGAGAAAGGATAAATTAGGAGTTGGGATTAGCAGATACAAGCTACTATATATAAAATAGATAAACAACAAGGTCCTACTGTATAGCACAGGGAACTCTACTCAATATCCTGTAATAAACCATCCTGTAATAAACCATAATAGAAAAGAATATGAAAAAGAATATATATAACTGAGTCCCTTTCCTGTACACCAGAAATTAACCCAACAGTGTAATCAACTATACTGCAATAAAGAATAAAAAATAAAAAAGGATGCTGTATAATTGCATTTATATAAAGTTAAAAAACAGGAAAAACTAACCTATGGTAGGAAAAAAATCAGAAGAATAGTTGCCTGGGTTAAGCAAGGATTTACTAGGAAGAGATATTAGGGCAAATGTCATGTCCTACATATCAACATAGATCTTGGTTGCACAGGTTTGTACAGCCGTTGGCACTTACCAAAGATACACTTAAGTAAATTTTATCTCAATGTTTTATTTTAAGGTGTAAACAAATATTGAACTCTTCTCAGTGTTATGTATGCTGAAATATTAGAAAGGTGGGAAAGTATACTAAAGTTTACTTTGAAATGCATCAAAAGAAAATGTTGGATTGACAAATGGAGAAAGAAATGGGCAGATATGTGAAAAGCCAAGCACAGTGAAATGTTAATTGTAGTATTTAGGTGGCGGTTTTATAAGACTCCACTGTAAAATGCTTTCAATCTTTCTGTACATTTGAAAATATTTATACTAAAACTATGGGGTAAGAAGTAGGCTGAACTTCAATAAGAAAAAACAATAAAAATGATCTTCATAAAATATTTTAGTGTACCTACCCTCTCTGTAACTGATAGATCAAGTGCACAAAAATAAACAACATATATGAAACACATAAGACTATAGAATATTTGAGTAATAAAGACCACCTTAACCTAATGCACAAATCAAACCATAGAAGAATGCTCAATCTTTTTCAGTCACCTCAACACATTACAAAGTTTTGAATCAGAGACAATTTTTTTCTCAATAAGATACAATTATGTAGAAATCAATAACAAACAAATAAAAAGTCCATACATTTGAAAATTTAAAAAACTGTGTTAAACGCTCAGGGTCAAAGAAGAAATACAATTTGAAAATACTTATTTGCATAATAATTAACATTAATACATACCCAAGGAGCTTTAAAGGAAAATCCACAGTCATAAATGCTTGCATTATAAGTGAAGAAAAAAATGCAAGGACACTAATCACGAATTTTATACCGTGAACAAGTATTGCTATTCAGTGAAGTAAGACAAGAAAAGAGATGAAAAGCTATCAAGATTGGAAGCAAAAAAAATAAAATAGCCTTTATGTACAGATAGTATGTTTACTTACCAAAAAATTCATAAAGGAGTATAGCAAGAATGCTAGATACACAATCAACATACAAGTGCTAACTAACCATATCCACACAGCACCAACATGTTAGAAAATGTTTTAAAACAGATAAAACTCTTCTACAATTGACTCTACATATATCATATGATGCAGAAATTCCATGCTTAGGTATGTATCCAAGCAGAAATATGTGCATATATACCCTAAATAATGATTTCAAAAACAATCATCACAACATTATTTTTCCTTTGCTCATGCTTCAGCTGCATGACTTGCAGTTTTGTTGTGTTATCTCTAAAACACAACTCAATACCTTGTTAGAAACAGAATAGGGCCAGTTTGGGCTGGTTCTGCAGTTACACTGCCAAGGTTAGGGTTAGTGTCAGGGGAGTTGGCTGTTGGGCGACTCAAACAAGGTAGCAGGAGGACTATCCATGTGGTTATGAATCAGTTCTGTATTTGACCGTGGTGTTACATAAATCTACTCGTGGGATAGAATGCAGACAACCACACACACTGCACCTATTTTAGTTCCTGGTTTTGATATTTGACTATAGTTAACTAAAATGCAACCATTGGAAAAACTGTGTGAAAGGTACATAGAACCTACCTGCACTATATTTACAGCTTCCTATGAATCTAAAATGATTTCAAATAAAAAGTTAAAAAAAGGTTTGTTCCTATACTGACCACATTAAAATTAAGAGCTTCTGTTAAACAAACAGGCATAAAGAATGAAAAGTGAAATTTGGTAAAGATATTGCCACGTATGTAATCAACAAAGGACAATGTAAAAAGCATGCCAAGAATGCTTACAATTCAGTAATAATTTGAAAACCAATCTAAGAGAAAATAAGTAAGCTACTTAAATAGCTATTTCTGGGAAGCGAAAACATGAATGACAAATATATAAACGTATACTCATCTTCATTTGAAGTAAATATCAATTAAACCATGATTGAATCATTTATAACATGTAATGTTTAGGGTGGGGGACAACAGAACAAAGAGAGCTGATACCCACCGCTGGTATATGGTACAATCAATTCCGAAAACAATTTGATGTATTTGAGTGAAGTTGAAGATTTGTATATCAAATGATCCAGCATGTTCCTTCCAAATCACATACCTTAGAGAACCTCTGGCATGTGTGCAGCAGAAGTTAAGACATTGTTCACAGATGATGATACTAAGAAAAATAAAGTGGAAACAAAATGTCTAAAAACAGGAGAATCAGGATGAGGAATGTTTGTATTTTTATATAACTGAATTGTGTGGAGGACTAAAACTAGAAAACTATGGTTACATTTTGCCACAGCATATGATCCTCATGAGAAAAATATTGAAGGAAAAAAATTACTGAATAGTACATATATGGAAAGTTTCCAACATACTAGAGTAAGTGAAATTTAGATGATTGAGATGAAACCGTAAAGAAAAATGAGGAGATACAGTGTCCAGGATGGTGGTTTTCTCACTGGGGTTGGAGGGAAGGTAGAAGATGAAAGTAAGAAGGAAACACAGAGGTTCCCAGGGAGCTGGTTCTCTTCCTGCTCTTGAGACAGATGATGAAAATTTGGGTGTTTGGATTATTGTATACTTTACAGCCTTTGGATTTCCTTTGAACCTACTGGATATTGGTAAAAAAGAATTTAAGTGAAACAAAGTTAACTTAAGTGGTCATTTGGCCATCACCCCACTCAAGGGGATGGACACTTCATGCCATATGTACCTGAAGCTCAGGCCATGTCACTGGCTCCTCACCTCTTTCCCATTCTGTCTCCCCACTTTAGCTTTCTTTTACCTTATTAAGCAAAATAGTTAACAGCTTTCCACAGTTCTCAGTGGCAAACTCATGTCAAAGCCCACCTGTAGGTATTCAAATTCCTCACAGTGTAAACAGAGGCAAATTCAAAACATTCAACGCTGCTGTAGAACAGACACTGATCGATTAGAACGGACTAGGAGATCAATCAGAATGTTAAATGATGGTTATAAAGCAATGTTACAACCTCTTAGACTGAACTAGCTGCATCTCAGCCTTAGTGCAAAGCGGGTCTACTCAACAACATAGAATATCGACATCCACATACACTCTGTATGGGTGTCATGTAAACATGTAGTTTTGCTGAGTTATGATCATGAATGGTTTGCCCAATTGAGGCTAAGTGGAAACAAATCACTTAGCTCGCAAATGAGTCCAGCCTGACAGCAGACATGCCAGCCACTGTGTTTTCACCTGTTGCAGTGGAGTGACTTCATGGAGTAAACCCTAAACCTAATCCGCTGTCACCCCCGACTCCATCCGTCTGAGACCATACACCTGCTGCCATACAAATCATAACATTATTCAGCATTTACTGCCTTAGTGACCTTTTTTGTCACCTCAGCCCACCTCGGTATGTAAACCACCCCAGGACAATTTTTTTTTCTCTTTATTCCTACTACCAATCATAGTGACTAGAATAAATGTGAATTACTAATAAATTTTGGAGTCTCACTGTTAAAAATGAGAATAAAGTATTTAGTCCCCACAAGCACTTAAAGTATTTAAAGATGATCTGTGTTTGATGTCTTCCTTTTATCTTTTTCTTAACAGGAAAACAATTAAAAGAGAAGGGACATTTTATAGCACTGGTAAAGTGGCAATTGTGTAGACATTGCTCATCTTAGCTTTGGAAGGAAAACAATTTACAGGTCATGTCAGTCCATCTATAAAACGGTGCTTGTCAGATAATATTTTGTGGAAAAATCAGGGCATTCATAAAAGAAAAAAAATATGCGAATTACTTAAGAAATTTAAGGTTACAAACCATACAACCCTAGTTCTCATTCATTTTGTGATTTAAAATTCAGGCAATTAAAGTCTCTAAGTTATCAAAATTGTTGAGACAATTTTTATTACTATATAGTTCATGCTAAGTAGAATATTTTGAAATTATAGAAACATATAAAAATAATAAATCATGTATAATGAGAATATCTGGGAGTACAGAAGATGTAAAATGTTTATGTGCAATTATATATTTTTCCTGACTTCACGTATAGATTTTTATTCTGAAAAAATTTTTTCTCATCACAACATCAGCTAATTGTTCATTTTACTTGTTCTAATATATAATTATTTATTTTAAAAATATAACTATTTCCATGTTCATGGATGGGAAGACTCTGTATTATCAAGATGTTAGTTCTTCCCAACTTGATCTATAGATTCAACGCACTCCCAGTCAAAATCCTGACAAGTTATTTTGTGGATCTTGAAAAAAATGATTCTAACATTTCTATGGAGAGGTAAAAGACACAGAAGAGTGAACACAATATTGAAGGAGAAAAAAGTTGGAGAACTGACCCTACCTGACTTCAAGACTTACTATAAAGCTACAGTAATCAAGACCATGTGGTTTTGGCAAAAGAGCAGACAAATAGATCAATGGAAGAGAATAGGAGTCCAGAAATAGACCCACAGAAATATAGTCAGCTGATCTTTGATGAACCAGCAAAGGCAGCACAATGGGGCAAAGACAGTCTTTACAACAAATTGTGCTGGAATAACTGATATCCACACGCAACAATATTAATCTAGACACAAACTTTACCCCCTTCACCAAAAGTAACTCAAAATGGATCACAGACCTAAACATAAAACAAACAAAAGCTATAAAATACTAGAAGATAACACAGGAGAAAACTTACATGACCCGGGGTATGTTATTGACTCTTAGATACAACACCAAAAGCACAGTCTATGAAAGAAATGATTGACAAGCTGGAATTCATTAAAACTTAAGACTTTTGTTCTGTGAAAGACAATTCAAGAGAATGAGAAGACAAATCACAGAATGGGAGAAAATATTTTCAAAAGACACATCTGATAAAAGACTGTTATCCAAAACATACAAAGAATGTGTAAAATGCAACAATAAGAAAACAAATCAATTAAAAAAGGGGTCAAAGACTGGACAGACACCCCACCAAAGATATGTAGGTGGAAAATAAGCAAACGAAAAGATGCTCCACATCATGTCATCAGGGAAATACAAATGAAAAACACAATGAGATACCACACTGCACACCTATTAGAATAACACTCCCCCCAAAAACATCTGGAACACTGACAACACCAAATGCTGGCAAGAATGTGGAGCAACGGGAACTCTCGTTCACTGATGGTGGGGATGCAAAATGGATCAGCCAATTTGGAAGACAGTTTGGTGGTTTCTTACAAAGCTAAATACACTCTTACTATGATCCAGCAGTCATCCTACTTGGTATTTGCCCAAAGCAGTGGAAAACTGCACACAAAAACCTGCACACAGATGTTTAGATCAGCTTTATTCATAATTGCCAGAACTCAGAAGCAACCAACATGTCCTTCACTAGGTGAGTGGATAAACTGTGGTCCATCCAGACAATGGAATATTATTCAGTGATAAAGGAACAATCAAGCCATGAAAGAACCCTAAATGCATATTACTAAGTGAAAGAATTCTATCTGGGATAGATTCCAACTCTATCACATTCTGGAAAAGGCAAAACTATGGAAACAGTAAAAAGATCAGTGATTGCCTAGGGTTGGGGGGAGGGAAGGATGAATAGGTAGAGCACAGAGGAATTTTAGGGCAGTGAAAATACTGCTTGATACCATAATGATATATTCATGTGATTATTCATTTGTTCAAACCAATAGAATCTACAACATCTAGAGTTAGCAGTCATGTAAACTATGGACTCTGAGTGATAATGACATGTCAGTGTAGGTTTATCCCTTTCAACAAATGTACCCTCTGGTGGTGGATGTTGACAGTGAGGGAGGCTGTGTCTGTGCACATGGGAAAGTCTATATGGGAACTCTCTGTCCCTTCCCCTCAATTTTGCTATAAACCTAAAACTGCTCGAAAACATAAAGCCTTAATAAAATGATTTTTAATATATATAACTATTTCATTTATTAACATTTTATTTCCAAATTTTTATTCTCTCCTTCATTGATTTATAATTATTCTTTGTTAATATATTAAGGTCGTATGTCTACTAAAACCTATTCTGAAGAACTTCTGTTTCATTGATCATGTAGAATTACATGTATATGTTTTGTTGGGATTTTTGTGTGTGTTTTTTTTCTTTTGGGGGTCTTTCATATGGTCTATCACTAGATACAACAGGCAGGCTGCACAATGTATGTTGTAATAAAGAATAAGACAGGTCACCTCCCATTGCCTTCATTTTCAAAATACACTTTGCAAATCGTGAAGTTGGGGAGGAATTCAGGCACAGTGTATTCAGCTTCTAGATTTAAATGGAAAATTAAACACAGACGACCAAATTTGCTCCTTCCAGATACACTTTAAAAATAAATGTTCGTTTGAAAAGAGGCATAAACCCACAGAAACAGTGAGAACAGGGAAGGAGATAAGAACAGGAAATTTCCAAGGCTTCAAAAGAGATGGATGGGGTGGGAGCTGACATAGAAGACCCAATCAAAGTGAATCCCAAGCAGGGAAGCAGCTGGAAGCCGAATGATTGACAGGGCAAAATCCTGAGTGCACACATGACTGATGACTCCAGTCTCTGTATGCAGAGCTGCTGTTGGGATGGGGCTAAATACAGAGGAGTGAGGTGGGCCATCCCTCTGTCATCTGCAGAGACCTGCCTCCCAACAGCTATACATGGGACTGTGTCTTTCACTCGTGACAGACCTCCAGTCCCAATGGAGAACCCCTCAATACCAAACAAGAGTGGGGTCCCTGCTGAGCTGACATATGCACTGACCCCAGTAGCCCCCCATCCCGAGGCCAGGTGGGGTCATGATCCCCAAAGGCTCAAGTATGACTAGCATATCACAGCATCAGGGACCTTCACTGCAAAGGACTAGTCACAGCGTGGAGCAGTGGTATGATGTGCCCACCTGGGCCAGACAGCCTGACTCGCTTGTGGACTCCCTGTGTTGGGCAGCAAGACCAGCTTGCTCAAGCCCTTCTTCAGCTGTGTCCCCCAACTTGCTCATCACTCCTGAGGATGAGAGGAGGACCTAGTACAGCCCAGGGTACCACAGCCCAGACCACAAACTGTGGAGTTCCAAGCATCCCAGGCAGCATTGCAGCAAACAGGCACAGTATGTGTTGGAAATGTGCAAAGGTTGAAGTACCCTTACACATGGAAGAAACAGTTATGCTTTTTGAACAACAGATACCTACATGGAGCCCAACCCACCAATATAACTGAACGCAAGACAGCAACTGTAACAAGCTCCAGCGCACAACATTGGATGATGGCACTGCACGATCGCCAGCAACGGACAGCATTCAGAAAGACCCCAGGGAGGTTGCCTGTCTGCCTTGATCCCCAGTTGCCTGGAGTCATCAAGTCGGACCAACACTGCTGGCTATCTGCAGCAACTGTGCTTTGGCAGCAACAGGGTGCATATGGAGGTACAGGACCCAGTGCCTGGGATGCCCCTGGGGAGAAAGTACCTTTCTGTTTGGCAGTCACAAGCTCGCATGCTTCAGAAATTGGCAGATGCAATTCAGAGCTCTTTTTTAAAGGGATTTTTTTTGAGACCAGATAGTCTTTTACTTCTAAGTATGTATTTCAGTATTTCTCAGGAAAAACTAGGATAAATATATTTCTTGGAGTGCTTTTAGCATTTTCATATCATACGTCCACTTCATTAACTTACTTATAAAACATGAAGCAAAAATCAAGTTGACCTGCATTTTTAAAGTATTTGCCAAAAATCTATTAGATAATGTAATATGTATGAAACTTGTGAGCTCATGTGTTTTATGAGATTCTGGTCAAGATTGGTGCCAACATACAATTAAGGAGAGTTATAGAGGATTTATAACGGTTACAAATACTGAACATAGATGAATGTTTTATTTCAGATTTTAAAGTATTTTCAGCATTTATAGAAACACAGTGAGTCACTGGTTACTGGCTAGTGTTCTGTAACATACAAATTCTTTCTATTTACATTTTAAGCCTTTTTTCTCCCTGCAATGTCATGTAGAACTTCAGCATTTTTCATCAATTTAATATTCAAAACGACATTCCATTTATGGACCTAAAGGTGGATACACTAAGCAAAGCACAGAAATATTCACGTAATGTACAAATGAATTAAGAAATGGGAGAATATATATGGAGAGTAGCTTCAACAAACAACTCAAGGAACCAAATGACTTCCATAACACACCAGTGTAAAGCAATTATACTCCAATAAAGATGTAAAAAAAAAAAATCCCTTCCTGTGAGGAAGCCTCCTGCATTGTTGGTGGAAATGTAACTTGGTGCAGTCACTATGGAGAACAGTATGGAGATTCCTCAAAAAACTAAAAATAGAGCTACCATATGGTCCAGCAATCCCACTCCTGGGCATATATCCAGACAAAACTATAATCCAAAAAGATTCATGCACCCCAATGTTCATAGAAGCTCTATTTACATTAGCCAAGACATGGAAGCAAACTAACTGTCCATCAACAGAGGAATGGATAAAGAAGATGTAGTATATATATACAATGGAATATTACTCAGCCATAAAAAAGAATGGAATAATGCCATTTGCAGCAACATGGATGGAACTAGAGGTTATCATACTAAGTGAAGTAAGTCAGACAGAGAAAGACAAATACCATATGATATCACTTACATGTGGAATCCAAAATATGACACAAATGTATCTATGGAACAGAAACACACTTGCTGACATAGAAAACAGACTTGCAGTTGCCAAGGGGGAGGAGGGTTAGGAGAGGGAAGGATTGGGAGTCTGGGATTAGCAGGTGCAAACTGTTATATATAGGATGAATAAACAACAAGGTCCTACTGTGTAGCACAGGGAACTATATTTAATATCCTGTGATAAACCATAATGGGAAAGAATATAAAAAAGAATGTATATATTGTATTACTAAGTCACTTTGCTGTACAGCAGAAATTAACACAACATTGTAAATCAACTATACTTGAAACAAAATAAATTTTAAAAAATTCTGTTCCTGTGAGTCTCTGGCCTTGCATGCACATTTGCTGTGTTTGTGTATTTGTTCACTGCACTCGTAATTGGAAACACAAGGCCTGCGTGTGTTCAGAGGCCATGTGTGTTTCCTGCCCGTAGTCATTGATCCATGCAGAGCTCCATTCCCTTTCTTAATGAAGATGCAGAGCTCCATTCCCTTTCTTAATGAAGATTTAGAAAGATCTACATCTTTGAGAGTATCCTTAAAATTTATAAAAGATGTTTTATTTAGAATAAAAAGTAACCTTTGGACATTTTTTTAAAAAAGAGTATTGAGTGACAGCAAGAAGAGAAGCAATGCTGCCCTAAGATGACTTCCACTCTACATGGCTAGGCAGCGGCCAGAAGCCTGGAAATGCCTTAGGGGATTCAAAGCTCACCTGAGAGTACAGGTACGTACTCACCATTAAAGGAGAGTTCAGGGACAGGGCAGGGTCCTGCTGGGGACAGAGCATCCAGCTCCCACTCCCCACACCAAGCTCCCCAGAGATGATGGAAGGATGGCTTTCACCCCACGGTGGAAAGGCTCTTCTCTGGCTAATTCAGCGAACCCAACAGGAAGGACCTAGAGATGAAATGTTAGTGGTTACCCCACAACAGCTCCCCTGCAGATGGGGTCAAAACTAACAAGCCTCATCCATTTCAGGGCCTCTGATCAGCTTTTCAGCCCTCAGACTCTTAATTATGAGACAGCAGCCATGTATTATCACGTATTTGAAGAAAGTGCCTATCAGGGAAAAGAGACTTCCTGAAATAATAGGAACAGACAAAAAACCAACTTGGAGGCAATAAAGACCATGCAGGGAGGAGAAAACTAAAACACAACAAAAGTTAACATGCTCAGAGGAAGAAAAGAACTACTCCAAAAATGAAGTAAGTAATTATATATAATTAAGAGATATATGTGATAAATATATGACATCTATCTTATGTACATAATGTATATAATTAATCATATAACCATAGCTAATTGTTAATAAATAAGAACTGTATGCACATCCAATATATGTATGTATTTGACATATATATGGCATACATTTCTGTTGTATGTATTACATTCAGCAAAGAGTAAAGTGTTCATAAAAATTGAGACATGATAGTATGAATATAAAACTGAACAGAAGAATCTCCAAGTAGGGTCTGATCAAGACTGCAGAGCAAGAAGACCCTGAGCTCACCCCCTCCCATATGACCCAGCAATCCCACTACTGGGCATATACCCTGAGAAAACCATAGTTCAAAAAGAGTCATGTACCACAATGTTCATTGCAGCTCTATTTACAATAGCCCGGAGATGGAAACAACCTAAGTGTCCATCATCAGATGAATGGATAAAGAAGATTGGCACATATATACAATGGAATATTATTCAGCCATAAAAAGAAACGAAATTGAGCTATTTGTAATGAGGTGGATGGACGTAGGGTCTGTCATACAGAGTGAAGTAAGTCAGAAAGAGAAAGACAAATACCATATGCTAACACATATATATGGAATTTAAGAAAAAAAAGTCATGAAGAACCTAGGGGTAAGACAGGAATAAAGACACAGATCTACTAGAGAATGGACTTAAGGATATGGGGAGGGGGAAGGGTAAGCTGTGACAAAGCGAGAGAGAGGCATGGACATATATACACTACCAAACATAAGGTAGATAGCTAGGGGGAAGCAGCAGCATAGCACAGGGAGATCAGCTCAGTGCTTTGTGACCACCTAGGGAGGGTGGGAGGGAGATGCAAGAGGGAAGAGATATGGGAACATATGTATATGTATAACTGATTCACTTTGTTATAAAGCAGAAACTAACACACCATTGTAAAACAATCATATTCCAATAAAGATGTTAAAAAAAAAATTATGACTACATATACAGTAACTATCTCTGAGAATGACCTGAAGACCTGCAGGACAGGTTTTCTACAACTAAGGATATAAAGAAAAGGCCACATGGGGATGGAGAAGAGGAGAAGAGATACGGTCCTGTCAGAACCAGCACCCTCAGGACAGTGACTCACAAGTGAGGGGAATATCACCACCACAGAGGCCCCCCTGAGGAACAGGGGTCAAAGCCCCACTTCAGGCTCCCTAGCTGGGGCACCTACACCAGGAGAATGAGCCCCGCCGTTAGTCTGACTTTGGAAACCAGCCAGGCTTACATCCAGGTGAGCCTAAGGGCTACAGGAAGCTGACCTCACTCTTGAAGGGTTTCCACATGAATCCCCTCCTTCCAAGTTCCAGAGCAGAGGCAGCAGCTTGAAAAGCACCTGGGTCTTAGGAGGAGGAGATACATTGACTAATTTTAAGGAGTGTGCCAGGGGGACAGGGATGTCTTGGACCCTTGGAACTTTCTTGGGGATGGAAGCAAGCACTGGCAGGTCCGCTGTTTTTTTCACTCTCCTTCCACCTTGCTGGCCTGTCTCTGTTGGGTATCATTTCTGTCACTCTCCATAAAACTAGCTCACCCTGTGCACCCTGCCTTGTTGTTCCCATAAGGACTTGTCCTGCCCAACCCACCCATCCCAGCCTGCCCCTCCATAGCAGCTACTGCCCTCCCCCGACTGGAGCAGGTGCCCCACTAAAGTGCCTGCCACCAGGGGGGCCAGACTTGCCCCCCAGGATGCCCACAGCAGTCACAGCCCAACCACGACAGGAGCCCACCCGGGGAATAACCCTGGGGCACCCGGCTCTGGAGACAGGGGGACTGTGCCACTGGACCCAATAAGACACCTTCTACATAAGGCTACCACTTCAAGACCAGGACATGTAGCTGAAATACCTAATATGAAGAAACAACACAGAGAGATTAGCAAAATGAGGACAATGACAGACATATGAAAAGATGCTCAACATCACTAATCATCAGGGAAATGCAAATCAAAACAACAATGAGATGTCACCTCACACGTGTCAAAATGACTATCATCGAAAAGACAAGAAATAACAAGTGTTGGCAAGGATGTGGAGAAAAGGACATTCATTCACTGCTGATGGAAATGTAGATTGCTTCAGCCACTGTGGAAAACAGTATGGAGATTCCTCAAAAAATTAAAAATAGAACAACCATATGATCCAGCAATTCTACTTTTGGGTATTTTTCCGAAGAAAACAAAAACACTAAATCAAAAAGATATACGCACCCCTATGTTCATTGCAGCACTATTTACAATAGTCAAGACGTGGAAGCAAATAGGTATCCACTTAGACAGATAGATGAATGGATAAAGAAATTGTGATATATATATATATATATATATATATATATATATATGTGATGAAATATTAAATTAGATTTTAATTTAAAAAATAAAATCTCGCTATTTGCAACAACATGGATGGGCCTAAAGGGTATTGTGCTTAAAAAATGATAATCCAAATTGTCCTATCTCTATTACAGAAATTAAATTGACAGTTAATAATCTTCCAGCACAGAAAACGTCAGGAGATGATGTCTTCACTGTTCAACTTTAACACTTAAGAAAGAAATAATACAGAAACTACACAAACTCATCCGGAATACAAAAAGAATACATTTTGTGATGCAAGCCTTACTCTGATACCAAAACCAGGCAAAGATGGTACAAATAAAGAAAACCACAGAATAATCTCACTTACGAACATGAATGCATACATCTTTAATAAGCCCTCACAAATAAAATCATATATCATGATTGTAAAAATTGTCATATATCATGTGACAATTGTAAAATTGTCATATATCATGAACAAGTGTGTAAAAATTGTCATATATCATGAACAAGTGTGTTTTATCCCTAGAATGCAAGCTGGTTCAACATTTGAAAGTCAGTCAGTGTCATTCATCATATATCTTATGTTAAGTGTTTTTACCACCATAAAATAAAATAAAATAAAATAATAAAATAATAAATATATTATTTCATTTCATAAAATGAAATAATATATTTTTTTTAAATAATGTGACTCTTCAAGAGTAATAGTTCATTTGGGGAAATTTGGGGGGAGACCTACTGCCAGGGTTGCTGGGGTGTGGGGATGAAAGGTCAGGTGAGGTGAAAAGCCTCCACTGACATCTCCCTGATGGATAAAGAGCTGAGTGATGGGGTACCACACTGCCACCTCCTTCTCTAATTTCCTCATCTGTGAGCCAGGCGTTAGAACAGAGTGGCACTGCTACACGAATGTTCCCCATCATCAGGCTGAAGAAGAAGAATTATAGGAATAAAAAGGATTACAGGAGAAACACGAGCATTTATCTTCTAATTCAGAACTTAAAAGGGCGTAGCAAACAGTGAGGCATTTTACACATTTCAAGGCTGGAAGATGTTTGTACACTCACCCTCTGCTAGTGAAATCAATGAATGGGAGCACTGGCTTCCCCAAACGGTCCTTCTGGTGAGGATTCCAAAGCGCCTACTTACATTTGGAGAAGTAAGAACTAAGAGAGTCCTGAACACAGTTTTTAATTAAAACCAAGTATTTATATGTGGCTGCTAAATCGTGATTTCCCACGACTCTAAATAACAGGGGAGAAAAACTGTGTGAAAGCGTCTCTGGTGTCTGACCTGTGGAGCACAAATGGCAAAGGTAGTTCCATCTGCCAAGTCCCCATAGAAGGAGAAAGGGAAAGTCAGAGACAGCAGTAGAATGAAAGAGAATTCCCAAAAGTGGCTTTCAGGTGAGCAAAGTTTCGGCAGTTACCTGGATATTTTCTGCTTGGAAAATGTAACCCTACTTTATGTCTTCCGCCACCTTTTTTCTATATTGAAAACACATTGGCTCATAAATTGCCAACTTCTCTAGATTTTCAAAGGTCAGAGTTTTCCTTGCTTACAACGTTAAATATGCTATGATTGGTATTGGTATTTTTCTTTATATATTGCTGCAGCAGGCAGGCAGACTTTACTCTTCCTTTTGGAGCTGTCTTTCAACTGAGAAAAGTCTGGCAGGGTTTCTTTTAGGGAAGTTCAGCCACTTCTGTATATGAGGCTCACAGAGCACCACATGGCAGCAGCTTCTTACATCTTGAAAAACAGATAATTCCCCCAAATTATGGTATTCCTTTTTTTTTTTTTACTTTACCTGTGGTATTTCATTGTTTTCATTTTTTTCAATAAATTAAAGTAATATAGTCATTGTAAGAGAATAGGAAATGCAGGTAAACAGACATGGGAAAAAAAGTAACAGAATTCCATTTTCTAGAAAGAACCACCATTCATGTATTAGTTTATATTCTTCTAGGCGTATATGCTTATATGGGTATAATAATTCTCTGCCTTTACTAATCTACTTTCTCTCTTCGAATGCAAGGCTTTCCATGAAATAAATAAAATAGCTTTATCACTTTAAATAACTACAGCTTTGAGGATTCCATAATTTATTTTAAAATGGCTATAGCTCGAGGCTAGAGAAGTTTTATCAATAAAGATGGACTTTTAAGGACATAAAATGGCAAAAGATCTTGGGAGACTGTGTGGACAAGGACTTTATATTTTAATAAATGAATCAGTTTACTAAAAACCATTTGCAGTGAGTCTTCTGAATACATGGCAATTTTCTGTAAAAGAAATAAAGATGAAACAGACCAGGATTCTGATCTCACAGAGTTTACTATGTAATGGGGAAAGAAACAAGTTCCTCCAAGAAACTTTTATTTGACAAGCCACGTAACAAGTGAGGAGACCTTTATGGGTGTGTGAGATGGGTGTAAAAATGTGTCATGATTATACAGAGACATTAGCTATGTCCCATTGGGGGACTGGAAGGAGGTTTTCTGGAAAAGATGGCATTTGATTGAATGCTTGAAAATGTTGACTCTCAGGTCCAAGTCGACTAGAAAAGTTCCCAGTGATGAAAAAACAGCCTATGCAGAATGCAGGGCAGGAGAGACAGACCAGAGCCTGGGGGTCCAGGGGCCACACCAGCTCCAGGCTGAGTGGGGAGGAGGGGGACCAGTGTGGACATGTAGGGCAGACAGTCACCAGATAAGAGCTGGCAGTGAATTCATCAGACGTTCCACAAACAAAACTTCCAACTGCTTAAGACAGGTTTACTGGGCAGAATGGAAGAGGAGGAGGAACTTAAGCCCTTTGTGAATGACTTCCTCGTGTCGGGAAAAGATGTGCCTTAAATCACAAAGCCTTACACCACCTGTTTGAGGGAACATCACTGACTCAGTTTTGTAAACTGAAAAGCATCAAACTTGCCCTCCAATCTATAGATAATAAGTGATGGAAGCCCATGGAGATTCATGTTCATTAGCTTTCAGAGACTATTTCAGTCCCATCATTGCCACCCTGAAAGTGATTTAAATGCCGGCAGTCACCTGAAATGTGCTTTTCAATGAAAGGGAGGCCAGAGTTGATGGAGGAGTCCAGGAGGGGATCTAAAGATAAAGATGAAAAGAGGAAGAAAGGAAAGCAGGAGGACTCAGTCTGGCTGACAGGTTTGCACCACTAATTGATGCTTCTTCTCAACTACACTGTCTGGAAAAAAGGTCTCTTATAAGCCACAAAATACCAGCAGAACCTCCTTTCCCACTATGTTGACCACACTTCTGAGGGAGACCCAGAGTCTCCAGGGTGCATGGAAGCCTGGGTACCCTGGAAAGAAGGTAACCCTGCTCACATCCATAACTTACATAAGTGAAGACCGATCCGAGGAAGCTGGACTTGGGGTAAATCTGCAGCTGAACCCCAAGCACCTGAACAGGGAACACACAGGCCTGTACTGACCATTCCTGGCCTGACCTCGCTGCCTTCCATGGGATCTTTTTGTTTTAGGAAGGAAAACACAAAGCTGAAATCCCTGTGTCACCCACAGCTCCAAAAGCTCTGCTGTGAGCCCCCTTCTCTGAAAGAGCTGGGTGTGCAGGGAAGAGTCACTTTAGAAGGCTGGGAGAGGTTTGTAGTAGGAGAGGAGAGTGGCTCAGTTCCAGACACTTGGCAGGTGGAGAAATATTTATTCAGTGAATTTGGGACCAAGTATGGAAATGACTTTGCCCAGTTCCCTGAAGCAGGTGGATTTGTGAGACTTGGAAGCTTCCTTGAAAATTTATTTGAAGAAAATATTGGGGGAATATCAAACAGGACTTCCTGGTAATCAAGACTCCTGAAATTTAAGCTCTATTTCCATCCCGTAGAAGCACCAATTTTTGAAAGCAGGGGCTTCCTTTCACTTCTGTGCCATGGTTCCCCAATGTTCATGATCTGTGGAGAGACTAGTTTTTCTCAGGATGGGATTTTCCAAAGCGAAGAATATCCAGGGCCACCTGTCAAATAAAGATATTTATTAATTTTAAGCACACTATTACAATTGAAGTGCTCCATGTACGGGCCAGGGATAAAGCCACAGATACTAACTATGCAGACTACCATATGGCCCCCCAAGTTCCTATTTGTCACTGCAGTAAAATTTTTGTGGACAACATTCATCCTCCAATAAAGGGACATCAAATGCTGTTTCTGAACTATTGAGATGGCATAGTCCTACCTCTAAGAATTCCAACATCTTCCTCCTTTGGGTCAGTTGTATGGTTTCTTCAGCGATGGATGGCTTCCACTCTAGATGACTCTTGCCGCCTTTAGCACAGGATGGACACAGCTCTTCCAACCGAGAGCAAGTTCAGGGGGATGGGAAAGCCAACTGCTGGCCGGACTCAAAACTGCAAAAAAGCAAGCAAATAGCTGCTCTGACTAGAACAGGTGGGTATCTGCAAGGGGAAATCAGAGAGATGCTAACCGGGAGGTCTGAGGTTGTCTGTATCATTTGGAGAAGCAAGCAAGAGGTCTAGAGTAACAGAGAAAGACAAATATCATATGACATCACGTATATGTGGAATCAAAAAAATGATACAAATGAGCTTATTTACAAAACAGAAACAGACTCATAGAACAGAAACATAGAAAACAAGCTTATGGTTACCAAAAGGCTGGGGGAGGGACAAATTAGGAGGTTGGAATTAGCAGATACACACTACTGTATATAAAATGGATAACCGGCAAGGACCTACTGTAGAGCACAGGGGACTATATTCAATATTTTGTAATAAACTATATGGGAAAAGAATTTGGAATTTATATATATATATATATATATATATATATATATATATATATATAACTGAATTACTTTGCTGTACCCCTGAAACATTGTAAAACAACATTGTAAATCAACTCTACTTCAATAAAAAATAAATATAAAAAATACACAAAAACTAACCACCTCCAAATTTAAAAACAAATGAAAATTTAAAAAATAGTTACTAAGACACAAAAGGCAGAGTCATCTTAGGCCTACAGAATTGCATGTGTGTGTAAACAGGTATGAAGTCAGCATGTAAAAGTTATCTTGCAGGCTAACAGAAAGCTGTTTCTGTAAACTCGCGTATAGCTATGGTCACAGTCTGACTGCTAGAGTATGAGACATAGCAATTCTAAAAATATGACACATACACACCCTTCTTCTATCTATAAAGAGTGAAAGAAATGGGTCAAAGCGTGAAGAAGCTTTTCTTGAGCAGTCACATTATTGTTTATTACTTTCTTAGGCATTGCCATAATTCCCCAGATGTCCTTAAATGAGCATGTATTATTTTTTATTAAATGCCATTCTAATATCAGTAAGAAGAGTGTGCCCTTGCCCGCACGGAGGTTACAGTATAATAAAAGGAACTTTAGTTCCACTAAACATTTGCTTGCATCTTTCCCCAGAAGTCAGGATCATAAAGTGACTTCACTAAATGTCAAAAATCTCTACCTACAAAGCTCTGGTCACAGAGAGGAGTAGAATGTTAAAATAGGCATTTATTTTTACCTTTTGACTTGGAAAAAAAAAGGAGAAGCTGTCATTATCATGTCTTCTTATAGAAACTCTTAACACAAAAAGTCAGCATTATGCAATCAATGGAAATAGGGTTGTCCGCTTCAGCAAATAAAAATGGAGGATTCTCAGTTAAATTTGAGTTTCTGATAAACAGCATACAATATTTTTGATACAAGTATGTCTCATAAGGTATTTTATGCATTTATCTACAATCCCAAGTGGAAAGAATCTAGGCTAAGAAGCCTTATTTTTTTAGCTCAGACTCTTGCCCTGGCTCTGAGGATCTTGCTCTCGGTTTTCTGGGTTAAATAAGAGGGCTCACCATTGACTGTTCCAATATTCTATATAAAGCTTGCAGGACAAGGAAAAGTTCCTTATGAACTTAGCCTCTCAGAGAGCTGTGATTGACTAAAATAATTTTTTTTCTAAAGTGAGACCTGAGGATCCTGAAAACATTGGCCTTGAGGTTTTTGTATTTGTTTCATTGATTTTCAGTTGTTTCACTCATCAACTAATTTTTAAAATCATATGAGCAAATTTCACTTCAGTTAATATTTAGAAGGATGTGAAAAATCACTCCTATTATACCAATAAAAAAAGTCATAGGAAAGTGTTTTAATGAAGCATTGGGGAGTTGTGGACACAAAGAAATCTAAAATAACAAGACTCCAGAAGCTCTAGGCTATCCTAGCAAACAAGGGCTGGGGCATCCTTTCCCAGCAGGAGAAAAGAAGAGGAGAGAAAGAGGAAAGTAATTTGTTTTTTAATGTTGTCTAAATTTTTTTTCAAACTTGATCAAAAGCAGCAATCCAGAGATACAGAAAGCTCTGCAATTTTTAAACAGGATAAGTATAAATGAAATGACACCAAGGAAAAGCATAGTTAAATGGCTTAAAGCCACATATAGAAAATCTTGAGAGAGGCTAAAGACTTCCAAAACCATGTTGAATAAAAGTGGTGAGAGTGGACATCCTTGTCTTGTTCCTGGTCTTAGAGGAAACGCTTTCAACTTTTCACCGTTGAGTTTGATGTTATCTGTAGGTTTGTCATATATGGCCTTTACTATATTGAGATATGTTCCCTCTCTGCCCACTTTCTGGAGAGTTTTTACCATAAATGGGTTTTGAATTTTGTCAAAAGCTTTTTCTTCATCTACTGAGATGATCATATGGTTTTTATTATTCAATTTGTTGATGTGGTGTATCACGTTGATTGATTTGCGGATATTGAAAAATCCTTGCATCCCTGGGATAAAGCCCACTGGATCATGGTGTATGATCCCTTTAATGTATTGTTGGACTTGGACTGCTAGTATCTGGTTGAGAATGTTTGTGTCTATGTTCATCAGTGACATTGGCCTGTAATTTTCCTTTTTTGTGGTGTCTTTGTCTGGTTTTGGTATCAGAGTGATGGTGGCCTCATAGAATGAGTGTGGGAGTTTTCCTCCCTCTGCAATTTTTTGGAACAGTTTCAGAAAGATAGACGTTAGCTCTTCTTTTAGCCATTAAAAAGAATGAAATAATGCTATTTGCAGCAACATGGATGGACCTAGAGATTGTCATACTGAATGAAGTAAGTCAGGCAGAGAAAGAGAAATATTGTATGATATTGCTTATATGTGGAATCTAAAAAAAAAAAAAAGATAAAAATGAACTTATTTACAAAACAGAAACAGACTCACAGACCTAGAGAATGAACTTGTGGTTACTAGGGAGGAAGGGTGGTGGTGAGGGATAGTTAGGGAGTTTGGGATTGACATGCACACACTGCTATATTTAAAATGGATAACTAACAAGGTCCTACTGTACAGCACAAGGAACACTGCTCAATATTCTGTAATAACCTAATTGGGAAAACAATTTGAAAAATAATAGGTACATGTATATGTATAACTGAATCACTTTGTTGTACATCTGAAACTAACACAACATTATTAATCAACTATGCTCCAGTATAAAATAAAAAAGTTAAAAAAAGGAAGAAGCTAAAGAAAAATGCCATATTAGATACATGGAAACAATGCTCAAAAAGTACTAGACTTTGTATTCAAAACAATGGAAGACCAAAAATAATGAAACAACATCTTTAAAGTTCCAGGGAAAATAAAAATCTATCAGCCTAGAATTCAATATCCAGTGTTAAGAAATTTCTAAAATGAAGAAGAAATGTTCAGATAAATGAAAGCTGAGAGATTTTATTGCCAGCAGACCTGTACTACAAGACAAGCTAAAAGAAGTTTTTCAAGTTATAAAGAAACTAAAAAAGGATACCAGATGGAAACTTCTATCTTTAGAAAGAAATGAAGAGCATTAGAAAGAATAAGCATGTGAGCAAACAGAAATGTTATTTTGCTTTTTTTCTCATTGAAAAAAAATTTGTGACTTTTCAAAGCAATATATATACATGTTTTTATATATTAATTAATTATATTGGGGTTTATAACATATGGAGAAGTAAAATGTCTAACAATGGTAGCACAAAGAATAGGATAGGGTGTAAATGGAATTATATTGTTGTAAAGCTCTTATCTTACACATAAAGTACTGTAACATTAATGAAGGTGGACTGGCAAGTTAAGGATACCCATTGTAACCCTTATAGCAACAATGACAAAAGTAACACAAAAATATGTAGCCAATAGACAATAAAAGAGATATAATGAAATAATGAAAATCACCTAATGAACCCACAAGAAGACAACAAAGGAGGAACAAAGGAGTCACAAACATAAGGGACAAATAGAAAACAAATAGATGGCAGACATAAACCTGATTGTGTGAATAACTGCAATAAATGAAAATGAACTAAACTCTTTACATAAAAGGCAGAGATTTTCATTTAAAAGGCCATAAAGAAGGGACACAGATGCTCATGCCTTGGGATGCTCACCTTTATGCTGGTCCCAAGACATGAATGTTAAATATGAAGGTCTGTAGAAGATTGAAAGAACAGGAAAAGACACACTATACGAATGGTAAGAGCTTAAAAATTGATGTGACTATGTTAATATCAAACAAAAAAGAATTTCAGACAGGAGCATAGCCAGATAGGAAGAGGATCATTTCTTAATTTAGCAATCCTAAGTGTGTATGAAAATATATGATAATTTTAACATATAGCAAGCAAAAATGAACAGAACTAAAGGTATTCAAAGCAAATCCACAGTCATAAAGATTTTTTTAAGGTATATTTTTCCTTTAATGTTAAGTTCATAATGACGGAAAATATAAGTTCATAATAACTGAATAGAAACAAGCATATATAGAGGTGTGTGTGTGTGTGTCTTCTTCCTTTTTTTAAATTTAATTTACTTATTTATTATTTAATTGTATTTATTTATTTATTTATACAGCAGGTTCTTATTAGTCATCCATTTTATACACATCAGTGTATACATGTCAATTCCAATCTCCCAATTCATCACATCACCATAAATATCTTAATACCTCTCAGCAAATGATAGAAAATGTAAACCAAAAGTCACTAAGAATATGGAAGATATGAATAATATTATCAACCAACTTGACATAAGTGACATTTGTAGAACACTACACCTAATAACTTCAGAATACACAATGTTTTCCATAGCTCTAGGAATATTGACCAAGACAGATCACATACTGGGTCATGAAACAAGTCCCAGTACATTTCAAAAGACTGACATCCTAAGTATTATGTTTTCTCTACTAGTTAAATTATAATAAATTCAATTTCAGTAATAATAAAATATCTAGAAAATTTCCAAATATTTGGCAAATTTATGGCAGAGTTTAAACAAGAAATAGATCAAAGGAAAACTAATCTCCAAAAAAATTAGAAAATATTTTGAAATAATGGTGAAACAACAACATATAAACATATATAGGATGTAGATATAGTGTTCCTTAAAGTAAAATTAGTAGCTTTAAATGGTTATATTTTAATAGAATAATATAAAATTAATTATCTAAGCTTCCAATGCAAAAACAGTAGGAAAAAAATGGAACATGAAATACCCAATGAAACAGAAAATAAACTACAGAACACATCAATGGAGCCCAACATTTTTTTTAAAAAAAAGATTAATAAAATTTCAAGAAAAATAGAAAGAAAACACAAGCTGTAAGGATGAGATTGGAAAGACAACTACAGATTGAATTGTTCAGGCATTAATAGGATAACAAAGGCATAGTATGAACAACATTATGCCAAAATCTGACAACTTAAATAAAATGACCAAATTTCTTGAAAATATCTTACTGAAGTGGCACAAACTAGAATATCTGAATTGTGATATATTTATTTTAAAAATTGAATTTATAATTGAAATTCTATTCACAAGTGTTGGGTTTGCAACCTCAGGAGCTTCCCAGGTGAGATCCGAAACTGGTCAGGGAGAGAATGAAGAAAAAGGCAGTCTCCAGATGGGCACGTGGGAGGTTTAACAAGCAGGGAACTTACTTGAGGTTTGTCTTGGGCACCTCAACATGAGTAGATCTCAGCACCTGCCTGCCAGAATCTTAAAGTTTAAGATTTTAAACCCAGGAGGCCTTACCTGGGTTCAGTCACATTACCATCCAAGTGGTCTCAACAACACTCTCTCTACTCCTCAGGCAGCTTTTATCCTGGGGAAGGCAAGTAGGTCGCACCTTCCAAGTATGGGGAGGGGTGAGGAGCCTCCAGTTGCCTGGGTCCAGCTCAAGGGTCAACCAGCAGCCACGTCCTCTTGATGACCACCTCCAAAAACAAGGAAGCCCCCAAGTACAGATGGTTTCACTGGTGTGTTCTAGCAAACATTTAATGAAGAAATAATATGAATCTTAAACTCTTTCAGAAAAGAGAGGATGAGAAAATGCTTCCCAAATTCTTCTGTGAAGCCAGCATTAACTAACAACAAAATATGACAGAGCTCTTACAAGAAAAATATATATAGGCCAATATTTCTGTTGAACATGAACATAAAAGTCATCATTAAATATGAGAAAATTGAATCCAGCATTGTGACCTAGTTGGGTTTCTCCCAGAAATGCAATATTTGTCCAACCTTCAAAAATCAAGCAGTATAATTCACACATTAAGAGAAGATCATATGATCAGGTTAACAGATGCAGAAAATAGAAAAAATTCAACACTTGTCATAAAAACAATCAGCAAAGAAAAAAATAGGAAGAAATTTCTTCAATCTAATAAAGGTAATACACAAATAAACCTACAACCAACACTATATTTAATCATGTAATTTGAATGCTTTCCATGTGGGATAGGAGACAAGGCTCTGAATCTTTTTTTCCACATTTTGTTGGTGGTCCCTAAAGAATACAGTGGAGCATTAAAAAAAAAATAAAACATAATAAAGATTGAAAAATAATTAAAACTGTCTTTGTTTGAAGCCCATATAAATTTTTGCTTAGAAAATTCTGAGGAATATACAAAATAATTATTAGAATTAATAAGTGAATTTACCCAGATCAGTATGTAAAAACCAATTACATTACTATATACTAGCAATAAAAAATTGGAAAATAAAATTTTAAAGTATCATTTACAATAGCATCTAAAAACAGAAAATATTCTTTCTAGTAAATTTAAGAAAGTATGCATAGGATTTTTACATTAAAAATTCCACAGAGAAAATTAGAGCTAAACATATACAGAGATATACTATGTTCATGGATTGGAAGACTCAATGTTACTAAGTTGTCAGTTTTCCCCAAATGAATCTATAGACTCAACGCCATCCCAGCAAGCATTTCTGTAGAAATTGACATACTGGTTCAGCTACTCACATGGAAACCCAAAAGACTTATTAAAGCTAGTAAAAGTTGTAAAAGGTTGGAAGGACTTACATTAATTGATTTCAAGGCTTACTATAAAGCTATTTAAATAGGGCAGGATAGCTGTTGCCATAATGACGTTTGTATAAATCCATGCAACACAAGAGATCCAAAAACTACACATGGTGGTTGATAGAATTTTGACAATTCTGAAAGAAAAGTTATCTTAACAGTGATGCTGGAAAAACTAGATATCTATGTGAAAAGTAAAGAAATAAATCTTGACCTCTAACCTTGGATAAACCACAAAATTATCTTGACCTAAACATAAAAGCTAAAGCTATAAAGTATCCAGAAGAAAACAGGGAAGAAACTGTGCTCAGCCTTCGATTAGGCAAAGATATCTTACAAAGCACATACACACACACAAAAAAAGAGTACTAATGAATAAAACACAACTTTGATAGGCTATTTATGAAAATTAAAAATTACTGCTCTTCAGGAGACAGTTCAAAAAATGAGACTATGAACTTTTAAAACTTTATTTTCATTTCATTGTTAAAAATTGAAAATGCAACCTTTTAAAAGTTTTTTTAAAACAATGAAAATGGGAGAAAACATTCATAATACTTATAGGAATTCTATTGAAAATGTATAAACTCCAGAAATTCAATAAGAGATAGACAACCAATTTTAAAAAGGGCAATTTCAGACAGTTTTCAAAACGTAAGGTACGCCAAAGCCCAAAAAAGCACATGAAAAAGTATCCAACTTAGTTAATAGTAGTTAACATTGCAAATGAAAATGAAAACCACACTGAGATTCCACCTCACCCACTAGAGAGGCTAAAATTTTAAAAATTTGATCAAACTTGGTGATGAGTATGTGGGACAGTGGGAACACTCATACTGCTGGTAGAAATGTACAATATTTACAACTATTTGGGAAAGTAATTTGGTAATTTCTTTTTCTTTTTTATTCTTTTGTTTTCTGGCCACGTTGTGCAGCATGCGGGATCTTAGTTCCCAGACCAGGGATCGAAGCTGCGCCGCCTGCAATGGAAGTGTGGAGTCTTAACCACTGGACTGCAAGGGAAGTCCCCTGGTAATTACTTATAAAGTTATGTACACACTTATCACAGACACAGCAATTCTACTTGGAAAAATATGGAAACGTGTATCCACAAAAAGACTTGTATAAAAATGCTCATGTCAGCTTTTATTCTAAAACCCAGCAACAGCCTAAATGCCCATTTGCAGGCAAGCAAAAAGACAAGCTATAGCAGAACCATACAAAGCAACATGAGTCAGCAATGAGAATGCGCAACCTCCTGGTCCCCATAACATATACAGGAATCACAGACATATTGAAAGAAGCCAAGCACAGAAGGCTCTAAGGTGCTGCATGATTCCAGGTAAAGGAAGTCCTTAACCAGCAAAATGAAAGAAGTTTTTGGGGACTGGGGAGTGAGGGGTGGAGTTGGTAGTCAGATAAGGGATTGACTGAAGGTGTTAGTAGGGCACTTTCTGAGGTGTAACTATGTGCATCTTGATTGGTGTGTGGTGACACATTGGTATACACATTGGTCAAAATGTAGCACAGTATTCAAAGTCTATGCAAGTTACTGTTTGTAAGTTCTTCCTCAATAAAGTTGGTGAGAAATGTAATAGTCCTGACCTAGATCCCCAGGTGACCGCCTCACGGAAGACGGTGACATGATTCAATTCCCACAACCCAGTTACGATCATGAGTACGCTGACAACACACTTGGTACAATTTTAATACTCACAGACTCAATAAGAAATAGCATGAATGAACTTATTATCAAAACAAAAATAGACTCACAGACATAGGAAAAAAAACTTATGGTTACCAGAGGGGAAAGTGGGGAGGAAGGGATAAATTAGGAGATTGGGATTAATGTACACATTCTATTATATATAAAATAGATAAGCACAAGGACCTACTGAATAGCACAGGGAACTATACTCAATATTCTGTATATATGCATATATATATGAAACTGAATCACTTTGCTGTACACCTGACGCTAACACAACATTGTAAATTAACTAGACTTCAACTGAAAAAATGGTTATTGAAAAGAAAGAATCAGCAGTGGGACTTCATAAATAAATACTGTAGTTGTGATAAGTAGAGGCTAATGACCTTAGAGGAAGCCACGCTCATTGAAGTAATTTGAATACAGGAAAATGCTGGAGGATCCAGACCCCACCAGGCATGAACCCACTCACCATGCTGAGCTCAGAACCTACGTAAATGAGAACACAGCCGCCAACACTGCCCACAGATCTTCAGGGGTGGTCCTCCTCTGTCTCCTCAAGCTAATATGGGTCATTGCAGTTCTATTGGCTTCGTAGTTTATTTTTTATCTGATCTGTAAATTTACTTTTATAGGTGCTTAAAAACTAAATGCCTAAGAGTTTGTAGTGTTTAATATTCACATACGTTTAAGTAAAATTACAATAAAAAGAATTGAAGTAAACATTGGAGGTCTGTGAGAATATTTCTCCTTTTAAAGGGATCAATACATTATTCAAGGCTGGGAGCTGCTGAGTATTTCTAAATGGTGTTATAATTGGAAGAGACCCAGAAAACTTGATTGAATGCTGGGGCTGCCAGAAAAAAAATGTAGCAGCCCTGGCAATGGTGACTCTTTGTACAATTCAGAAACAGCTCTGCCTCTGAGCACACAGAGGCGGATTTGCTGGGGTGGCATGAAAGGAATTCTTGTGTAGAAAAAGCAGTGGCTTCGTTTCTAAGTGAGAGGGCACTTTTGCGAATGCTGACAAAAGGACTAAAACCATTGACAGTCTAACCATTATGGTGGGATTTTGGTGTCTACAGATATATTGGGCACCGCTATTTGAATTATGATATCGTTGAATTCCATCAATGAACCATTATATTTGCCAGGGCTTTTGAGTTTGCAAGGGATAGAAAACTCCAATTCAAATAGACTTGGGCAAAAAAGATATGCCTTGGCTTTGACCACTGAAGACACCAGTCTCCTTTGAGGCTGTGAGGATCTCACATAATATTTTCAGGACTAAATTTGTCATCTGTTTTTGCTTCGACTTTCTTCGAGGCTGTCTCCATTTCAGGTAGAGTCTACAACCAGTGATGCCCCTGGTAGGTCCAGCCTTAATTTTTACGAGATTCAAGTCAATGAGAAAGAGAAAAAAACTTCAATTCTCAGACGATTCAAGCAAAAGTGATAGACCTGACTCTCACAGCCTCAGCAGGACCATGCGACCATCCCTGATGCAACCGTGGCCGAGGGACTGTGACCCCGGCCAGACCTGGTCCCTTGCCCCATCTGACAGCTCTGTCTGAGAAGCAGGTGGTTGAGGATGGAGATGGGCTTGGTTCTCTAGAGGAAAACGCTCAATGTTTGTTATCAGAAGAAAGAGAACGGATATTGGATGGCAAACATCCAGTAAAATCAGTGTAAGCATAAATAAGTAAACCTCTAATGAATGAAATAGTAACAATATATTTGGGGCACAAGGGAGAAATATGATTTGAACGCAGCGTAGAAGGTGGGTTTAGAATTGTCTGAAAAAATTTATTCCAAGAACACTAATTAGTGAATTGGTTTCCACCTGGAAGCAAAACAGCAGTGGTACCCTGAGAAGACCCACTCTTGGCCACAGAAACACGAAGCTGTGCTCATCACATCTCCGGACAAAATAAACTCGGCTGTTGAGTTAATTTATGGGAAGATAGAACGAGGATCACAAGAATAATGGACCAAATGGAATAACTTGATGTAAAGAATAAAATGAAATTGATGATTGTGTACAGAGGACCAGCTCCACAAGTATATGATGGAGAACCCTTGCCAGTGGAGACCCGAGTAACTCTTCACTGACCAGTGGTGGTGACCAGGTTTTGAATCCCTCAACCCTCACTCAGTTCCTCAAAGGATTTCTTTCTTGAATCTTGCAAGAAAGTGAGGGACAACAGGATGAAGAGGGTACGGGCAGAGCAGTGGACGAGACTTCTTGGCTCAAGATTACAGAGAAGCTTCACGCTTCCTTATGCCTGGTGCTGGAAGAAAGGAGTTTCTCTCGAGAGCTAGAGATAAAACCTAACTTGCATATTTTTGAGCGAGCAGAAGAGGGGTAAGAGTGAAGAGAGCCTGGCAGAGGGCGGAAGGAAGCCGAGAGACCCCCGAGTGCACCTGTAGGACTTCAGTGCGTGACCAAGCACAGTATGGAGGTCGGGGAGTAGCTGGAGATGCAAGCAAGGTGAGATCCTCAAAGATCACACTGTCTGCATTCTTCCCTAATTCATCTGATAAACATTTGTCATGGTCCAGCTACATACGGCACAGGCCACAGGGGCTAGGGATACAGGAGTGACTTACGGTAAGGGGGTTGGGGCACAGAAGGTGAGAGGGCTCATTAAGCAAGTATATGCAACACGGTCTTACAGATGCTTAGTAGTGTGGATTTGAAAATAAAAGGCTGTTGGCTGTGTGGGCAGTTTGATGGTGTCAGCCTTGTTCTGCTTTGTAGGTCCAAATCACCACCCCCACACAGGGAGGACCATAGACGTGGACTCCACGGAAGGCTTTGTGTGCAGCAGGAACGGGAGGAATGGTTAACCTGAGATACGTGATGAATGACATTGACTGACATCCTGTCCATCACATGCTTCCCACACTCTCCCTTGGTCCTTGATTTCTCCTGGTTTATGCACAAACCACTGACCATTTCCTTCCAGCTGTATCTCAGATTTATGACGCAGACACCGTGCCCCTAAGTTCTGGATGTCTGGATGGTCCCACGTTCGGGGTCTATGCAGAAGTAGCTTGCGGCAAGGAAGCACTTCTCATGATCGTTGTGAGGCACATGCTTAATGTCAGAAGCCCCGGGCCTGAGCCCAAGCAGTGTCCCGGACCAGGTTCCCCTTCCTCTGGTGCTGGCATTGCTCCAGGAGCTGGTGACATCTGGAGAGCCTTGAGATCCCCCAGAGAACTTCAAAGTGCCCTCGGCATACCATGGAAGGTTCAAGAGGCCAGTCAGTTTGGGGCCTGGGGGAGAAGCCATCCCAGGAAGATACATTGCCTGACTCTCCAGCAGACATGTGTGCCACCCACGTGTGCTGTGGGTCCTCCTGGAAATATGCTCTGCCCCGTACTCTGCCTCCTGCTGTGCGGTGCCACGGCCCACTTTGGGGGGCCTGGGAGCAGAGTACAAACAAAGCTAGGTCTCTGGTTGTGCCACTGCCCAGTCTGGTCCATGACTCCTGGGAAGACCAGGAGCCAGAAATGCGGTCCTTAGAAAACACATCCCCTCTCAGAAGTGCTCCAGAGTGGAACCCAGCCTCCCTTTATCAACCAAGGAAAACCCTGCCTGGGGTCAGCATGTCACCCAGCACTTGCCAGGCTGCCTCCTTTGGAGCTGTCCAAAAGGAGGAGGAAAACAGCCTAAATGGTGTCACCCAAGGCTTTTCTGCCTCACTCGATGCACACAGACCCCCGCCTCCGAGGGCACGGCATGTGCCAGCAGAAGCCCACAGCCTTGTGCTATCCTCCTTAGGCCAATCCATGCTGAGGGGCCCGGGTTCCATTAGGACTGTTTTGGAAACTTCTGTATTGGTCCACGTGTATGTGGTCTGGGGGTCTGGGATGTTAATGCAGTGCAGGCCGTTACAGTATATTCGAAATGGATCCCTGGCCACCTCCTTTCAAGAAACATGCTTTTGCCACTGATTTTAGAAGAATTATCTGTGAGTCATCCATTCGAATATCTGAACAGATGCTGCTGACTTTGGGCAGAACAGCAGGAGGGATGAGTCCCTGAGGTGTGGTGTAATCAGGCAGCCCGTGCAGAGGGCCAGCCCGGGAGCAGAAACTCTCCACCCCAGCCGTGGATCAAAGGCTGATCGGTATGGAGCTGTTGCCTCTGCTGACCAGTAGCCCGATCCAGAGCTGAGCTTTAGTAGCCAGCTTGCTCTGTGCACATCACAAAAAGCCACCTGAGCGCCTCAGGTGGCTTCTCTCACTCATTACGTTGAGTTAGTGGTCTGCCTTCTGCCTGACCACAAAAATCCTGCTGACCCTGATTTCAGGTGCGAGTGGCTTTTATTCCCTCTAACCTGTAGACTTTACAGCTTTTCCTTTTCTCTGGCCCAAGTCCAGAATTCAAGGTAAATGTGGCTTTGCAAAGGTGTGAAATAAATAAAAGCAACCCTTAGGCATTGGGCCTGGGGAATCAGGGAACAGCTGGATTTCGTGAGAGGCTGGAGGCTTTGCATTTTCTGCCCGGTCTTTACCTGGAACAGGAGTTTCCAGAAGGCTCTCCTTCCCACAGAAGCCACTCTGCATCCCCTCCCTGTAAGGCTGGCAGCGCTGGCAGCACCCTCCCCGTCCACGGCCAGCCCTGGAGAAGTTCTTCCTGCAGCCACAAGCAGCTCTTTACTCATGGAGAAAATGCACAGGGTGCTTGGCCCCTAGCATCTGCTTTCCAGTCTCCACCAGGCCCTCTGTTTCGCAGCTGTTTTTTTTTCTTTTTCATCCTCCTAACCTCATCCCATATTTTATCCCACAGTCTCTTTTCTACTCTCAAGCCACAAACACCACCTCTGCCCCTTCGATTCCCACAGACAACCCTGTCTCATCCCCCCGGGGGCAGGGGGCAGACCCAAGTTTCCTGACATCTCCTCCCACTTCATCCTCTGATGTGCCTCCCTTCCCAGGGCACCCGGTCTGACTTTTTCCTCCAAGGAGTTACCTTCCCTCAGTATTGCAGGTATCACTCTGTCCCTGATTCCTCGGCGGACAGAGACTGAGCCCCAGAGTAGGTTGGTCTGGTCTAAACATGTGACCACAAGGACGTCCCCGGAACTGACAGCTCTGGTCGTTCCCATCCCCTCTGCCTCTCTGTGCTCTCAAAAGAGCAGGGCCCAGAATGTGAAGTCATCACGTACAGTAAGTCAGGGACCGTGTGCCACCGAGGCAGGGAGCTGTGGCACTGGACCAGAAGCCCTGGAGTTAGAGTGAGGTTCCAGGGTCACCTGGCTCCTGCCCCGTGAGCTGGGACCTCAGCCAACTCACAACTTCCTTGAGGTGTGGTTCCCCACTGGCAAAATGGCAAACAATAATGGTGTCCCCAAGACCAGGTGTGCTGTGTGAAATAAGTGAGATGCTATGAATGGGCCCAGGACTGTGTGAGGCATAAGCACTGTTCTCCCACTTTTCCCTCCCTCCTCATTTGCCTCCTGGGCTGTAAGCACAGGAAGATGAATCAAGCACAGCTCCAGCCCCTTGTTTAATAAGCCACTGTTTCAGAGGTGGGTGCAGACTCCAAGGAGCTAAGACACGGTCCGAGGCTACAAGACCTGAAACAGAGACAGAAACAAGCCTTGGTGAAGAGGAGGGTAAATGAGTTATGCCTCAGGGCACCGAAAAGGTGATGAGGAGGCAACTCTGAACTTGGCCTGGAACCCACCTGCCCTGCCTGCTGGGCCTGGGGCTGAGCACAGACTTGCAGACTCAGGGCTTCTGCTGGTTGGTTTAAGACTAATAAAGCAGATTAAAACAGAGCTGGGGGCAGAAACATGCCATAGTCCCAGAGCACTTTGGGGTTCCTACCCACTCAGAGATTTTTTTCTTCTTCCTTTTAAAGATGAGAAAATGGGGACCCTGAGACAGCAGTTGACTTGTCCGAGGTCACAAAACTGGCCCCTAGTGGAGCCCAGTGAGACCCATGTCATCTTACTCCGTGACCAGAGATCTTTCTGCTGCCACCTCTTACTCTGCAGCCTGAGAAGAATGTAGATAAAAGAAAGGAAGGAAGGAAGGAAGGAAAGAAAGAAGAAAGAGAGCGAGCGAGCGAGGGATTGGTGGGTGGGGGAGTGGATCAGGTTCCCTGGATACCTGCAAAGTCCCTGATACTTCCTTGAATCTCTCAACTAATCAACGCGGCTTGAGCATTGTTTGCCACTAAGGACAGAAATCCTTCTAAAATTACTTCTCCCCTCATCTCGTCTGACCTACCACACTGTCTCTTAGAGTCACTGCCCAAATGAAGAGGTTGGGACACTGGGCAACATGCTTAGCCCCTCATTCCATCAGGCCCATTCCCGGGGGGCCCTATGGTCTCATCCTCAGGGCTCTCCACTGCGCCCACGCGCGCTGGCACAGAGGTTTTCTGATTCAAGGGCCCCGTGAT